>NC_088711.1:35782120-36094620 GCF_963576615.1 Watersipora subatra | reverse complement strand
TTAATTATTTAAATAACAATAATTAATTCTTTTAACAAGTTTAATGCTTTAGGTTATTGTACAGCAAGATGATGCAACGTTGTTGTATTTATTCGAAGTATTTTTGCAAGGGTGACAACTCTTGTCAGAGAGCTGCATGCGACTTTATGACATCCTAACTCTTGTATATCAGGAAAACTAGTTGTGGAAAGCAAAAATAAGAGGAAATAAAGTTGGTCGAGTCTATAATATACGAGTGTTTTACAACAGCCACAAGCTATCATTTAGGTACATGCGTTTAAATTACCGGTCGCGTTTCTAGGCTTGCACTAGGCTTATACCCTTGAGATTAATTATTTCAAAAAGCAAATAAAAATTTAAAACACTCAAACATCCCAAGCTATGCATAAAGTAAGATATGGTTAGGTATTAGTAGAACAGGCAACCAGCTGTCAACAATGGTTGGTAATAGCTTACCTTCTGCTAGGTATAGTACGCAGCTGGCAGATAGAATCCACTGAAATCGCTTCATATCTGAACAGGTAGCTTCTGACACAAACTGTGGAATAAATTGGTTACCGCTTCTAAACAACTGCCAATCAATAACGGAAGGTCGTGTTAAATATTCCTAATAGTTCAACTGTTATTCATAAACGCAGAGGTGGGTCTAGCTCTATTACTCATAAATCTCTAGAGCATATTCGGTCGACATTTGCAAACACGGTAGGCGGGACTGTACTAGCGCTTAACGCTATTTTTAGCCAATAGGAAAGCCTATCGAAGACACTGCCAAGACCACCCAGTTAATACTGGCCTGGGCTCGTATCAGACGGAACCCAAACAACCTGCAGCAGGCTGCAGCAACATGCGGCTGTTGGGAGTGCCTGGTCGTATTATGGCCTCTTTAGATTCCTGCTAATATGGGATCTGGGAACTCTAAACTAAATTTGCTTCTTTTTAACAAAAAGATTAAAATATTTTCAGGAGCATTGTATAGTAAAATGTATCAACAAATTTTATACAGTATATTATACATATATTATAGATTAACCAGCATTAAAACAATTCTAGAGCATGTAAACTTGGCTATCACGCTTCCTTGAACATGCATGTAGTTATACTATATATATGCATAGAAATACCAAAACATATCAAATACCTCTACTCGGAGCTTTTATAACTTCTCATGACATTGTTACAATTTGCGTCATAGACCTCTTCTATCTCTGTACAACTCAAACAGGCCAATGAGAGTAATGGTTTGTTGTCGAGTTATACTAGCATCACGTGTCTGTGCCTTGATTTACTAGAAACACATTTATTTGAAAGTTAATCTCTAAAATAAAAAAGCCTAAAAGTACATAAAATTGCATATTCGAAATGTAAAATGAAAGCAGAATAATATTATCATTATATAAAATTGAATCATATAAAACAGTTTTAGTAGAAAATATCACAGTAGAAAAAGTCACAGCTTTATTACAAAGTACATAATGCTGGACATAATTAAAAGGTCATGACTGTGCAGATAATCTTAGCTCTTCGTGACGGTTGATTTGCCCGAGGCATCCTCCTTTCTTGTTCATTACATTGCAACACCACAGATCGTACATGTGAAGATAGATAAGAATATTTTATTTTAGTAAATTGATATTCCTATATATTAGAATCTAAAACAAAATGATGTTCCTGACATATTACAGGATAAATTAGCAAGTTGAGTTACTAATATACAGTACATTGGTTGTCTTGGTGCTGGGCAATTGGGAAGGTAGTTTAGCGTTATGGCTGTTTGGGCGTGTCCTTGAAACGACAGGAATGAGCAAGTACAGCCAAACATGGATAACTCGCCCTCAGATAGCTCGAACACATGGTTAACTCAACGGTTTTGTTTGGTCCGTTCCCACGCAATGATAAATTGCTTCAGATAACTCGACCTCAACTTGGTTAACTCGAACAGTTTTTTGCCCAACGGCTACCGAGATGGTTGTTATCGCTTTAGAATATCACTTTATTCCAAGCCATAGAGATAAACATCAATTTTTAGTAGTTCATAGGCATCGTTATTACCATCACCGGCAAAATATTGTTGTCAACGACTTTTTAAAAGGTTTGTCAAATTTGATTTTTACCAAACATCCGCTTAGCGATGGTCCTTCGAAGGCAAGGAAAAGCGAGGTAACCTTGGCATGAACTTCAAGAAAATTTGGCAAAATTGATCTTGGTTAAAACGCTCAAAAGAAAAAGATGTCTTTTCTTCTGAGCATTTCAACAGCGATCAAGTTTTGCCTATTTTAAACTGAAAAACCTCCTGGCAGTCACATTACCTAAAACAACAAACAAATCTCAAGTGATAGAAAAATCTCTATATGTTTTAATAAAAAAATTTTAAACTTTACATTAGAAGCATTTAATTCGAAACAAGCCATTTATGCTCTTGATTTATATTATAGTTTGTATATGTACATGTATCTACTAATAAATACATGGACTTGTGACAGTGCTCTAATAACTTGAACGCTCTGATAACTCGAACACTTTCACTCGGTTCCGTGAAGTTTGAGTTATCCATGTTTGACTGGACTTGCCACGCTTGTTTCAGCCAGTTGTATAAGTAAACCTCATTCATAGCTAATAATAGCTACAATAAAAGTTCCAAATGTCACAAAATCATGTCTACCTAGGTATTATACAAGAGGCCTGGAAATGTTACTGCTCCGCTCTGCCTGGCAGTTTGCCAATTGTAGACTTGTACTCAGTATGACCTTTGTGGTCTCTGAAGGCCCGACTGTAGTCCCCTGGGGATGAAAAACAAAAGCTATGATACAGCTATAGAAAGATGAGCGGAAATGTAATGCGCTAACCCTAGATATTCTTTGTTAGGAAGGCAAACAGGTGGAACATTTGCACCCATACCAACCCAATAACAGTCAGACTGACTGCATAGACAGCCGGCTAAACACCAGGTGACTTTGAGATGGCCTTTGCGAAGAATATAGCAATGAACTTGGGTATTGATGCGATCTCATCACTTTTTTGACCAATTATCTTTTTTATTGGGCAGTTATATATACGGCAAATTAAAGTAATGGTGAGCAGATACCACTCATAGGAAGTCAAAGATATCTAGCATAGACGTTTCCATTGGAAACAACTTCCTGATCAGGCTGCGACATGAGGTATGACCATAAAACAAGAAAATTTAGGAATGTGGAAATGTTGACAAACGAACGCAACCTACTCCTGACCTTTTATTGTCAAAGAATGGCTGCTCGCAATTTTACCGATGTACCCCAAAGTTTACTATTTACACTCTATATTCTTAGCAGAAGAACTGCGTGGAAGTCAGCGATAAAGCTTGCCAAAACGACCGACTGCAAGAGAGAGACAGACCCAACATTTTGTTATTTCCACTCTATATTTTTAGCAGATTTCAAAATACAAAATTACTCAGCAAGTCACCTTGCATAAGGCAACTGCTGGGTAGATTTCATCGGTATATGTCTACCAGTAGCGAGCAGCGGTATATGTGTCCCAGTAGTGAGCATCTTTTGAATGGAATTCCTTTGAATTCCAATCAATTAAGGCAGCGTTAAACCCACCGTGTGACAATGGATTTGATGAGCGTTGTCAAATATCTTTAGGTATGAAAACGGGTAACGATTGGACAGTGAGCAGGTGATACATTAAAAGCACTCTTTGAAACCTTTTCAGGTGATAATTTGGTAATTAGGACAAACAAAGTAGCTTGAGAGAAAAAGGGATAATTCATACATGAGATGATGTGCACTGAATAAATAAATAATATCGTTTTGCATATCAAAGGAGCCACTGAGGCCATTTGGTGTTTCTTACTGTTAGAGAAACTATATGGATACAAATTCTCCTTTGTTGATTTTACATCAGTTCGTAAGTGGGTCCCCAGGCTATGATCTTATCCTTGATTATCCTAAAACCCTCAGTTCAATCAATCAGACCAGAATTGTATTATGAGATATGGACGAGAGGCAGTCCCACAACTGCATAGAGTTAAAGGTTGACTTGCAACAAAATTCACATTACAGTTATTTGATATGAAAAGATTCACCATGTCTTACTCTGTTGTGTTGTAGGTGCAAAATATGTGAAAAGGTGATTACAAGCTCTTAAAAGCTAAAAAACGAACAGAAAATCGCAGCCACACGAGACCGCCGTAGTTTTGATTCTCTTTCCAAAACGGCTCAAATGTGACGTAGTTGTGAGAGATGGTTTCTGTTTACACTTTCATGCAACCTTATTCGTCGAAATGTTTTTACAAATATACTTCACGAGTTCAATAAAACCATGTCTATTGTTCTTACGCGTCTGTTTTATTATCATCATAATGCTGTCCCTTTTAGCAGTGATATCCTTTAACTTACCGTAAAAATTCGTTTAATTTTTTAGCCTTGGCTTGAAGGAGTACATATCATTGTTTGATAATTATGACGAGCCTGTTGGTCACCTGTGATAATCGAAAAGTGCTGCAGAAATTATTTGCAAAGTATTGGGTCACATGATCAGATTACGACTTGCCGATTTGACCGATTCGAAACAAAAATGTAAAGTAGCGAGCATTTATATTTGATACAGGGTCTTCGGTAAAATCCGAAGTGTTTGTCATAAACTAGGGCTACGATAAGTTTTATATTAAGCTTTGTATTGGCCTTTCAATTCACGTGAGAACATCACGTGACAAGACAGTAACCAAATTTCATGGCTACGTCATCGAAATAAAGAGATTCCAATCTACGGCGGCTTTTTGTTTTTGAGCTTTTAAGAGCTTGTAATCACATTTTCACATATTTGTCACCTACAACACAACAGGGTAAGACATGGTGAATCTTTTGAAACCAAATAACTGTAATGTAAATTTTATTGCAAGTCAACCTTTAACGGTTATAGACAACTCCAAATTTCTGGCCTAATAATAAAAGTACCCTAATTACAGCTCTAATATAACCCTATTAAATGCAATATGTATTGTTGAGAAAACACAACGCTTACCGGGGAAAATTATGGCAGCGTCTTATCTTTACCCAGCTAATTATTGACAAAACCTTTGTAAATTAGTTTTTGGTCACTTTAAAACTGGCTATGAAGCAAGTCAAGCCAGGACATTGTTGTACAAAGGTGAGAGACTGTATGTTATGAGCAAACACCGAGGGCAATCATTTTCATAAACCAGGAGTTATCCATTAGCCTATATACTATTTTCAATGGTAAGTGATTGACACACTAGTTTTCACTCTCTCAATAAATGGAGACTCACAGATGTATTCATAAGGGCATTCTATGATTTACCAATCAAGTCTGTTATGTAACAAGTGGTCATTTATGTTAATCTATAAACATTAGCTATTTATGAAGATCTCATACCACAGTTTTTATGATGTATATGTTGAAGTCTGTAGGATTCATTGCCTTGTACCATCAAGGCATAATAATATCAAGGTAATCCTATTACAGTGATGAAGGCAGCATGATTAAAATCCAAACACAATATGCACACCCCTACACATATACCGTATGCATAACTCGTACATGTATCTCGTATGCATATCTCGTACGAGCATTCCATATGCATACCCCTACAAATATACCGTATATGTATCTCATATGCATATCTCGTGCGAGCATTCCATATGCATATCACTACGCATGAAAACTCTGAAAGCAACTCAAATAGTAACCACATATCATATATCCATATAAGGAAAATATGGAAGAAACCTTTTACAGTGAATATTGCATATCAAACAGTTTTCAGCTGGTCTGGTATAGGGAAGCAATACAACAGCTGTATCTGGCAACAACAACCATTCACCTCATTCATGTGCTTTATGAATTGTTAAAAATGAATTAACTGTGGCTGTTGTGGCCAGATTATCTAGCACACTAGTTCTTCGAGAGGTTCAGTAATAGTCAGTTGTCTCTAAAGTTCGGCTCAATTTACAACTCTGCTCTGTCATCGAGCAGAGAAAGTGTAGTACTTTATTGTGTACTACACTCTTCAGCAATAACCTATACCCACCCAATAATGTGCTTTCTGATCTTTCTTGTTCACCTGTACTATATACAAGTGTCACAGTTAATTAATAAAGTCATAGAAAAATGCTTGTCAGGCGCTAGGCTTTTGAGAAGACAACTCTCAAAAGTTGATAATTAGATAATAAAAGGTGAGTTAATATGTAATTACTACCTTGTATAGCATCAGCCTAGTTCAGCCTTTTTGGAAACAAAAACTGGTGTGATGCAAGGTCCAAGCTGTAGCATGAGGTCATTTTGTCAGTGAAAAACAGACATATGTATTACGATATTAATGCTGGTGTTTAGCCAATACGTGAACCCAAGGCAAAAGCACTGCTGTTGAGCGCCATTCTTATGCATTTTCACCCATTTAATCACCACACTACGTCAGTATGATTATCCAACATGTCAACACAGATTTCACAAATACCAAAGGTCTGTGTAATATTCATACGTCCAGCATTATCTTCTGAACAGCGGTCATAGAATTACACCAATTGATTGGTGAATCAATGAAACGAAATGGCATTTTCGCCCTGTTACTGCATTCCAGTGTGAACAAGGTCCAAAGGGTGGGGAGGGTCACATCACTGAATTAGGCATAGTGCCTAAGCTTTTGAACAGTCACTTCAATTAGTTTGTTTTTCCATCACCGAAGTAGAATAACTGTTGGCAGCAAAACAGAAAAACTAGAATCATGGCATCAGTTAAAGTAATAAAAAGAATTTATTGGCATCTCCCAATCAATTCAGAAAAGTACTTGACTAACTCGCTTCAAGATGAATGTAGCCTATTTCAGAGTTGAAGAGGAGGCAGCCATCTGTCAATGATCACTTAGTGGGGTACATGAGACACAAACTGCTGAAGCGCTAGTTTTCCTATATAACTGTCTCATAGGAAGTGCTGCGGGCATCACTTTTATCTTCTCTATTGAATCTTCATCGAATCTATGCACACTTGTAAACACTTGTTGGTACTTGTCATGTTGCTATTTATTTAGGTCTGACCTAGTAACCAGAAGTATTATTTACCACTTTTCTTTGCTGATCGAGTTATATCTCACAAAATAACACTAATTAATAGATGTTTTGAGTATGCTAACTTTTGGTTGCATAAAAATTGGTTTATTCAGGAATATGTTCAAATCTACTGAATTAACTATGACTATGCACTTACCAATTCCAATGTCAAATGATTCAAAACTGTAAATTCTGGCGTGTGAATGAGAAGACAATTTCAATTTGGTTCCAACTAGTGGTAAAAGTGTAATTACAATAATAATGCAGAAAATTTACACGGCAAATATGTTACAAAATGTGATTTAATTTATAGTTTTTTTAAACATAACAGCCATGCAGCATAATATGTACCGGTAAGCCTCCTTACTGCTGACCTTTGCACAAGCTATCCACAGCGCGATGAGATCAAATTTATACCTTGAATGGTTAACTAATTACATTTACTGCTAACTGCTTTGAGAAGATGGCAGCTTATTATGTTTATGGTGACGTAGGAGTCTTCCATAATGCCTATCACATCTAGTGAGCTTCATGCCAAGTGAAGGCAACTTCTCATCTCATTCATGGCTGCTTAGCGTAGTCTTATAAAAAGTTGAAAGTGATCTTTGATGGTAGAAATTTAATGACATGACATGCTATATCACCTGTGACTTGTCGCCTGCCACTTGTCACCTGCAACTTGGCACAGAAAAGCACAAAAATATAACATAGGAACTTGTAAAATTAATTTGCTTCAGATAGAGCTCTGCTATCAGCTACCCCTATTAGCGCAACTAGTGCACCTTTCCATGTTAGTATCTTTTGTTGTGGAACTAAACTAGTCATCTACTAACTTCACACAGTTCATAACATTTTTAATAATTGCTATCGTCTTTGGATAGTGTCATATCACAATAATCAACAATCTGATTTCATGGAGCTTTAGGAATCAGCATACTTTCCATGACATTTAGGGTGCAGGTCCATACTTGCACTCATGAACGCCTATCAAATGCAATGTGACAGTAGTCTACCTGTAATCAGGTACTGTCACATCTATCAACCTAACTTATTGAGTTGAGTGGGAGTGCTGTTCAGACCTACAGAATGCTAGAACTTGCGAATAACAGTAGTTTGAGGAAAATTATATTTATTCTATGTATTTCTTTTATAAAGAATCAGCAATAATTTTCATTAAAAACAGTTGAAAAAAGCCTACTAAAGTAGATGCATGGTTATAATTTATAACCACAAATTACGCAGCTATCATCTGATTGGCCAATAAAAAATGTAAAAATACTCTCTTGTGGCATGATGGATAATTCATTGTCTACGAGTTGTTCACTGCGCTTCCATACTTCGAATGGGTTTGAAGTAGTTTCCAGTCCTAATCCTAGAAATAGTAAAATTCGAATGCATTTGACTCCATTTCGCTTTGCTAAATTGGTCCAAAGCATTCGCTGTGAGAGGACTTTGACATCATAGAAACACTCATTACTGGTGGATCTGAATCAATAGTACTCAGTTAAGCTCTCCCCAGTGGAGGTAAAAAAATTCAGCACCAATCATGCGTATCTCAGCTCTGAAACTGTTCTAATGCTACTCACTACTGTTTCTGCTTTACTTTTTGCATTTAGATTTACATACCAAGGATGGGTTGCTCGTGTTAGGATGACAAAATAATTACTTTTTAGTGCAACTAGTTGACTAAGTATGGATTAAAAAGTGACCTTGACCCAAAAGCGAGTTTACTTTAGCATGTTTTGTTTTGCGAGATACACATGTCAGATATAATAGTAGCAATAGATGGTGAGTACACATGTCAGATATAATAGTAGCGGTAGATGGTAAGTACACATGTCAGATATAATAGTAGCAATAGATGGTAAGTACACATGTCAGATATAATAGTAGCAGTAGATGGTAAGTACACATGTCAGATATAATAGTAGCAATAGATGGTAGTACACATGTCAGATATAATAGTAGCAATAGATGGTAAGTACACATGTCAGATATAATAGTAGCAATAGCTGGTAAGTACACATGTCAGATATAATAGTAGCAATAGATGGTAAGTACATATGTCAGATATAATAGTAGCAATAGATGGTAAGTACACATGTCAGATATAATAGTAGCAATAGATGGTAAGTACACATGTCAGATATAATAGTAGCAATAGATGGTAAGTACACATGTCAGATATAATAGTAGCAATAGATGGTGAGTACACATGTCAGATATAATGCAATTGTAAGGCGTCTTGCTATAAATACCAACCAGCCTGCTCACAATCTAATAGTTGATCTCTATCAGTGTTTCATAGCCTTGGATCAGCAGGATTGGTTATAGAAGATAAACCTGATTACTGTCATTGAGGTTGAAAATGTAACTCTGTTGCAAGGATAACAATTTGGAAATGTCACATTTTCTATTGGTTGTCTGGCGTGTAAATGTATATGTATATAAAGGTAACAATCGGAAACTTACCAATGATTTTAAAGTTAGCACAGGAAATGCCCCTACAATGTATACCTCCTATAACGTAAATTCAACATAACGTAAATAATTTATGTAAAGTTTTTGCTTTGTACAACATAAAGAATTCTATATAACGTAAAGTGTCAAGTTGGTTCGATTTCTCAAATTCAATTTCAACAACGAGAATTTTCTAGTTAGCCTTAAAATATTGCTCCCTCTTCCCACATTTGAGAGAGAAATTGGCGTAAAGGGCTCTCTTTATTATATATACTAGTACCTGGCAGAAAATAAGAAGCCGTGCAATAATTTGGAAATGCTTTCAATAATTCGGAAGACCATCTACTAGTGCAGACGTTGGAGTATTGATATACCAAGATGAATGTCACGAGTTTTAGTCTCTTTGAGAGTTATCTTTTATTCTAACCTTCAATCCTGGCGACAAACAGACAGGATATATTTTTGTTTTAATTTATTTTAGATATAAAATCTTTTTGCAATATTTTTCCTTTGCAGAATATAATTTGCTGTCTAAAAAAATAACAAGAACCACGTAAATTGACATTGCAAGTAGGCGCTCTCCTTCACTCGACTTATTGTAAAATTATCGTAATCCTGAACCATAAACCAAGTGCAAATGATTAGAAAACGAAAAACAACTTGTCGATACAAACTATTAGTGCTACAGTTACTATGTAGTTGTTACATTAAAAACACTATGTTTTATTAGGAAGGCCAAAGGGGTGAGTTAAGAATGATCTTGGAACGGATTGGTCAATTTACATATATTTTACTGTTCATATAACGTAAAATCCTTATAACGTATACACTCCCGGAATTGAATTATTGATGTTGTAGGAGCGTTTACTGTATTTGTAATGGTTGATCAGGCTGCACTAATCTCTAAACAGAGAAGTAGCCACAATACTGCCTTTTAAAGTTTTCTGTACCAGAAGAAGACAGAAACAGATAAATCAAAAGAGATAGCAATGCGTGTCAAGGAAGCCTAAAACAATGGTAATGATGGGTATAGCCATGGTACGTAAGATTATATCTGTTTCATTATAAATATACTATCTTCCAAACACTACCCACTGATAAAAATGTTATACCATAGTCCAAAATAATGGTTAGCAAATATACTTTTAGCTCATGTCAACATCTCTATAAAAGTTGATGAATTGGGTTAGGGGTGCAATTGCCTTAATATGGCGCAGTAGGTTTATTCCTACATAGCATACAGTAAGAGAACCCACAAGATACATGTACTAATTAATAGGTCAAAAAATGCTAAAAAAAGGTGAACTGTCATCATATAATATTATTCTATTTATATTCATTGGCACCGCATTGAGAATAACAAGTGTTACTATTGACTCAACTCAAATCGCTATACTAATCACAGATGCATTCAGTTATGCAATGGCGATACTGAGTCAGCTAAATATTTTACAAAATTTAATATTTTTCTTTTCTATTTGGAAATGTGTTCATAATATTTCGAAGTAAGGTATATAACCGCTTAATTTTTGTGACAAATTTAGTTTGGAATGGACATAACAAACCTATTTTACATCACGAGACATATTACAGCGTAAATGCATGTTTAATTGAATGCTCATTCTTAATATCGGTGTTAAAAATACTTTCCTACTTAAATTATAGTCAGCCATTGCACATTTTGCATTCAAACCAGCTGCTAGCCATTATTCAATGTCTTTCAACACCTGATAATAAATTATGATAATGATAACATAATGAGATGGTGTTTAAAGAGGTTTGTTGGGTGAAAATTGGCTCTTTTAATACAAATATTTTATACAGATTTGTACCTGAACATAATCCACTTTTCTTTCTTTTGACATTAAAACATATAAAAATGGCATTCGTTTGCGTCTGTCTTATGAAAAGATTAATAGTTAGCAGCTGCTCAAAAGTCTTTTCACGCATTTGAAGGTTTCATCAAAATTATGTTCTTGACTTCTTTAATAGATCTAGCTAAGTATCAGTGGAAAATATTAAGTGCCTTTTGCCAACAATTTGAATGTCCGCTCGCAAGAAGTTTTTTGGTATGACATGAAGTATAGGCTAAAAAAATATTTTAGATACTGTATTGATATTTGTGTCACAGTTAGATTAGCATATTAGATTTTTGGATTACCAATCTCTATTAGCAATATTAAAGCACAAATGAACGGTTAGTTTTTTTAAGCAGCATTATACTCTTATAATCAATTGTTTTAATTAAGGCGAGTTATCTTAATGCTCTAATTAAAATTATATATGATAAAATTCTGGGTTGACTTACCTCAAAATTTCTTGACTCTAGATGTTTTTGTCTGCTTCTCTCTCTTATTTTTTTGGCCATCCTAATTAAATTCTGCCTTGAAAGATTGCTGCTGGTTGTACATTTTGACACAAATTATTTTTAAGTTGTCGTCTACTATCAAGGTAGCACTCGAGAAAGGTTTCAGTTTTGCTTCTTCTTTAATCTATAATATCAGTCAGAGTCGTGTACAGCATTTTCATAAGCTAATCTTTAGTATGAAAAGTTCCAGCCAAACATTAAATAAGTTTTGAAGATTATTATTGAGATTGGCTGCCTCTAACGTTACTTTAGTTATTAAAACTCTGGTAGGTATTCCTGTGACAGACATGTGTGTAAGCCGGATGCCTTGCATGCAAATTCAAAATTGTTGCTCTGGTTGACCTTGGCTCTGCATTATTTTTGTTTGCTACAAATCCAATAAACTCTCTACCATCCATTACTTTGTAAGTTCTATTGATGACATAGCTGTACCCATTTGATGACACAAGTATATCTCCTTGGTGCTCTCTTCCAGCGAGATAAATGTTATACTTCGCTGCAGTATAAAAATAAATTTTAGTTATGGTAATCTTTATATATACCAACACCAGTTTCTCAAACGTGTGAGACGAGACAACTATATTACATTACAGCTATGAACATATAACACATGTAAATGATACGTGATGTTTTTATTTCTGTTGCAGTTCTGCTTTCCGTTGATTCATCAGATGTTTTTGGTGCCACCTTATAACACGACTACGTAGATGTTCGTCTTAATCGATGCAGGACAATAATTCTATAGTTTGAATTGATCTAGAAATTTTGTACCTTTTGATGATAAAATTGATGAGTGAACCCCACAACTATTGTCGTGTAGTGTATGAAAACTATTCGTTGTTGTAATGATGATTTGTCAAAAAAGCGATCAAATTTTTTGGTTATATTTATTGTAAGGTTATTGCTAATAATAATAATAATAATATTTATCTAGACATAATTATCATCAATGTCACTGTTGTTGAAGTCATCAGGTTTTGCAGAGTTGTTTGAAATTGTTGAATTGTTTTTGCGGAGTTGTCTCCCCGTTGAGCGGGCGAGCAAAACAACAGCTTGTTACTGCACCTGATGCCTCAGCTGCACTGAAAGGGAGTTGTTCTCTTCCGTCTATGCAGCTTGGCTGCGATGTTATGTCGGTCCCTCCATTGTTAATCATAACGGATTTAGCCCAAACCTTCAGATAGAAAAAATAAGATAAAAACGTTTAACCAGAGACCAGTCTCTGCAATAAACTTTTGTCAACAGTTTGTCAAGACAGGCTAGATCAATATGCATACTTGATGATGAGGATTTTGTCCCGCTATAAACAAAATTATATTGTTATATCGTATGCAGTGCTGTCATTAATATGCCATGAAAGAAATGCGTACCTTCTAGGGTGTACTTCCACTCCTAGATTTATGGAGTTAATCTGCCATTGATCTGCTTCTTGATCTATAGCCCTGGCCTTCCATGGATCTGCTCCTTTTTCACCTGCTTCCACTTCTTGGCTGCGATCTATCTTTTGTTGATGGGACATTTGAAACTGTGTATGACCTACCTGAAGTGTAAATAACAATGTGATACAATCGTTTAAGTTACTATTTCGCACTTGCTCTACCATGAAGTAATTAGGCCATAGTTATAATTGGATTTTTTTGCAAAATGTATTAAATTATTGTTTGCACATCATACATAATTTCTTTTTTATTTCAAGTGGTATTTAATTTTGAACAAATTGATGCAGTATACATGCATTGTGTACTTTTACCACTGTGGCATACATGTAGTACAACTACTGGTATTTCCTAATGTGTAGGAAGCAGTATTGTTGCATGGGAGGAATTGCCTACTGCACATTGTGTAGCTCTCAATTATTGAGAGTTTTGCTAGTACACATAGACTCAGCACAATTTTAATTCGCCACAACCCTGATAACAGTACTAACTAGCAACTACTAAAATCAGAAGATATAGCCGTAAAAGCAAATAGCTTGATTGTACTTAGAGTTATGCTCTCTGAGAAAGTGTTCAGATACTTCGGCCAATCGTCTTAAATTTTGACTAATAGTCTGTGAATTCGACCAATAGTTTTCAATTTTGACAAATCGTCTATGTGTTCGACAAATAGCCTGTTGGCAACAACGGTTTCGACTAAACATCCGTTTACCGTTGACACAATGATGGGGTTTAGCAATCAGGCGTGCGGAATGAGGCGTCCGGAACACAGACCGCAAGGAACAACGGTGTGTAATCAGGAGCTTTTTAAACGAGTTTGTTTGTAAAGAGATTCACCTAACTGTAACCAACTACATTCCCTGCTCTTATGTATGCATAAAAAGCTATTACAACTGGCGTACGTAGTCATTCACCAAATGATGGTACGTGATGAATTTTAGAACGTTGTGTTCTATTGCATATTTGCTTGTTTCTAAACTAAATTACTAACACGATGCCAATTGTTTTGTGCATATGGCGTGAGCTTCAGTTTAAGTATTTATTTAAAGCCAATGAGTGTACTTATGCTTGATATGAACTCTAAACGGTCTGAGTATTTGTGCACGTAATCAGCTGGATCCGTCGCATGTCGCCTATTCGCGTGTAAAATAGTAGAAATCAGCACGGTGATAACTCTTGATTGTCACCGTGTATAATTCGTGAGCATTTTTTTACTAAGAGAAAAAAAGAATCTATCTCGTCAATGTGCAATTAGACGCTTGTTAACTAATGTAGGATTCTGTGTCGAGTGACTTACCAGTTATGTGGTCATCTCATAGTCTCGATATTTCAGGGGTACGTGACTGTTGCTGCTAGGTTTGCGACAAGGTAGATTCGTTTGGTTGTTATTGCATCTGCGATTAAAAGTATTCATCATTTTGTCAGGATCAGTACGAGCAGGGCTAGTACCATGACAACTATCATACAACTATCATGACATCCTCCAAGTATGGCGTCTTACAGTGCCTCGCGTTGCGCGTTCACAACTCGAGTTGCGAACACGCAACGCGACTTTTTAAAAGTAAGGTGCAATATATTGGTATTACGGTAGCATAACCGTAGATCTGGTTATATTAACAATGGTACATCAATAGGCACCCGTTAGCTAATAGAAATTAAACTATGTATGTACCGTAAAATTAGAGCTAATAACGAATTATACTGTGCCGAGTTTGCAACTCGAGTTGTACAACTCGAGTTGTACAACTCGAGTTATATTTACCAACTCGAGTTTGTAAATATAACTCGAGTTGTCTAATTCGAGTTACACAACTCGAGTTCATCAAAAATCCAGGCTGAGTTCTTTTAACAGCAACTCGAGTTCAACAACTCGATTTGAGAACATCTCATCATTTCATTTTCTCTAGCTATATTTTCTATACCTATATGGAATTTATTTTGGTGCATCATTAAACGCCGTTGAAATAATTTCTATGTTCATTTTCGGTGTTCATTCAGTTTCTTGTCGGGTTCTAGAGAGATAACTCTTTTTTCATTTGAAAAAGAAGTGGCCTACCTCCCACATAGATTGTTTTTTAGTTTGCTTTTTACATTCTACAATTGTTTTTTGTCTCGTTATATTTATAGAAATAAATATGCGCAAATATCGCCAATATAATTATATAATTTAAATGTGTATATATATTTAAATTATTATTGTTAAATTTCTGTAGATGTTCTGTAAATGAGACACCCCAATTACTCACTTTGCTTTTTTATAAACCCGTGTTAGTTTTGCGTATAACACAACTCGAGTTAATCATAAACCCAGGCCGAGTTGTACAACACGGCAACTCGAGTTGTATAACTCGAGTTTTGAACACGCAACGCGAGGCACTGTAAGGCGCCATATCCAAGCCAGTTAAGACATCTGAGAGTTTCGTTCAAACACTTTTGGATTGGAAGATAAGGCAAAGTGTTGGAAGATGGCATGCATTTGCATGCCACATTTAAAAATATCATGACTACGCTAAAGCGTAGTCATGATGTTCAACACTTCATTGATTCTATTCTGCAGAAAACCGTCTTTGGCATTGCACCGTGAAAATACTTTTGTTTTATCTAACTTTTGTAAGACATCTTCTAATATGGGTATTAGGAAGTGACTTCTCCGGATTGGTTAATTAAAACTTTTTAATTGGCAGGGTTGATACAAAGTCTTCGTTTTCCATTTTGTTTGTACCTCACCAGGGTGTTGCTTATGTAGGGTGTAGGATAGTCAACCTTGGCTATGACCCCAGCACCATTAGCGGTTTTAACTTTTTGAAGTTGGTTATAAGTGATAATGCTATATTGCGGTTAACACATTGAGTTGGCTTTACTTTTGGATCCATTTCTATTTAGTACATGTATTTGGATGACTCCGATGTCTTGTGGGAAACGTGACGTCACCCGTGACATCCCAGTGACATTAAAGTTACATTAACACCAGGGTGTCTTTGGAAAATCTTCCAAATACAGTGTGTCTCTATATGAATAATAACACAAGCTATAAGAAATGTAGTTTATTCACTCTCATAGTATGTAAAGAACTGTTGCCTTCAAAACCTAGTTTATATAACCACTAGCTATGGCTATTTAATAAATAGCTAAACAAAGCATAAAATTTAATGATTCAAAGTATAGCTCAATCTAAGCTTTTTTATTATAGCAATATATCACCTCCTCACTAGTCTGGAGATTAAATGAATGAACAAAATGTGACGAATAAAATTGTGTTTGCCGTCTCCTTCTGGATGATCTACATAGATTATCTAGTTAATAATCACTGTCTAGAGGATGTCTAGGATTCTTTAGGATAGGATGTTTAGGATATGGTTGTTCAAGTCTCCTTGGTTGATGCACTGGTTGTTCAGGAGGTATAGGTATAGGTAGTCTGTCAATGTCTTTATCTGAAGTGTAAGATATATCTCCAGGGTTTAGATCTTCTGTGCTAAATTTAGGTTGTAGTTGTTCTACATGTCTTCTCCATGTAGGTCCACTTGGCCATACTCTAATATTAACACTTAGCTGGCAATAGACTAGTAATTAATGCTGGTAGTTTGTAGGCTGTTTTTGAATTATACATTGCTCAATTAGGGATTTGGGCTTTAAACCTTTCTGTCAACCACGTGTTAGATGGTACTTGCTGTACTAATCTTAACAGTTAAAAGGAGTTTTTAGTGGCATAAATACTTTGTCATCTTTGTTCTTTAGGTAGATATATATACTTACATTATAATTACTATCTTTGGCTAGCTAATTTGGTAAGTATGTAGGGAGTTTGCATTTGATATTAGGTATGTATTTTTGCCCTTTTTTTGTACACAAAAAGTCAGGAGCAACACGAAGCAATAAGTAGCAATATTGCTTACTCTGTTTTAGAAATGATGTAACTAATGAAGCAATGAGTGTTTATCAGCTTGTAGAATAAAGATAATGCTTGAGTTGTGTACTACTTTCAAGTTAGCACAGCTGGCATCATGGTGACAGACTTAATGTTTACATGTGGATGTGAAATATGTAACTGCAGTGTCGGAAAAGTAGTATAAATCATTAGCATAACAATATACATATATACGATTTTTTCACCTTACGAAGTGGAACATGATGATTTTTTCACCTCGACGTGAATCTTATTTCATCATACAAATTCATCAAAATTATCACAAAATTATCAAATTTGGCAGATGGTGTGCTTATTACATACCTCTAGATAACAAAGATGCCAAAATGCTGTTCACCAAAAGAGATACCACGTTGAAAGAGACATGTTGAATGATGTCGAAAGACACACAACGACCGATTTCTCTCAGTTCAGCATTTTTTTGTGTAATTTTGTAATATTTTCCTTTTAAAACCAGTAGCGGTTTTACTTGTGATCTCTTCAAACAGAAGGTCAGACAACTTCTCTTTACCTGCTAACAAAAATCCACTTTATTACGTATTAAAGGGAACATTTTCGAGAACAGCATCGCTCGGGCTTTTTTGACAAATTAGGTTGAAAAAGGTTTCAATAAGGTCAGCTAAAAGTTATACTAAAAACGAAGACAGAAACTGATAGGTAATAAAACTTTAGTCATAAAAAGTTGAAACTGCAAAAATTGTTCAAAATACAAAATACACGTATATATACTAAAACTTAGCTTTAAGTGTGCGTGTTTAGCAAGCTAGACTTCTTTGAAGTAAATTCAACGTTTATGTTATACATATGTCCGCCTTGAAGGTGAGAACTCTCTATAGTATGTAGTACTGCCCATAGCACATTGTAACGTAACATTTTAATGAAGATTATAACCGATAAATTCACTAAATATATCAAAGATTTTGTAGGTAACTATAGTTGCTAAGGTTAACATACTAATTTTTAATATATACAGCACTTGTATAAAATTTTGATGATTTTTACCAGGGGATTTTTGCATTATATAATTACTACTAGCTGTGCTACCTGGCGTTGCCCGGGTAATAAAAAAGTTTTTGGTCAGAAAATTGATTTGTTTTTGAAATAAAACAACATATGCCATTCTAACTTTCAAACTACATATCATGAGAAAAGTGAATTGTGTAATTGAAACAAATTAATAGAGAAAATAAAAACAACTGTAAAGGTTTTTAGACTTTATTAAACAACTTTTAAACTCATAATTCCTCATATCATGACGAAGATGTTTCGTGCAAATAAAATAAAATAAACAACTATAAAAAGGTTTAGATGTAAATGTGAAACAGTTAGCAAGTAATAGCTGTTTAATAGCTATTACTACGAACTGAGAAGACCTGAATATGTAGAAATAATAATAACAATTCTTGCATAGAAGTGCGTGCGTATAAAAAAGGTTACTGTTTCACCAGAATCTATCCATCAAAACTTTGAATACGGAGACACTCCTACTCTACGGGGGCTCCTCCCAGACAATGTAACTGTTCCCGTGAGAAGAATTGGCCTCGACTCCAGATATTGTAATCGAACCTTATGAAAAATATTTCTTAACAGGGGCATCGTAACATGTGGCCGCATAAGTAAAATAGTCAGCGTGGGCTTTAGCTATAGCCGGAATGAAAGATCCACAGACATACTGTGAGAAATATATATATATATATATATAGTGAGCCTAGCGTTGCAAGCGTTTTGCTGTGCATGATTACCGGCATGGTCTCGCAATTGGTAATGGAACCAGGCTTAACCAATCACCCTGCGCTGTGACCTAAATCGGTAGAGTATTTGCTTCCATATAGCGACATATATCACCTAGCAAAACTATCAAGCTCGTGTGGCTGACTTAGCAGGGCATCGGACTGGTGAAAGGGAGAGTCCGAGATCAAATCTTCTGCAATACGGATTCATTATTCCAAGATTTCAATAGCTATAGCTAGACACGCATATATACAAACTTTGGGAAAATACATATAGATGGTTTCTACACTCCTCCATATGATTTTTTCACCGTTTGATGCCAACCTTGGAAATGATTAGAATCGTATCCTGAGAGCATACTGTATTACATATTTTTGTTAGAAGCACAAAGCACTCTGTCTTATTGCTGTCTATCTGCATTACCTATAGCTAATATACAGTCAAACATGGATAACTCGTCCACGGATAGCTCGAACACATGGTTAATTCGAACATTTCCTTTGGTCCGTTCCCACGTAATGATAAATTGCTATAGATAACTCGAACTCAACACTGTTAATTCGAACTGTTTTTTTGCCCAACGGCTACCGAAACGGTTGTTATCGCTTTAGAAAATCACTTTATTCAAAGCCATAGAGGTAAACTTCATCTTTTCGTGATTCATAAGCATTGTTATTACCACCATCGGCAAAATATTTTTGTCAACGACTTTTCTAAAAGTTTGGTGAAATTTGATTTATACTGCGATACGATGAATAGCACGGGCTAGCCGGGTCACGCGCGCAAGGATTTTCGCCACGCACATACAAAACAAAAATCGCATGTTGTTTTGTATGTGCGTGGCGAAAATCCTTGAGTGCGTGACCCGGCTAGCCCGTGATGAATAGTTTTCCGACGTTGATTCCGTGTTGAATCAACGTCGGAATGTTGAATGTTTAAAATGTCTTAAAAAATGTAATTAAACGTATACGTTGTCTGAGCTACAAAAAACTATTCATCGTTTGACCTAAACACAGAATACGTGTGTACATTCAATAAGTATCTATTAAAAAGCGTGAGTGATATAGAATGTACCGTAAAACCTCGTAAAACTTCTAATTGAACTGCCTCGGAGTGTTGCTCTTAACGAATCCCAGGTAAAGTAAGGTAATCTGCATCAACTTCAAGAAAAAACGGCAAAATTGATCGTGGGTAAAACCCCAAAAGAAAAAAATGTCTTTTCTTTTGAGCATTTCAACAACGATCAAGTTTTGCCAATGTCAATCTGAAAAACGTCCTGGCAATAACATCACCTCAAACAACAAACCAATCTCAAGTGATAGAAAAATCTCTATACTTTTTCATGAAAACGTTTTAAACTTTGCATTAGAAGCATTTAATTTGAAACAAGCCATTTGTGCTTTTGATTTATATTATAGTTTGTATATGTACATGTATCTACTAATAAATAAGTAAATATATGGACTTGTGACAGTGCTCTGATAACTTGAACGCTCTGATAATTCGAACACTTTTGCTCGGTCCCTTGAAGTTCGAGTTATCCATGTTTGACTGTATTTATATTAAAAGAACTATATAATTCCATACATATATCAGGGTAATCATATTCTGAAGGTGCACTGCAACCTAGGGCTGCTATAAAAATCAGCCATTATATCATTATCAATTGAAATATAATAGTTTACAGACAAAGCTTATATTCCATGATCGTGAGTGTACTGTGCTTGGTTATTTTAAAAGAAGTCGGAAGACGAAAGCTAAGATGGCAGTTTTTTTCTTCAGTATTATGTATTTCTTGTTTGCTGCAAATTAAAATATTAAGCATCGATCTTTGTTACTCAAATGATAATGTTGCTCAGAAACTGACATATTGCTACACAGTCTTTCAAGTCAACTAATGCAATGCTACATTTTTACTGTAGATCATGGTTGTTTGTGCTCTTTTTCATTCTTTGCCATTTAGTGCCAAACGGTGGTTCGTGGTTTAATACACTATTGGTTAATATTCTTTTAGAACTTATCTTCCAAACATGAAACGATGCTTAGTTTTCGGCTGCGAATTTGAGACTTGTAATAACATTGCCAACATCATTTTGGTCTCCATAGTTTTGCATTCTAGCTTTAACTTCTATTGTAGAAAAGAATAGAAGGATTCAAAGATGACTGGTTGATGCAGATAAATTGGTAACTATGGCGGATCCGTGCGCCCAGGCTAAGAGATTGTTAGAAGACTATGTACAGTCAGCCGGAAGAAGAAAGATAAATTTGACTGAATTGAAACAAAGCTTCAGACGCATATCGGAAGCTCAACTATTGCAGATTTTAGCAGAAATTTCACAAGGTTGCAATATTGGAAATCCTGTGCATTTGGCAGCCCGAGAAGGAGATTTTAATCTTATCCAAGTAATGGTTGAATTTGTACATACACGAAAGGAACGTGGCGAGCTGTTTAACGCCGTCAGTAAGTTTGGTGATGGTGTCATACATTTTGCATCTGTGGGTGGAAATGTGGACATTATTGATTATATTGGGGAGCTGTTGCCTGCGGAACAAATGGTTCAGCTATTGCAGCTTCAATCACATAGGGGGGACACTGCCATGCATCTTGCTAGTGAACATGGCTGTACTAGTGTGATCAAATCCATTTTAAAACGATGTTCTCGCAGAGACGCTAAGAAAATGTTGAAGCTAAGAAATTGTTCGGGTGAAACAGTAATTCATTGTGCAGTTGAAAGCAATAAATTGGAAGTGATAGAGGAAGTGATGGAGTTCCTTCTAAGCAATTTATCTACAGAAGATATACTAGATATTTTAAAGGTGGAAAATAATAATGGGTACACAGCTCTGATGTTGGGTGCCCAGGCAGGATACATCCAATCTGTCAAACGTCTTCTGGAACGCCTTCCTTCTAACACACAGCGCCTAGAGTTATTGCAGCTGAGCAACAGAGATCGTAAAACAGCTGAGACTTTGGCTGCTGAAAATGGTCACGAAGATGTGGTTGCGTACCTCCAATCTCATAAACTGCCACCCAAACCTATGACAAAACCCAAACCCGACACCAAACCTAAACCTGTGACAAAACCCAAACCTGCCACCAAATTTAAACCTGTGACAAAACCCAAACCTGTCATCCAACCAAAACCTATTGCACAGGCTTCAGTTAAAGCATCTGGTGAGACGAGTCAAGGTATTGATTGAAAATATTGAATTGTTGAAGATGCCAAATCATATTGGAATAGACTCATAATATCCAATAACATGTTGCAATACAATCAACTTGCTTCTGTTGCTGTTTTTGTGATTTCTAGGCTTCATAGATTATCAATGTATATATTGTAGAAAAACCAAAGCTTAAAAAGATGCACGACATGTTCAGTAAAAAGATAACTGAGTTGGAGGACCGTCAAGAAGTGGTTAGAAAGCGAAAGTCTGAATATCAAGAGACAAGTGCTAAAGCTGCTGAGAGGATCGCTCAGCTGCAAAAAGCACTTGAAAAAAGTGAATCAGAAAAAGACGTCATTTCTGATAAGCGTGATGCTGCCGAAATCAAGTGCAAGGAGCTTGAAACTGAATTACTAAAAAAGGATCAGACAATCAAAAAATGTGAAAAAAAAATAAGAAAGCTGAATGACACCAATGAAGATCTTTTTTTTATACGAAAGCGTATGATAGAAAGGCAACAACATTCATTGGCCAGCGAAGATCAGTCCGATTTGCAAGGTTGGCTTTTGTAAATTTGTTTTCTTCAATTTAATGTTTTGTACAAGCTATTGTATATCAAATATGCTCATGTTTGATGGCGGTAATGGCGTTTAAAATTGCATTAATGCCTCCATGTGAGCTTAATTCTTGCATGTAGATCTATTCAACCAGCTTGACAATACCAGAGCTGAACAAGAAAAGTCAGCATCTCAACTAGAAAATGCTAAACAAGAGTTGGAACAGTGCAAGGAAGAACTCGAGCAACTAGAAACCAAAACAGGTCACACAAAGCAAGAAAAAAGGAAACTTGAACGGCGGCGTGAGGAGTGTGAAAAGAAGGTCATCATTTTACAGCAGCAGAAAGAAGAGATCGAGCAAAAAATTGAAAAGTTTCGAGAAAGTATATCAGCGACCTTTTCTGCTTCCAGTACAGGTGATATTCATCAGCTGACTTGGTTGTCTCGTTGAGTAGAAAGTAATCTTGCATTGTGTGGTATCTTCATTTTTACTAACACAAATTCCTAAGTGTAGTTTGTTAATTTGTCCTCATCATTGTTAGTTAACACTCTCAATTGTCTACCCATATACATGTAAAATAATATTTGTATTTCGTAACTGAACCCAAAACATCTTGAATAACCAACTACATGTAGTTATTCAAAATGATTGTCTGGGAGGCTACAGCTTTCGCTAAAGTTTCGGTACTTTACACTTATACCTGGAGTTCTAGAACTGTACGCCTCCATCTAGGCCACCAGCACTGTACACGTAGCTACTAGTTCTAACACTATAACTTATATCTATATGAACTTCCCACATCGTACGTCCTTATCTTTAGTTCAATGCATAATAGTGAATTCTTGCAGCATCTGCCCTACCTTCTCCTTCACTGCCGACTGTGTCTACAGTAGCAACGCAGCCGACAGATGCCTTTGCTGGAGAACCATCATCTGTAGCTCTTCAGCCTTCCCAAGAGACTGAAGATGATGTTTGTGAGTATCATTGATACACCTGAAACTTACAGGGTAACTTTTGGCTCGTCTGCTGCTTTATAGGTACTGTCTATCTATATGGGAGTGTCTGTCTATCTATATGGGAGTGTCTGTCTATCTATATGGGAGTGTCTGTCTATCTATATGGGAGCGTCTGTCTATCTATATGGGAGCGTCTGTCTATCTATATGGGAGCGTCTGTCTATCTATATGGGAGCGTCTGTCTATCTATATGGGAGCGTCTGTCTATCTATATGGGAGTGTCTGTCTATCTATATGGGAGTGTCTGTCTATCTATATGGGAGTGTCTGTCTATCTATATGGGAGTGTCTGTCTATCTATATGGGAGCGTCTGTCTATCTATATGGGAGCGTCTGTCTATCTATATGGGAGCGTCTGTCTATCTATATGGGAGCGTCTGTCTATCTATATGGGAGCGTCTGTCTATCTATATGGGAGCGTCTGTCTATCTATATGGGAGCGTCTGTCTATCTATATGGGAGCGTCTGTCTATCTATATGGGAGCGTCTGTCTATCTATATGGGAGCGTCTGTCCAGTTTTAACGATTGAAATCCAGCAATGGAAAATATGTTGAGTGATGGAATTGAACTTTGAACCTCCAGTTTTGTAGACTTGCTCGCTAACTGTTGCACTACACATCCAACTGACTGAATACCAATGTATGATTACGCTTAACAATCAAAGTGGGCTAGGCTTCACATCCGTGCATACAAATGTTCGGGTTCAATTCTGTGAAGTACAATCTTTTTTTCACAATGCGCTCAACTCTGTCAGCTCGCGTGCCATGAACAAAAGTTTGCCTCTATTCTATATTTACAGTTTTTATGTTGTTTCCTTATTTATCTTAATTAAAATTAATTTTTTTTATAACTAGTTAAACATTTGTTTTTTCTATTAAAAGTTTCAATTTACATGCCTTCAATTTCCAGCTTGACTTTTGTCCGAATTTTGAATTCAACAAATCTCAAGGTCAATCACTGAAAACTGTAACAACTATAAAAACTTTTTACATGGACAGTTGTTTGTTGCGTTGTTTCGAGTAGAATGGCATTTACATTCTCTCTCCCTTTGGCAGATAAAGAACAATGGTAAATGTTGAATGAAAATACATTTCTGTGCAAAAACCTTTTTATTACTCAGGCAACGCAGGGCATTCACTCAGTAATATAGAAAGCTGTTCTGTGCCGACATATATTTGAATTCACTTCATTGCAAGTGATATTCTCTTTATCACAGTGTATACAAAGGATTTGACTTACTTATTAGGCATTAGCAGTTACAGAAAACATCATGTGATATAATCTACTGTAAAAACCTCTAATTGAACGCCATGGCGCTCTTTTTTCAACCCTTTCTCTATAGTAGTGGTCAATAAGAGGCGGCGTTCAAATAGTGGCTGGTGGTGTATTTTTCAAATAGCTCGTCAGAATTAGAGGAAGATACATTTAGCCCTTTTACGGGCGAAGCAAACGTCGCCTATATTTTACTTTTTTTTAGCGGAGCGATATTAAACCTTGCAATAAATCTGCTGACTTCTAGCTTGTCAAAAATCTCGTAATAAACATGCGTTGAGAAACCGAGAAATATTTTTATCAGTTGATATCTATTGCTTGCAATTAACCTGCGATGATATTATAGCCTGTGCACGGCATTGCAAATTATTCGAGCTTTCCATTTTTATTTCATTCAAAATTTGAAGACATGTTTCTATTTCACATCTCTATTTACCAATGTTGCATAAAAGCTCATTGCATTCATATGTTTGCTACAGTTTGCAGCCAACACTAGCTTTTTATGTGCAAAAGAAGAGGATTTAC
This sequence comes from Watersipora subatra, assembly GCF_963576615.1. Lineage (NCBI taxonomy): Eukaryota > Metazoa > Bryozoa > Gymnolaemata > Cheilostomatida > Watersiporidae > Watersipora > Watersipora subatra. The sequence continues at coordinate 36,069,118 of NC_088711.1, read as the reverse complement.
GAGCGCCGATCAATTGTAAGATCCGATTACCGCAATTATGCTATCAAATAATATGCTATAAGTCTAAAAATTTAGAAGTTATATACTGATAATCCATCAAATGCTAAAAATGTATATATTCATGAACAAGTGACATAAACGAATCATACTTATATTATATGCAGAAAGAAAAATTAACATTTTTAAAACAAAAATATTTGCATCGTTTGCTGGAATAGCTGCGTTCTGATTGTTGCCTTTGATGGAACGAACGTCTTCTAGTTGTCCAGCACATTCCACAATATCTTCTGGCCTCAACTCTTCTTCTGCACTGCTGAACTAGTCGATATTAGCCTCCACACAATTTTTGGCAGAGCAAAACCTTTACGTATTGCATTTAGCACAAATGCAACGCGTAAAAGTTTTGTTTGCTAAATGTAACCTTTGGCCCAAAACTAGAAAACCGTTTTTTATATATCAGAACTACTACTAGCCTGAGAGAGTTACATTTCAGTAATTATTTCTATGGTGTTGCTTTCAAAGTTCATCTTCCATTGTAAATTTAAACCGTTTTTTATATATGTAGGCTACTTTGAAGTATTAAGACTACATTAAACATGGAACTACTATTAGCCTAAGACAGTTATTAATTATTTCTATAGTGTTGTTGCTTTCAGAGTTTCAACGAAAAAAAGGAGAGAAGTTTTGGAGATGGACAACGGGAAAATTGATTGCTATTAATGTAAATGATTCATTATTAATACGATTTTGTGGACACTTTTTTACTGATCACTTGATATTATAGGTCTATAAAAATCAAAGATAGTCAAAGTGGCGGTCAAATGAAGGTGGTGTCCTATTTTTCAACCCTTTTCTCATAGTGGTGATCAAATAGAGATGACGTTCAAATAGAGGTGGTGTTCAATTAGAGTTTTTACGGTATATAAATATATAAATCTCAAAGTGCGTTCAGACACCTGCCTGTCCTATAGCTATTAAAATCTTGGAATGAAAATCCATATCACAGAAGATTTGATCCCAGAACCTCCTTTTCCCTAGACAATATACTAAACCATTGAGCTATGTGAGATTGATACCTTCATTGGGCAACTATGTAGGTGAAAATACGCATATCGCTCTGTGTTACAGCGCAGCGTCATTTTATGCTTGTTCTCACGGCACCTAGTAGTAAGTTGAGCAATACTAGCTTATTCAAATTGGCCATTAGCAATGTGCCAGGCTAATGGCAAGTGGCAGGCAACTGCATTACTTGCAACTGTTTATAAGCTGTTTTATAAGGTTTATAGTCCGAACCTCGACTGGTTTGAAACTCGACGAGTTTGTATATCGACAACGGTTGGCCCAATCTCAACAGCAGTTTTACTATTTTACCATCTACTATTTTCATAGTAAATGAGCGATTTATAAGTAAAAGATTTATTTGCGCAAAAATATCTTGTGATCCATTTGATGCAGCACTCCCCAGCTTATGTAGGCCTAACAATATTTTGCCCAACCTAAATATAGAACGAATGCTAAAACAAGTAACAATCATAAATATGGTTGACTGTTATGCTAGCAAAATGTTTTATTTGAAATCTAAACTTCAGTGAGTAGCTTTTATTTTTTATTTTTTGAAATGACGATAGAACTGCAAAAAGACATTTATTATTTGTTGAAGATTAAATTATCGTAAAACTGCATCAGCCTTTGTCGATGTTCGGACCAACCTTTGTCGAGATTCGGACCAACCTCTGTCGAGATTTGGACTTGTCTAGGTTCGGACTTGTCGACGTTGGGACTGTTTCCTGTTTTATAATACCAGTGAGCCGGGCTTTTGGCCAGTCGTTAGCATAATATGAGCTTTGTTCGTCTGTCTGAAGTCGGGCTAAAACACTAGGAAAACAAGTTTCACCACACAGGAATTGTACCTGTATGTTTGGATTTCCACAGCCAAGCGTGCTACCATCTGCTCCACTCAACCACCTTGTTGAGTATGCGAATAACTGAGCACATTATTATTAGACATGATGATCTGTCACGGCGTACGTTACAACAGCATTACTCATATAAGGTAGAGGTCATGTTTCTTTAAAAATTAACATCTTTTGTTTGCTTGCTCAGCTTACCAATATCATCAGAGTACCTCCAACAAAGCACGAAAATAATCACTTACTCTAAAATAGCCATGTTGTATTCTTCTCATATGACACGTACTGTTATTCCTACCTTAGAATCACCTGCGAATTTATAAAATAACCATTGCATAAGGCATCTACCATATGCCATTATAGCCCAAAGAACCAGTCCACGTAGACAACGCAGGTAAATAATGCGGGTAAAGAGTGCAGGCAGACTTCAATTTAATTAAAGCCAATACAGATGACTTGTAGTTAGACAATTAACTACGACGAACAGTTTTAATATTTTCTAATGGGCACGTTTTGTATAGTAAATTGTTATAATTACTAATTATGAGGGCCTCCTAAAAGCAGTGTTATGAATGAAAGCACCAACTTTAAAGGTTGATTTGTAACACAATTCACGTTACAGTTATTTGATATGAAAATATTCACCATGTCTTACTCTGCTATGTTGCACCACTCTGCTATGTTGTAGGTGCAAAATATGTGGAAAGGTGATTACAAGCCCTTAAAAGCTCAAAAACGAACAGAAAATCGCAGCCACACGAGACTGTCGTAGTTTGGATTCTCTTTCCAAAACGGCTCAAATGTGACGTAGTTGTGAGAGATGGATTCTGTTTACACTTTCATGCAACCTTATTCGTCGAAATATTTTTACAAATATACTTCACGCATTCAATAAAACCATGTCTATTGTTCTTATGCGTCTGTTTTAGCGTCATCGTAATGCTGTCACTTTTAGCAGTGATATCCTATAACTTACCGTAAAAATTTGTTTCATTTTTTAGCCTTAGCTTGAAGGAGTACATATCATTGTCTGATAATCATGACGAGCCTGTTGGTCACTTGTAATAATCGAAAAGTGCTGCAGAAATTATTTGCGAAGTATTTGGTCACATGATCAGATTACGACTTGCCGATTAGACCAAAACGAAACAAAACTGTAAAGTAGCTAGCATCTATATTTGATACGGGGGCTTCGGTAAAACCCAAAGTGTTTGTCATAAACTAGTACTACGATAAGTTTTATATTGAACTTTTTTATTGGCCTTTCAATTCACGTGAGAACATCATGTGACAAGAGAATACATAAATTTCATGACTACGTCGGAGAAATAAAGAGATTCCAATCTTCGGCGGCTTTTCGTTTTTGAGCTTTTAAGAGCTTGTAATCACATTTTCACGTATTTGGCACCTACAACACAACAGAGACATGGTGAATCTTTTGATACCAAATAACTAATGTGAATTTTATTGCAAGTCAACCTTTAAAGTCTATAGTGTTCTGTTGCCATGCTGTCCATGAGTCAAAATGCAGGCCACTGTTTATATTCAGTGTAGGTACATCGAACTGCTAAATTCATACACTGGAAATTAGACTTCTGGGTTATAGGTGAGTGAAATCAGAATATTAACTCTGTCTCAGCCTTTTGTACGCTCTCTACTTTCACAGCTAATAATGATGCAGTCTTTGCTCAATTCACTGATGAGGTGGAACAGATTGATGAGTTTGTGAAAGGGATTGATGAGTTTATGAGAGAGATCGATGATCATGGAACGGCTAATATCAATATGGACGAGTCCGGTGCCGTATGTCCGATTGAAAAAAATATTGATGATGAATCAAAGGAGAAGATTCAAGGAAAGAAATTTCAAGAGTATACACCTGAAAAAGAAAAAATCACGGGGAGGTATACTGGGGGAACCCATGGTAAGACATTTTATTCATTACTCAAGTATTTTGGGTTAAGACATTTGTGGCATGTTGTAATTACAGAGTAAAACAGATAGTTTGGTGTGAAATATACATAACATATCATAATTACAAGAAATGCTCAAATATATGTACATGATTAACGATTTGTACCATTCACAACGTATTTGAGATATGTACCATTCACCATTGTATATAAAATATATACCATTCACAATGTATATAAGATTTGGACCGTTCACCATGTGTATAAGATATGTACCATTCACCACGTGTATAAGATATTTACCGTTCACCATGTATATAAGATATATACCATTCACCATGTGTATAAGATATGTACCATTCACCACTTGTATAAGCTATTTACCATTCACCATGTATATGAGATATGTACCATTCATGATATATACATGATATGTACATACTCACCATGTACAATGTATATAAGATGTGTACCATTTACCATGTGTATAAGATATTTACCATTCACCATGTGTATAAGATATGTACCGTTCACCATGTATATAAGATATGTACCATTCACCACGTGTATAAGATATGTACCATTTATCATGTATATAAGATATGTACCATTCATGATACATACATGATATGTACATACTCACCATGTACAATGTATATAATATATGTACCATTTACCATGTGTATAAGATATTTACCATTCACCACGTGTATAAGATATGTACCGTTCACCATGTATATAAGATATGTACCATTCACCATGTGTATAAGATATGTACCATTCACCATGTGTATAAGATATGTACTACTCACCATGTGTATAAGATATGTACCACTCACCATGTATATAAGATATGTACCATTCACCATGCGTTTAAGATTTGTACCATTCATCATGTGTATGAGATATGTACCATTCACCATGTATATAAGATATGTACCATTCACCATGTGTATAAGATATGTACTACTCACCATGTGTATAAGATTTGTACCATTCACCATGTGTATAAGATATGTACTACTCACCATGTGTATAAGATATGTACCACTCACCATGTATATAAGATATGTACCATTCACCATGTGTATAAGATTTGTACCATTCATCATGTGTATGAGATATGTACCATTCACCATGTATATAAGATATGTACCATTCACCATGTGTATAAGATATGTACCATTCACCATGTGTATAAGATTTGTACCATTCACCACATGTATAAGATATGTACTACTCACCATGTGTATAAGATATTTACCATTCACCATGTATATAAGATATGTACCATTCACCATGTGTATAAGATATGTACCATTCACCACGTGTATAAGATATGTACCATTCACCACGTGTATAAGATATTTACCGTTCACCATGTATATACCATTCACCATGTGTCTAAGATATGTACCGCTCACCACGTTTATAAGATACTAGCTGCATTACCCGCCTACAGGAACAGATTCACGTGCAGCATAAGGTTTATTGAGAGTTGTCTTTGATGCTGTAAAACAACTCCAAATATGCAGTCTACTGAAATTGTTGTCCTGCTCAGAGTATGCATGCACATGTACATGTCAATGTTGGGGAGAACAATGGAAATCTGCAATGCATCTTACAGCTAGATGCGTGTAAAATCTAGTAAATATTCTAGATTCATGTGTGTAGATTCATGCATCCATTCATACCCGTCTATATTTGCAGTTGACGATCGCGCACTTTTGCCGCCTCGCCTCCGCCTCGCCTGACCAGTCTTTACCCGCCGAGCAGTTGACAATCGCGCTCTTGCACTCACCTCGCAATCAATCGCTTCGCACTCGCAATCAATCGCTTTGCACTCACAATCAATCGGCCCGCCTCGCAATCAATCGCCTTGCACTCTCCTCGCATCAATCGTCTCGCAATCAATCGTCTCGCAACCAACCCCCTCGCACTCGCCTTGCAATCACCTCCCACTCGCCTCGCACTCAATCGCCTCGCACTCAATCGCCTCGCAATCAATCACCTCACACTCGTCTTGCAATCAATAACCTTGCACTCGCAACCAATCGTCTCACAACCAATCGCCTCGCACTCGCAATCAATCGCCTAGCACTCAATCGCTTTGCAATCAATCGCCTCGCACTTGCCAACTCATTCATCCGGAAAGCCGCGCCTGGAGACTCTCGCTGTACTCGAGGCAAAAAAGGTCTCCCGCGCATCCCCGAGTGACGCCACGGCCTCGAGCCTAGCTGTGCTACCCGGCGTTGCCCGGGTAGTAATAAAAGTCTGCACAGAAAATTGATTTGTATTTAACATATAACAACATTTGCCATTCTAACTTTCAAACTACATATCATGAAAGAAGTGTTTTTTGTAGTTGAAATAAATTAAGAGAGAAAATAAAACAACTGTAAAGGTTTTCAAACCTTTTCAAACAACTACAACTTTCAAACTTCATATCATGAGGAAAAGGTTTTGTGCAGGACAACTGATTTAAAAATAAATGAAACAACTGTAAAGGTTTTCAAACCAATGTAAATTTAAAATTTCATAGCTTTCAGCGACCTATATCTTTTGATAACGTATAGTGGAACCTCAGTTCACGAACATAATCAGTTCCAGAAGGTATTTCGAAAACCGAGTTGTTTGAGATCCGAAACAATTTTTCCCATTAAAATAAAATAATGTAAATTTTAATTTGCTCCAAGACGAGAAAACAACTTTGGTAAAGTATTTTATCAACATTTTACACCATAAGCTGTACTTGTACCCGGGTAATAAAAAAGTCTTTGCACAGAAAATCTATTTGTATTTAACATATATAGCAACATTTGCCATTCTAACACTGAAACTACATAGGTAACATGAGAAAACATGATAGGTAACTTATCATGAGAATAGTGTTTTGTGTAGTTGAAATAATTTGAGAGAAAATAAAAACAACTGTAAAGTTTATCAAACTTTGTCAAACAGCTGTAACTTTCAAACTTCATATCATGAGGAAAAGGTTTTCTGCCAGTCTAATAAATTAAAAAAAAATAAAACAATTGTAAAAGGGATTAGATGTAAATTTCAAATAATTAGCAAGTAATAGCTAAATTAAGTCGGTTTTGCAACAATTACAATAAAAGATGATCCGGTAATGATACAATTAATACAAACTGAGAAAACAAAATAAAATTCATGAATATGTTGAATTAATAGTAGCAATTCTTGCATAAAAATGTGTGGGTATAAAAAGGTTACTGTCCCACCAGAAACTATCCATCAATTCTTTGAATACGATGGTACTAAAAAATATGACAGAATATCATAGTATTTTGTAGTTGAAACTTTATTAGAACAATGTCTGTCAAAAATGGTTGAATAAAAGAATAATATTAGTAATAAAGATTGGAAACTAATCAAGTAATAATAACAGTGATAGGAAAATGAATAATGTTTAAACTTCAAACACGATACTCAAATTATGTTTAAAAGAATGCAAGTTGAAATAATAACAACGATGAAAAAAACTTTAAAAAACTTATATTATAAACTTCAAAAGTCATAAAAAGTTTATAAATGTAATAAGAGAATTTAAATTTATATATCTATATATATATTTCTCAAAGTATGTAAATATAAGAAAGTGAGGAATAACTGATACTTGCAATCATACATGATAACTCTTACAGTAATTTTACAAACTTTTGTGGTAAAATGTGAAATTAATTATGAAAAACTAGTTGGTTAGGTTTAAAAGGAAAGATGTGTAAGCTAATACACCTAGCTGTACAATCCAGCGTTGCCCGGGTAATAAAAAAAACTGAACAGAAAATTGATTTGTATTTAACATATAACAGCATTTGCCATTCTACCTAAAACAAATGTAAAGGTTTTCAAACTTACTTTGTCAAACAACTTTTAAACTTCATATCATGAGAAAAATGTTTCGTGCAGGTCAAATAAATTTTAAAAATAAAACGATTATAAAGGGTTTAGAGGTAACAGTGAAATAATTAGCAATTAATAGCTAAATTGAGTCTGTTTTGTTACGATTACAATATGAGATGATTTGGTAATGATACAATTAATGCAAACTGAAAAAACAAAATAAAAATCCTGAATATGTTGAATTAATAATAACAATTCTTGCATAGAAGTGTGTGTATAAAAAAGTTACTGTTCCACCAACAGCTATCCATCAAAACTCTGAATACGACGATACTGGTACGACGATATGTTATGTAAAAATAAAATATTGTAGTGTTTTTGTCTGATCGGAGGTGAGAGAATCTAGATGCTATTCCTGCTCGAGATTATACAATTGTCTGCGTGAAAAGTAGTGACCTTAACAGCGATTTAGTAACTGAACCTTAAGAAAAGTCAGAAATAGAGGTTCACAAAAATGGCATCGTGTTTCATAGAGTTAATAAAATTTAATCACCAAATTTTAATATCGAGAGAGTCTATTGCCGATATCGTTTTGCCGAAAACAAATATGATAATATGTCGAGGACAAGAAAGCATCGCGTGTCATGAAGCTAAAAGAAAGCTAAGAGTTGTAATTATTACGTCATTTTTGTGTGAAAATGGCAAACGATGAATACCGGTAGGTTATGTATAGAGACGTGTACTAACCGGAAATTCCCGTTAACGCGCCCTAGATACCTAGTAGCGGCTAGTAGTCCGAAAAGTACGGTACTCTATAAGGCGGACACTCAATCTCACACGCAGACAGACAACGATTGCCGTTTATATAGTAGATTTACCATTCACCACGTGTATAAGATATTTATCACTCACCATGTATATAAGATATATACCATTCCCCACGTGTATAAGATATATACCATTCACCATGTATATAAGATATTTACCATTTACCACGTGTATAAGCTATTTACCATTCACCATGTGTATAAGATATGTACCACTCACAATGTACAATGTATATAAGATATGTACCATTCACCATGTATATAAGATATGTACCATTCACCACGTGTATAAGATATGTACCATTCACCATGTGTATAAGATATATACCATTCACCATGTATATAAGATATGTACCATTCACCACGTGTATAAGATATGTACCATTCACCATGTATATAAGATATGTACCATTCACCACGTGTATAAGATATGTACCATTCACCATGTATATAAGATATGTACCATTTACCACATGTATAAGATATGTACCATTCACCATGTGTATAAGATATGTACCATTCACCATGTGTATAAGATATGTACCACTCACCATGTGTATAAGATATGTACCATTCACCATGTATATAAGATATATATCATTCACGATGTATATAAGATATGTACCATTCACCACGCATATAAGATATGTACCATTTACCATGTGTATAAGTCATGTACCACTCACCATGTATATAAGATATATACCATTCACCACGTGTATAAGATATTTACCATTCACGATGTATATAAGATATGTACCATTCACCATGTGTATAAGATATGTACCATTCACAATGTGTATAAGATATGTACCATTCACGATGTGTATAAGATATGTACCATTCACCGTGCATATAAGATATGTACCACTCACCATGTGTATAAGATATGTACCATTCACCACGTTTATAATATATGTATCATTCACCATGTATATAAAATATGTACCATTCACGATGTGTATAAGATATGTACCATTCACCGTGCATATAAGATATGTACCACTCACCATGTGTACAAGATATGTACCATTCACCATGTGTATAAGATATGTACCATTCACCATGTGTATAAGGTATGTACCACTCACCATGTGTATAAGATATGTACCATTCACCATGTGTATAAGATATGTACCATTCACCATGTATATAAGATATGTACCATTCACCATGTGTATAAGATATGTACCATTCACCATGTGTATAAGATATGTACCACTCACCATGTGTATAAGATATGTACCATTCACCATGTATATAAGATATATACCATTCACCATGTATATAAGATATATACCATTCACGATGTATATAAGATATGTACCATTCACCACGCATATAAGATATGTACCATTTACCATGTGTATAAGTCATGTACCACTCACCATGTATAGAAGATATATACCATTCATCACGTGTATAAGATATTTACCATTCACCACGTGTATAAGATATGTACCGTTCACCGTGCATATAAGATATGTACCACTCACCATGTGTATAAGATATGTACCATTCACCACGTTTATAATATATGTATCATTCACCATGTATATAAGATATGTACCATTCACGATGTGTATAAGATATGTACCATTCACCGTGCATATAAGATATGTACCACTCACCATGTGTATAAGATATGTACCATTCACCATGTGTATAAGATATGTACCATTCACCATGTGTATAAGATATGTACCACTCACCATGTGTATAAGATATGTACCATTCACCATGTGTATAAGATATGTACCATTCACCATGTATATAAGATATGTACCATTCACCATGTGTATAAGATATGTACCATTCACCATGTGTATAAGATATGTACCACTCACCATGTGTATAAGATATGTACCATTCACCATGTATATAAGATATATACCATTCACCATGTATATAAGATATATACCATTCACGATGTATATAAGATATGTACCATTCACCACGCATATAAGATATGTACCATTTACCATGTGTATAAGTCATGTACCACTCACCATGTATATAAGATATATACCATTCACCACGTGTATAAGATATTTACCATTCACCACGTGTATAAGATATGTACCGTTCACCGTGCATATAAGATATGTACCACTCACCATGTGTATAAGATATGTACCATTCACCATGTGTATAAGATATGTACCATTCACCATGTGTATAAGATATGTACCACTCACCATGTGTATAAGATATGTACCATTCACCATGTGTATAAGATATGTACCATTCACCATGTATATAAGATATGTACCATTCACCATGTGTATAAGATATGTACCATTCACCATGTGTATAAGATATGTACCACTCACCATGTGTATAAGATATGTACCATTCACCATGTATATAAGATATATACCATTCACCATGTATATAAGATATATACCATTCACGATGTATATAAGATATGTACCATTCACCACGCATATAAGATATGTACCATTTACCATGTGTATAAGTCATGTACCACTCACCATGTATAGAAGATATATACCATTCACCACGTGTATAAGATATTTACCATTCACCACGTGTATAAGATATGTACCGTTCGCTGTGCATATAAGATATGTACCACTCACCATGTGTATAAGATATGTACCATTCACCACGTTTATAAGATATGTACCATTCACGATGTGTATGAGATATGTACCATTCACCGTGCATATAAGATATGTACCACTCACCATGTATATAAGATATGTATCATTCACCATGTATATAAGATATGTACCATTCACGATGTGTATAAGATATGTACCATTCACCGTGCATATAAGATATGTACCACTCACCATGTGTATAAGATATGTACCATTCACCATGTGTATAAGATATGTACCATTCACCATGTGTATAAGATATGTACCACTCACCATGTGTATAAGATATGTACCATTCACCATGTGTATAAGATATGTACCATTCACCATGTATATAAGATATGTACCATTCACCATGTGTATAAGATATGTACCATTCACCATGTGTATAAGATATGTACCACTCACCATGTGTATAAGATATGTACCATTCACCATGTATATAAGATATATACCATTCACCATGTATATAAGATATATACCATTCACGATGTATATAAGATATGTACCATTCACCACGCATATAGGATATGTACCATTTACCATGTGTATAAGTCATGTACCACTCACCATGTATATAAGATATATACCATTCACCACGTGTATAAGATATTTACCATTCACCACGTGTATAAGATATGTACCGTTCACCGTGCATATAAGATATGTACCACTCACCATGTGTATAAGATATGTACCATTCACCATGTGTATAAGATATGTACTATTCACCACGTGTATAAGATATGTACCACTTACCATGTGTATAAGATATGTACCATTCACCACGTGTATAACATATGTACCGTTCACCATGTATATAAGATATGTACCATTCCCCACGTGTATAAGATATGTACCGTTCACCGTGCATATAAGATATGTACCACTCACCATGTGTATAAGATATGTACCATTCACCATGTGTATAAGATATGTACTATTCACCACGTGTATAAGATATGTACCACTTACCATGTGTATAAGATATGTACCATTCACCACGTGTATAACATATGTACCGTTCACCATATCTGTAAGATCCCCATTTGTCTTGATAAAATCAGCACAGCATTTTTTTCGCACTGTAATATAAACAATCATTATTTGATTTTTAAGTGTTTCGCTATTAGCTTAAAAATCATAGTTCTAACATCCATTATTAATTTTGTTTCACATCAACATATATTTAATAAAGTATTTATCGACTTCTTAATGCAAAACTTTGGCATTAAGTTTGGATCATGTGAATACAGACGCTGAAGATTCAGACAGAGGATCTCTGATTGAACGGCGTAGTGATGAGTTCCATGGGAATGTCCCTGAGAAAGAAACAATCGAGGAGAACAAAAAAGAGATTAACGTATCGCGTTCTGGAAGAACCCATGGTATGTTCTTGTTCTCTTCATTGCTAGCCTATTCCGCAATCACCCATTTTATAGTTGCACAGTAAACTGATATAGTTTAGTTTAAAACATGCATAGCATATTATAGTTATATAGTAAACAGTTATGGTGTAGTTTAAAACATACATAGAATATTATAGTAATATAGTAAACAGATATGATTTAGTTTAAAACATACATAGTATATTATAGTTATATAGTAATCAGATATGGTTTAGTTTAAAACATGCATAGCATATTATAGTTATATAGTAATCAGATATGGTTTAGTTTAAAACATGCATAGCATATTATAGTTATATAGTAAACAGATATGATTTAGTTTAAAACATACATAGTATATTATAGTTATATAGTAATCAGATATGGTTTAGTTTAAAACATGCATAGAATATTATAATTATATAGTAAACAGATATGGTTTAGTTTAAAACATACATAGTATATTATAGTTATATAGTAAACAGATATGATTTAGTTTAAAACATACATAGTATATTATAGTTATATAGTAATCAGATATGGTTTAGTTTAAAACATGCATAGCATATTATAGTTATATAGTAATCAGATATGGTTTAGTTTAAAACATGCATAGCATATTATAGTAATATAGTAAACAGATATGATTTAGTTTAAAACATACATAGTATATTATAGTTATATAGTAAACAGATATGATTTAGTTTAAAACATACATAGTATATAATAGTTATATAGTAAACAGATATGATTTAGTTTAAAACATGCATAGCATATTATAGTTATATAGTAAACAGATATGATTTAGTTTAAAACATACATAGTATATTATAGTTATATAGTAAACAGATATGATTTAGTTTAAAACATGCATAGTATATTATAGTTATATAGTCAACAGATATGATTTAGTTTAAAACATGCATAGTATATAATAGTTATATAGTAAACAGATATGATTTAGTTTAAAACATACATAGTATATTATAGTTATATAGTAAACAGATATGATTTAGTTTAAAACATGCATAGTATATTATAGTTATATAGTCAACAGATATGATTTAGTTTAAAACATACATAGTATATTATAGTTATATAGTAAACAGATATGATTTAGTTTAAAACATGCATAGTATATTATAGTTATATAGTCAACAGATATGATTTAGTTTAAAACATATATAGTATATAATAGTTATATAGTAAACAGATATGATTTAGTTTAAAACATACATAGTATATTATAGTTATATAGTCAACAGATATGATTTAGTTTAAAACATGCATAGTGTATTATAGTTATATAGTAAACAGATATGGTTTAGTTTAAAACATACATAGTATATTATAGTTATATAGTAAACAGATATGATTTAGTTTAAAACATGCATAGTATATAATAGTTATATAGTAAACAGATATGGTTTAGTTTAAAACATACATAGTATATTATAGTTATATAGTCAACAGATATGATTTAGTTTAAAACATGCATAGTATATAATAGTTATATAGTAAACAGATATGGTTTAGTTTAAAACATGCATAGTATATTATAGTTATATAGTAAACAGATATGATTTAGTTTAAAACATATATAGTATATTATAGTTATATAGTAAACAGACTTGGTTTAGTTTAAGACATACATAGTATATTATAGTTATATAGTAAACAGATATGGTTTAGTTTAAAACATGCATAGCATATTATAGTTATATAGTAAACTGATATGGTTTAGTTTAAAACATACATAGCATATTATAGTTATATAGTAAACAGTTATGGTGTAGTTTAAAACATACATAGTATATTATAGTTATATAGTAAACAGATATGGTTTAGTGTAAGACATGCATAGTATATTATACAGTGCAACCTCGGTTCTCGAACACAATCCGTTCCAGATGGTTGGTCGAAAACTGAGTTGTTCGAGATCCGAAACAGGTTTTCCCATTAGAATTAATATATATAAGTTTTAATCCGTTCCAACACCCTGAATGTTTACCTTTTTAGTATATCATACATTATTTTATGCATGAAATTGCACATTAAAATGCTGACCAACACATAAAACGCAATGTATATCTCAGAAAATGTTAAGCAAAATGGCAAAGACACAAATAACATAAACATAAATGTAACCCAGGCTAATCGTACGTTCGCGTTGTCGTAATCTTCCATACGAAAGATTACGCTAACATGAACGTGTAAAAATAAAAAAAAAAGGATAAAGAAAAAAATTATGAATAGGATTTTTTACTCGGCTACAGGATGTTCTTTTTTTTTTAAATATCTATCCAATGACATTTGCTTCTGCCTTCTTTTTAGCACTTTTCGGAGGTGGTTCATGATACTGTCGTCAAAGTCATTGATGACTCTGGTGGCTGCAGCTTTATCGGGGGTGATGGAGTTCGACGAAATTCTGTATCTTGGCCCATTTGCTACACATTTGTTTAATCTCGGACAATGCGACAAAAGTTGGTCACGGAGAGAGCGATCTACACCCGTACGCCGCTCAGCATCCCACCCTCACGTACGCACTCACGCGTCGTACCGCCGTTCGAACTCCGATTTTTGTTCGAACTACGAAGCAGGAATTTCTTGAATTTTTTGTTCGGACTCCAATTTGTTTGAACTGCGAGTCGTTCGAAAAGCGAGGTTGCACTGTAGTTGTGAATCTTTTCACTCGTCAATGGTTTCACTTTTGACTCCTTTTTCAATACTGATTTACATTTTGGTTGTGAACTTTACCATATAATCAAACATCAGTCACTAGCATGCCATATTCAACAGCCAGTAGCCCAATGTTGAACCTGAGTGCACCTGCTTGGAAGATAGCATTTTCAAGTCTGCTATACATTGTATCAGTGTGTTATGACTTTTCAGGGGCGCCGTTGTGGAGATGTGAAAGTTGTGGCAGCTTCAGTGTTAAGCAGGTGCCAGGTTAATTAAGAGGATTACGGATGACTTTTGTGTTTGGCAAGGGAGGTATCTATATGCAGTTTATCAAGGTAAAGGACAACAGTCTATCGTTGAGGGCGGAAGGCGAGTGACTCTATAGAACAAGAACTTTAGAATAGACAACAAGCAGGTGTGGTCAATAAGAGATGTTGATGACTACAATAAGCAGGTGCTGCAGGTGTGGTCAACAAGAGATGTTGATGACTACAATAAGCAGGTGCTGCAGGTGTGATCAACAAGAGATGTTGATGACTACAATAAGCAGGTGCTGTCAACGGAGGATGTTGATGACTACACATGTTAGCTTTGATCATCATGAGAGTTTTAATTGTGCACAAGATATCTGCTGGTTTTACAACATGGACCTACATGTTGGTGCTGATTAGTTTACATGTACATGTATGTTTATGTTGCAGTCTCTATCTTGCCTATTTTAAAATAGTATTTATCTTGTATACTTTTGTGCTTATGTACGTTCTTCTATGTCGAGGCAGTGCATGTTGACATAGCAAGGGCAACGTATTGTTTCACCATTTTTCAAATTATATTTGCCGGATAAATAAAGCCAATCAGATCTATGCAACATTTTAATTTTAAAAATGGTAATTTTTTTACGACTCGCATATATTTATTCCCATAAAGCAATTGTATACTGGTTACAAGTGCAGCGAATAGTTGTTTCTATTTTTATAAAGGGACGCAACTTCTCATTTATGTATATCTGCGTTGCAGCTTGACGTGTCATAAGTTTCACGATTAAGAGATGATTATTGACTGATAAACATAACTAAGTAATCTTAGAAATATGTTTGCAATCTTAACCTGAAACCCTCATGAGTTTGATGGGCTCTCAGGCTATATTCTGAGCTGCACTCTCTGTTTTGTAACTTCGCCGTCTCACATTTGTACTCTACCAAAGCTTATGCCAATTAATTTCGCTTTCAAATATTATTCATTCTTTTCATTCATTCATGAGGGTCTTTGTTTGAGCTATTATTTTTTATTATTTGGGATTATATTGCCATCAAATGACAGTCATTCATGCAAATCGCTTATTTTTATATCAAATTTATCTGTGTAATATTCTGCCCCATTTTTTGCATATGCTCAAGTTTTCTGATGCACATTCTGGTTTTAAATATTTGCTACTTGGCTTGACGTTTAATAAATTGCACTTATGGATAATGCTAATTTCTGAGGAAGTTGGTTTGTTCACAGTAGTAGCAGTCTTCAACAAGGCACATGTTACCAGATTTAGCTGTTAGATGTTTCTAGAATATTCAGCAAGGCAAATGTAACTAAATTTAGTCTGACTCATTTTAAGAAGCTTTGAGACCTAAAAAGGCAACTCAATGTGCTTGTGGGTGAGCCTTAGGTACACATACCATATGTAAAGCAGGAGTAAATTGCATGTAGGAGTTTTAAATATAATGTATGCAGCTACTTCAGAAATCATTCAGTGCTGTCAGTCTTGATAAGATCATCTGTTGGAGTGAATTACTTACTTGTACATTGTAACTTACTAGTTCAGTATATATCAGAAATAAAATGAGTACTTGCGTTAAAATGTTTTGCAAGAGTTTAGAGGCTTGGCAAAATTTCAATCAATGAAAGAATCACAGAATATTTTACTGATAAAATATTTGCTTATATCTCTGATTCATAGGCTTTTAAATCTTTTGTCACCGCAGCTTAAAATTGTCTAGTTTGAAGTCTGGTTCATATTGGTTGCTTGTTACATGTAAAAGGTATATGATACAGACAGAAATGTTTGACCAAGTCGAACATTTTCATCAATTCAATTTACCTGTGAGTTGAGATTTGTCTTTGATTTGCTGGCCTCCAGTTTATGTGGCATACAAAAAACTAACAAAGTGATGAATTAAAATAAAAAACTAAATAAATAATGGGAATATTATACAATAACATTAATTAAATAAACAAGCTTCTTTAATATAGTAATTTGTGTTTTACAAAACATAGTGTTAGCAATTAAATATGAAAATAGACATTTTAAATATTATTACCGAACTGTTCAAAAATATTTGTGCACAAACACTGATAAATGCAACAATAGCCTTCGTGCAGGATGTTCTACACCAGTACAAGCTTATCATATTCTCTATGTACCAAATCTACCGGCGCTCCAGATTTTTTAAAAAAGGGTTCCAATTGACTCCTAGCAATCAGCGTTTTTGCTCGGTTGATGAGAAAATACACTTGTAAGGGCATGCATTAACAATTTCTATTACTTTTTCTAACTAGATGTACACTTTTGATGTCCCAACTGATTTGGCAGGCTTGCACAGTACCCGATGGTAACTAAACCACGGGGTCGATATATCTCTCTAGTAATGCTACCAAGTGCCTGTAAGTTTAAGCTAGATGCACAAAGGTGGTACTATGTTATAAGCACGACCGACAGCAGTATCAAAAATATTGCTGCCACAGTTGGGCAGGTATCCACTGATGCTCTGCTGGTCGATTCCTTGACCATCAACGTCCCACTGTCGGGGCTCTTGAGTTTTGGAGGTACTAAAACAGAAAGTGTACAAGATCCAGATGAAAAGACGCGAGGTTGTGTTGCAGAGATTAAAAACAATACTTGTTTAATTTTGTGAGTTTTGCATTGTCATGAAATTTTGAGCTACAGTATGTTAGTCAATCTGGCCGAGTTGACGATAGATTCGCTAAAGATTCTCTTATTATCTTGTTTATGCTCATGCTAGCTTACATATCTTATCGTTAGTGGTGGCATCAGAGCAGCTAATCGCTGCGGTCCATCGCACAGCTAAACGTTGATTTGAGCGATAGTGTACACGAGCCTTTACGCTTTTTCTAGTTCGTTGGCTATGGTAATAATTCGCATGCTTGAGACCAGAGCATATCAGAGACTCGTACCAGAGACTCGTACCAGGGACTCGTACCAGAGACTCATACCAGAGACTCGTACCAGAAACTCGTACCAGAGACTCGTACCAGAGACTCGTACCAGGGACTCATACCAGAGACTCATACCAGAGATTCGTACCAGAGACTCGTACCAGAGACTCGTACCAGAAACTCGTACCAGAGACTCGTACCAGAGACTCGTACCAGAAACTCATACCAGAAACTCGTACCAGAGACTTGTACGAGAGCGTTATTAATAATTAGTTTCTTTTTGAACCATATAAATAGCCAGGCCTTTTTTCACGAGATATCAGTACACTCCCAGCACTCATAGCGTGCATATCTCAAGCTGGTATGCATACGCTACTGTTGCCTATGTGAATAAACTTTTGCTAAGCGAGAATACAGAAATAAATATTCTAACACCAGTTGCTATTAAGATGTTATGCTGCATTTCACGAGAGTAATAGTCATCTCTGACTAGCAGGAGTTTTGCCAAGGAAATTGCCAAGGAAAGGGGGTGCCAACAGAACTTCATTTCTAGAGCTCTTTTGTCTGCTTAGGCCACAGCCTACACTTAGGTTCTCGGTACCTCACACTGTTCTCTAATCTATTTTAAAACTGCTCCTGTTACCAGCAACTTGTTACATCAAATTGTTCTTTCTTGTAACAATCATTTGGAGAGGTTGGAAAACTATTTCCTTATTTGCGCTATACTAACAATATAACCAACCAAGAAGTCATAAATTTAGATGTGGATGATTCTATATTCTACAACTTTAAAACATGTTCAAAGTTTTATGATAGCACTACATACCTTGAGATGATAATGTATGTTTCTGTTGTGTAGTAGGCTGTGAGGATATAGAAGTTGATGATAACGTTGACTGTAGCGTGACTGCCTGGGTGTACACAGTATCTGCTGCAAGATAACAGAGGTGGAATATATAATACACCTCAACCATGAATAACAATATTAACTATATCTTAGTAGATCGACAAAACCCTAACATTATGTAAAGCTGTGATCTGTCAACTAAGAGACTGCCCTAGAGACAGCATAGAAGAGCAAAAGCTGCTGATATGTCAGAAAGGTTCAAAAAGAACAAATATCTGCATAAATTACTTACTATTTCTAAAGCAACTCTATATTTCTGCATGACCTACCGTATACTTCAATAAATTTCTCGGTTTGTCCATGCGAATTGACTGCCACACACTTATAATGGCCAATATCATTTCTATTCAGTTTGTTTACGGTTAGCGTCAGCGTACTGGAGTACCTGCTAGTGACCTACAACAAGAGATGTCTTCTTCATTGCCAGTGGGTGATGAAACGTTTTGTGTAGCTCCTTGTAATGCAGGTGTCTTTCCAGTCAGGAATAGCTACATGTATGGCTCTATACACTGTAAGTATTCCCTCAGTGATTGAATACCTATAACTCTATACACTGTAGGTATTCCCTTAGTCATTGAATATCTATAATTCTATACACTGTATGTATTCCCTTAGTCATTGAACACCTATAACTCTATACACTGTAGGTATTCCCTCAGTGATTGAATACCTATAACCCCATACACTGTAGGTATTCCCTCAGTGATTGAATACCTATAGCTCCATACAGAGCAAGGTAGTTAAAAGTCAGCGTAGGTTAGAAAACACAGTAGGAGACATTAAAGGACAGCTTGTGTGTTCCAAGTTCAAACTAAGTACAAAGTTTATAAATTAACAGTTACAAGCGAATAGATAATAAATATACATATATTATTGGATAACTCTATGACATCTATGGACCTGTAACTGATAAGGTAGCTCTATGATAGATGAAATTTCTAAATTAACAGTTACAATCGAATAGATAATAAATATACATATATTATTGAATAACTCTATGACATCTAAGAACCTGTAACTGATAAGGTAGCTCAATAATAGATAAAATTTCTAAATTGGCAGTTACAAGCGAATAGATAATATACATATATTATTGGATAACTCTATGACATCTATGAACCTGTAACTGATAAGGTAGCTCTATGATAGATAAAATTTCTAAATTAATAGTTACAAGTAGATAGAGAATATACATGTATCATTATATAACTCTATAATATCTATGTACCTTAGCTGATTATGGGTAGCTCTATGATAGGTAAGATGTAACACGCATGTAGATTTACCGATGTATACTCGTAGTACTTGTCATCATCGGACTCGATCTTTATACCATCCTTCTCAAAACGCATCGTCGGCAGCCTGTACCCCTTAGCTTCACACGTCAGATTCATTGATCCGCCTAGAGCTTGAAGTAGTTTCTTTCTTTGAGCCTTGATCTGTGGTTTAACTGCAACAATATAATTTTATCTGTTGAATTCTTAGTAAAATATCAACTATAAACTATGGAGATCAAGTTGGCAATTGAGGCTGCTGGGTACTGGTAGGAAGTCATCTGAAATAGGTCAAGGTAAGTAAAATAGGTCAGGGTAAGTGCGCACAAGTATTGCTAATGAGTTATTACTGACTTACTATATATCTACTTTAGAAGCCAGCTCAAGACTTGACCTGAATAGCAAAAATATCTAGTAGATTATACAGACGGGTTTCAATTTGCTCGTGTCTCGTGAAGAGGTGAGAAAAGTTGCATATGATGAACTTTTATAAGTACCATGCATGCAGAGGCATAATCTTATCTTGAGGGTGCACATGCAATATGAATGTAAACATATATGACATGTACGCATACTTCTAGCAAAAACTATATTAGGAGTGTACATGTGGCAGGCGTAGATACGTATAAAGCATCTGCATACAGTTTACGTGAACCTTGATGTCATGCTTGTCTGGAACTTCATATCCGTTGCTGGCACTGCATGTGTATGTGTTGTCCTGGGATCTCGTTACTTTCGGTAATTGTAAAATACTTCCTATGTGAATCGCTACAAAAGTAAGTCATCCTTCATAAAAAACACTTGATGCTAAGTAGAATATGAAAAAAGTAAGAATACAACTCCACTCAAATAACATTGAGCATCATCTAATATTCGCCTACTTTTAGTATTATTGCTGTTGGCTGGTTCGCTGGTATTCCTATAGCTCCATGATATGGTCGGTTGAGGCTTGCCTGTAGCATTGCAAAACAGTTGAACAATTTTTCCTTCGACCACCTCGGTTTCTGTTGGTGAGCTCTCCTCCAGAATGACTTTAGCTGGTTCTGCATGATACACATGTCAACTTCTTATACATAAATGTACAGTAGGTAGTGGTTAATCTAAACTCTGTGATATCGTTATATGACTCAGCTAGAGCCACGTGACTAGAAGGCCACATACAGAGGTGATGCATGTGTTTCACAGTCAAGTTGCAAATTGGCACACAATTACTACTAGAGTACTGTATCCACACTGTATATACTTTGTATTTAGGTTGTATTCATTCTGCACACATATTGTATCTACACCGTATATAAATTGTATCTTTTTCACTGTGGCTATCGTAAATTTATCTCCTATCTACATTGTATATACACTGTATTCACGCTGTATCTGTGTTGCATTCACACTGTTTCTACGTTATATCTACGCTGTATTCACATTCTGTCCAGATTGTATCTATGTTATATTTAAGCTGTATTCAGGCTGCATCTACTCTGCATCCATGTAACACATTCTTCAAACTTTTTACCATGATGACTAAAATCTCCAAAAGTTTAAGTTTCGATGCAATTTCGACGCGCAGCATTTTAGAACCAACACAATGAGCCTGTAAGACTTTTCTTAAACAGTTATAACTAAAAAGTATATAGCTATGAAAACCAACATGACCAGCCATCATTTACTCAAAAGCAAATACTAATATTAGCCATCTCCAGTCAAATCTGAACATTACCGAAGACAGTGAGCTGATAGTACTTGAGGAGGACAGGTTTCGTATTAGCTACACATCGATACAGATTTTCATCTTGAAAGTCCACATTTTGTATATGAAGACGGCAACTATTGTCACGCATAGACATAGTGAACCTGTAGTCATCAAACAACTTGGTGTGGTTGAAGTAGAGTACGAGATCCATCTTGTCCATCCAAACAACCTGAGTAACAAGAAGAATGATAACAAGAAGAATGATAATAAGAAAGATAAGGAGCTTGACAGTAAGACTACTGGTAATCTCTTCTACCCTCTTTGGTGTCTGAGAGTTTGCTCACTTACTAAATCCTACTTTAGTTGACTCAGGCTCGATATAAATAATACACTGAATAAATTCAAGTGTTTGTTGTTTGTCATTCGCATGTTCAGTTATAATGATAGAGTTTTTACAATGAAAAACTGCTCTGCACTGGAATTAAACTCAAAAGCCCCGGTTCTTCAAGCCATACTATGGAACAATTGTGCACATGCTTATTACACTTGCCAATCTTTAGTAGTGATTGGCTAAAATACACTTGCTTCACATTGGAGCTATCACGCCTGAACTACTAGAAGAAAATTATGTTCCCAGATTTCCCCAAAATACTATAAATATACCGCAGGTATACATAGCATAAACGTAATTAAACTTATTGCACACACAGAAAAGAACAAAAACCTTCATTTCAAAGTTAGAATAGAATATTTTGATAAAAAATAAATTTTTATATTTTTATTACCCGTGCAATGGCGGGCATTCAACGAGCAATACACTGAAGCTTAGAAAAACAATGGTTTTTAACGGAACAAACCAAACACTTCTCTCTAAGACTAGAACATACTATTGATTGTACTTACTGAGAGAAAACGTTGTGACTAACATAAGCTTACAAAATTCTATGTTATAGACATTACTTTATTGACAATAATTTCATCTTAAACAGAAGTTTTTTCCAAATTATGCCATTCAGAAATTATAAAACAAAAAATGCAACAATTAGTTCATAAAATTGAATAATTTGTTTGACATACAGCATTTAAAATACTTTTTTCTGCTGAGAGAGCTGATATTAGGTGGAAGATTGTTAAAGCAGCTAGCAATGATATTTCTAAAATAATTGATAGTGATTGCATGCGATTTGTTCACATCACGTAAGTTGAAATCAGTTAAAAACCTGTAATTGTCATGGAAAAATTGAGGACACAAACCATGAAAGATCTTGGAACCTATATAGACACAAAATCAACATTTAGCATAGGTAAAGTACGCAAATGCAAAAGTTTGGAAAGATCATTTATTAGAATACGACATGCTGGAATATGATGAATAGAAACTAGTAGAAATTTTTTTTGCAGCCAAAATAAATCATCAGTGACATATCTTGGAGCTAGATGATAATCCTATTACATGGTCTGATTTTATAGAAGCCCTGAGAGACTGTTTTAACATATAATTATACTGACGCTGTCAAAGTAGGCCTCTGTTCATAATTTCATTTTTACTTCTTAAAATACTCTAGCAGAACAATTATGAAACTTGGCTTTGATTAAAAGCATGACCATATCATAAAAATCTTTGGTCACTGCTCTCTCAAAACATCTTTGAAGTTTTGTGATCAATTTCTGACAGTATTGATTGTAATTATTTTGGGGGCATAGAAATTGGGTTCCTATCCGACTGCAACTACATATTTGGTACACCCAAAGGAGTGTTAAACTCATTATACATCATTTGGATACCTCTAATTACGACTTGAAAAGATTATTGTATGAATATCGCCTATTATTAGCTCAACTATAGCCTAATAGAGCTAATATAGCCAAATATGGCCAGTATTAGGCTATATTAGGCTATATTATTGATCTTTTCAAGTCTTTGCATCTTCTCACTCTGCCTATGCTAAAGATTTGGTTTACACCAATTAAGGATTCAAGATCTTTCATTGTTTGTCTCTTCATGTTTTACATGACAGTTACAGTTTTTTAATTTATTTCAATTTATGTGCTATCAATGATATACAGGTCCCCAGAATGGGGGGCTGTATATCATTGGTGATATGAACACATTGCATGGAGCTTCTAACAATTATTTTGAAAATATCATTGCTAGCTGCTTTAACAATCTTCCACCTAATATCAGCTCTCTCAGCAGAGAAACATATTTTAAACGCTACATGTCAAGTTATTGTTTTATGGTTTTTGTATGGCATAATTTAAAAACAATTTCTGTTTAAACTATAATTATTGTCAATGAAGAAATATATATTAATTTACACAACACTATATATGTATATGCAGGTAGTGTGTTGTTGTTGTTTAGAAGGCCACGACTTACGTTAGTATTTGGCTTTGCTGAGGATAAAGGGCATGTAAGTGTAACATTTAATCCTCTCCTTGTTGTGATATTTACATCTGGTACGGCTTGGAATGAGGGAGTGTAAGCTGCAGAAAACAGGCAATATGTAACCATACAAAGTATCAATCTCAATATCAAACTCTGCTTGTAGCAAAACTTACACTAAAAAAGTAAAAAGTCTAGTCACAGGTTATTTACGAGCTGATACGGGGACTGGTTAATGCCCATAGAGTCTCACTAGAGGAACCACAGCTATCACTATATGTTGTGGGTTAACTGATGAGCAGCTTCTTAAATTTTGGAATTGCTGTCCCTTTCATATCTAGCTCTACAAATTTTGTCTTTGCTTCACTATCTCTCTTCAGTATTATCAGAATATTTTAAAAAATGATTTGCTGAATAAAGTCATGACTTGCTATTCTTAGCTTTATGAGTTCCATTGAGCCAAATGTTTTCAAGTCTACAAAATATTTACAATAACAAGTCTACATTTTTTTATGATTCTTCTATGGCAGAATTTGGAAACTATTTTTGTTTGGAATGAAACTATTGCCAATAAAGTAACATATATTTCCTACACAAATGGAGATAAAAGTGAATACACAGAAGTATGATTGCGTTTAATATGAACAGTAAGTAAGTACTGTTCACGCAAAGCCTTACATGTCAAATTTAAACAACTGGGCTAAATGTTTAATGTTTCAATAAACTGACAAATTACATTTAACATGTGAGTGTGTCATTTTTAAATATGTTACTATTTTGAACCAAAGGTTGGTTTATTGCAAATATGTTGAGTGTGACATCACATTAGATAAACTTTACTATAATAAGAGCCGTGTCTGTCCCTATCTCTGTCTGAAGCTACAGACGCAGGTTGGAAGAAAGATTGCATCATGGGGGATTCAAACTCATGATATTTGGCTTAGCAGCTAAGCACATTACTATCTGAGCTAATCATCTACCATTAGAATAGTTGTGTGCATACTTATTCCCTGTGCTTTATTGGCACCCCTGATTATCTTTCACAACACACCGTTCACTGCCAGGGTATTAATCTTTACTCTAATAAGAACCGTGTCCCACAGTCTGTCTGAAGCCATGGAAGAATATTGGTAAAAAGATTGTGTCATTTGGGGTTTGAACTCACAACTTCCAGTATGATGAACTGACACCATAATGACTGCACCAATCAATTACCAATTCGTAATAACCGTGCAGATGAGTATTACAAATAACGACCTCTCATGGAGCACCAGACTGCCAGGGTACTCTTCTTCACTATAATAAGAGCTGTGACTGTCCGAAACCTTAGTTAGAATTTTGGAAAAAAGATTGCATGGTGCATGATTAGAACTCGCAACAATCAGCTTCATGGATCAACATGCAAACACCTGCATCAATCAATCACCTTCTGACATTTTGAAATAACTTCCCATATATGGTATATTACACTTGACGATCTCTCAGGGAACATGTGACTGCCGACTGCTATATATTACAAGCAAACGGATGTTATACTCACCAGTATATTGGCAGTTCGTGAAAGAACTCTTCATGAGATATGTGTAATAATCTTTATGAGTAATAAATACATGCACAATTATTCTTAGAAATAGAAAACTGGGTGAGTAGCGCAGTAGTAGCGAGCTTGCCTGGGTGTCTAAATATTTGAGTTTGATTCCTGCCTGGTGCATTCTTTCTTCCTAACCTTCTTAGCATGGATACGGACGAACAAACGGATGGACAGACAGACAGACGGACACAACTCTTATTATAGTAAACATTCAAGAACTTACCAATTGTGTTAGACATTACTTTGATGTAGCAGTATTCCACTTTCCTGACATTTTAAACGCATTCTTCCAGTCAGGTAACAACACTCAATTAAACCTATGCTTCACTTACCGAAAAAATTTTCAAGCTTTTGCATTTGTGTAAAGGTTGCTCCGCAGAGTAATGTCAAGGTGAACAAATAAATCTGAAGCATGTTAAACAGGACTAGGAGTCTGTCACTCCTCTCTCTTCACGCAGTCTCTGCGTAATGAGCTGCGTTTATACACACTGACTACTCTAATGGTCTCTAATTGAGTGGTACAAGGCACGAGTCATGCAAAGATAGCCTTGTTTTAAGGATATGAAAAGGGTGGTTCTTTTGGAGTACCGATCATAGGCATGCATGAGCTGAAGAACTAATACTACAGTGGGTTCATCTCGCTCCTCTAACACCTTTATTAATCTATACTAATAAGATTATCACTGCATCCCTCTAGCGTAATCTCTGCATAGACACTGCCATGCAGTCAATAAAATCGCATCTCACACTGGCACAAATTGCTTAATGACCATAGACATCTGATTGACAAACATACGTCATTTGCTATTCTTTTTTTATAGGCAGAAACGTCAATGCAATGCGGCTTGTTGATTGTGGATTTCCCTACCATTAATTAACCAGCTGCTCTACCACCAATATTTGGTTGTCGTAAAATGCCGTTGGGTAAACTAAACAGTTCAAGCTTTGGTCCATACACTGTAGGCTAGGTGAGGTCATAGATGTCTTGCCGTCAGCGGGTCACCATTATACACGGCTAACGAAGCGGTAAAACCAACTTGTTACCGTTCTAGCCTGATGACCAATAAAATACTTAGTGATCTGTTTGTCAAACTTTTAATTTTTAGACTCCGAACAGAAACACGCCGGAAACGTCTCTGATTGTAGTAAAGATTATTGTGTTAAACGTTTGTTAGCGTAGAATTGCTATATTTAATCCATTTTGTCTATCTAGGCTCTATGGTAACGGGGCAGTAAGTTAGCATACACTACAGGCGCCTACATCCAATCTCATTACGATTGACCTTCAGATTTGCTGAACTACTTGAAGATTTAAAGACGAACGTACATAAAATTTTAGTAGATTTTATCAGAAATATCGGTATGTTTCTATCATTTGAGATTGTTTTTGATGTTTGAGGAAATCTGACTACCAGTATCAATAAAATACTTCATCACAGTTGTTGCTATAGTTGATACCTGCTATTGCGTTCAAGTTGCAGCTTTACGCTCTTTTTTATTCTGTCGATGTCTTTGCAACTATAATAGACGTCATAATCGCACTTTCGCTTGATCTGAGCATTTTAACGATGATCAAGTTTTATAGATTTTAATCTTGAAAAATTTTAGCCATCAGATCACCTCATACATCCAAAACAATTGCAAAAGATCGAAAAATACCGATATTTTCTGATAAAATCTAGTAAAATTTTGTGCCAGTTCATCATTAACAACGATACAAAGCTTCATACCGCTTTTTAGCAAACCTGAGCATACAAGCTTTAGCAAAAGTACATGTGCCTAACATGCTTTGATAGTAAACTATGAAAACTGCCTACATCCACTCTCTTCCTTTCTCTTTCTTTCTAACAGACGTACATGTATATAATGCATTGTAACAGGCGCACCGGATATGTGTCACAGGATATACATATTTCACTAGATGCGTGTCACTGAATATATGTCACTGTGTACTTTTATGCTAAGCTTTTTGTTCTTATCCATAGACCAAATAGTGTATGATAACTTTGTGCATATAATATATTATTACAATAAAAAAACACAAAAAGTAAGACGATAAAGTTTTTAAATGGAATAGCTGGTAATATTTGTTTGGCTTAACGATTGATAGCTTATTCAATATAGAATGGGTTCATATACCTAACTCACTGGCTGTTCAACGTTTGCCACGAATAGCTGATACAGTAACCCGTAGTGCTATTGGCTAGTCAAATGACCTTGAGTACTACACATAGTACAGTACTTCTTATTCAACTTCTGTCTAAACTACTCTGTTGGAAAGATGGCGAGTAGCCAAATATACTGCAATATTCTGGAATAAAAATCTTAATTTGGATCAAACAACAAGCTTGTGATTTGTTGTAACTCGCTGGCATTCCGGTTATTAAGAGATGAAATAAATTAAAAATTGAATCCGAAGACATATGAACTGAAGGTGAGACAACAGAGTAAGATATAGAATGTGTGTATTGAGCAGCTGAGAGCTGTTCCTTGGCTTGTTGATCCTTTGGAAACTGGCTGTTGTCCAGCTATGTTCTTTAGTTCAGGAGGTACTAAAACAGACAGTGTGCTACCGTCAATAAGGGAATATAAAACTATCATTTATGTATTGAGTTTGAATTAAATTATCATGTGAAATTCAATCAATATATGAAAGTTTTCCAATCCTTAAAGAAGCTGTGACAGCAATGAAGTCTACACATTTTGCAATCATTTTTACGGGGCGGACAGCTTCACTCTAATTGAGAGTTGTTTCCTCGTGAATCAACCAATTAGATTCACCAATTCAGCGTGCTTGTATATGATTAGTATCAATGTCTCGCTAAACTCGATAAACTCGAAGTCTCGCAGTTACAGGTTTGTAGCCCATTATGTGATCAACTAAGTAAAAGGTTTAAAAGCTTCAAGAAGCGCCTTATTATCGCGTTGTCTTCGCTGACCAAAGATTCTGAAGAACTCTGTTTAATGTAATCTAAGAGTCATCACAAAAACATACCTTGTCTCCACTTAGTCCATAGGCTATGTATTGCTAAGTCATTTTGGTCTACTGTGCACCACCTTTTATCAATACGAGCAAGATTATGTTGCTATAGCAACGACTTAAAAGATAGCACAACTACCATTAATTCAATTTTAGTTTTGTTCCTACCAAACTCATTTAAAGCAGCAAATGCAAAGTTACTTATTGTATCAGTAAGAAAAGTATAAAGACAGCCCATATTTTTTATTATATACGACTTTATAAAGTACTATTTGTGCTACCCGGCGTTGCCTGGGTCATAAAAAGGTCTTTGGACAGAAAATTTAATTGTATTTAATATACATGTATAACAACAACATTCGTCATTCTACATTTCAAACTACATATCATGAGAGAAATGGTTGGTGTAGTTGAACTAAATTAAGAGAGAAAATAAAAGCAACTGTAAAGGTTTTCAAACTTTGTCAAACAACTGTAACTTTCAAACTTCATATTATGAGAAAAAGGTTTAGTGCAGGAGAGCTAAATTGAAAATACATATAACAATTGTAAAGGTTTTCAAACAACTGTAAGTTTAAAACTTCATAACTTGAAAGAGCTGTTTCATTGTTATAAATTAGAAGGAAAAATAAAAATGTAAAGGTGTTTAAATTTAAATGTGAACTCATTAGACAGTAGTGGCTAAATATTTTGCTACAATTACAATCAAAAACTTTTGGTATACAATCATATGATTTCAGTTCGTTTCAGTGTTGGCATGCGAAAATTGATGTGAGAAAATATCGTAGGCTATAGATGTACATAGAGTGGTAGAGAAACCCATAGTCATTATCTTATGCAATCACCTCCTGGTAAAAATCATCATCATTAAAAATAGTCCCAAAATACTATGTTAACTTTGGTAACTGTTGGTAAATGTAATGACTTTAGTGCATTTTGTGGTTATGATCTGCAAGATACAACATTACAATATACTACATGGAGAGTTTTTACCTTCAAGACAGACGTGAAGCCTAAACGCTGAAATTAACTTAAATGAATTTAATTTACTAAACACATACTTGAAGGAAGTTTTAGTATGTATTTTAATAAACTTCAAACTTTCAAATGTACTATATGCAGTACATACCGTAGGGAGTTGTTACCTTCAAGACAGAAGTATAACATGAATGTTGAATTTAACTTAAATGAATTTAGCTTACTAAACACATACTTGAAGCTAAGTTTTAGTATGTATTTTACTAAACTAAACTTCAACTTTGTCATCGTCTAAAATCTTATCAACAGGTTATAAACAGATGATTTCTAAGAATTGCTAATTTTTAGAGACAATTTTTTTAAATATCCTAGTGGTGTGAAAGAAGAATTTTTTGTTGACTCACTTCACAAGATGTTTGCACAAACTGACTGTGTAAAACTATAGCTACTGCTATAAAGTTGATGCAAGGTACAAAAATATGGTGCCGTCTTTTTTGCTTTGATCTTGCATTATAACTATCTGCCATGTTTGATTACCATTACAATGTATTGCGCTGCCTAGATGGGAAAAATACATAAAACTGGCAGCTAACAGCAGTACTTTTTGTCTCACATTTACGCATCGGCTAATCGTCGGCATTGCCATTGTAATTCATACGTCTATATTTTGTGACACAATGTGACTTTGATTCAATGGACTTTGGTCCATCAAAACTTTGAATACAATGAGCTTCCGCTGCAACAGTAACCATTTTAATGCACACACATCTATGTAATCATTGCTATTATTATTTCAAAATATTCATGATTTTTATTTTGTTTTCTCAGTTTGTATTAATTGTTTCAGTGTTAAATAAATGTTCATTGTAATCATTGTAACAAAACAGACTTTATCTACCCATTCCTTGCTAATTATTTCACATTTAAACACCTTTACAGTTGGTTTATTTTTTCTCTTAACTCATTTGAACTGCACAAAACACTTTTCTCATGATATGAAATTTACAACTTTTAATGATAAATGTTTTATTTGTTAAATAAAAATACATTGTCTGCGCGAAGGCTTTTTTATTACCTGAGCAACGCCTGGCATTCACCTAGTGTTTTTTGTAATAAGAGTCAAATCTGTCAGTCTGGCCGAAGCCAAGCTAAGAGCGTTAGAAAAAGATCCTCTCGCAAGGGAATCAAACACAGATATTCCATTTAGCAGCCAATCATCTTCTTGTATTGAAGAATAATTGTGCTCATAGTTATTACACCTGGAGATCTCTCATGGCGCACAGAACTGCCAGGATACTAGTTTATATGACATGTTGTTCTTAACTCTCTATATGAGAGTAATCATCATAATATTACAGTCCAATGGTTGCATTTCCGTCAGCTCTAAACATAGACAGCACCATTTCAGCAACTATCAGTGGTAATGAATAATATTGGAACTTACAATCCTGTAGCTTTCGTGTCCTTCTGGTAGTAGATGGGGATGTCTCAGAGTGACTTGTTTCTTGTTCAGGCTGGTCCGATAGCTCTGCCTTTGCTTTTAACAACAGAGTACAGGACGCTTTCAATGTGACCGAATAATAGTTGTATATATACAATAATTGTATATACATACATCAATAGGCTATAGGCGTGCAATGCACTCTTCAGGCGCGGTTTGACCTGCTTTTAGTTACTATACATATAGTAACTAAAGGTAGGTCAGACTCCGCCTGAGAAGTGCATCGCACGAAACATATTTGTAGAGTTTTTACTCAAAATTTACTTTACTCCTGATATTTTTTCTGTCATATGTATATATATCATTTATAGTATCTACTGATTTGAGAGCTGAAACATTTTAAGATAAACTTGCAAGAAGCTGTTCAACTGGAGGCATTGTGTTTTTTCAACACCTTCACAAGGACCAAAGTATAACCTTACACAAAATTCTATTTTACAAAAGAAAGTATCGTTATTTTTCTATAATTTGTGATCGTTTTTGATGTTTGAAGTGATCTGACTGCCAGGATGTTTCAAGATTAAAATCAACAAAATTTGATCGCTGCTAAAACGCTCAAATCAAGCGAAATTGTAATTATGACTATATTTGCAAAAAGGCTATAAATAAAGAATAACTAAGAATAAATTCACATAATGCTGAAGCTATCAACTATTGCAGCGATAACAACTAGCGAAGGTCATTTCGGCATTTTTCTGAGTGTTTTAATTGAGAACAAATATTGTTGATTTTCATTTTGAAATATTCTGGCAGTCAGATCACTTCAAACATCAACAACTACCACAAATTATAGAATAATACTTTAAAATACAATCTACTAAAATTTTAGGTCAAAATAAAAATCATCCTTAAAGCATAAACGGGTGCAAAGCAATTCTGGCTAAATGATCTAAGAGGTCAGGCAGGAAGCACCTTCAAATTTAAACTATTTGACAAACTCCCGTTGTGACTAATTGTTACGCCAGAGAATATCTGATTGATGGGTCGTGAAAGAAGTCCCAGGAAGCTTATCACTATTTTTGTGTTCAATCAACACGGGTGACCTCTATTGTAAATAATAATTCAGGCAACAGCGAATCGGAAACCTGACCTCTATTGTAAATAATAATTCAGGCAACAGCGAATCGGAAACCTGACCTCTATTGTAAATAATAATTCAGGCAACAGCGAATCAAAATTCAAACATTGGTCATCCTAATCCTTATTCTCGAATTATGGTAAATTCTTACCTTTGAGCTCAATATATTTCTCTGCTTTCCCCAGTGCATTGATCGCGACGCACCTGTAGTATCCGAAGTCTGATAACTCCAAATTGACAATGGTCAAAGTCAGCTGATTAGAATATCCGCTTGCATTCTGTTAAAACAACTTCAATTTATTATCTCTATGATTCCAGTAAATAGATTCTACGATACCAAGGCCATTAATTTTATATAATCTATAAGCATAAAAATGCTGCAATTGATCGACTGCTGTCGACAGCAATTGATCGACTAGTAATTACGTATGATATGAAAAAAGTGTGTCACAAAAGAAGTGTGAAAGAAGATAAGGCAATGTTCATATGATACAAAATGGTGGAAGATATGAAGAGTCAGAAGGGCATACATAGTAAATAAACCACTGAAAATTTTGGGTGAGAATATGTTGTTAGATACTATATAAGGAATTTTACAAAGTAGAACCATCTTTTTAATCCAAAAGCCTACATATGGTATTTTTATTGAATGCACATATGTGGAGAGTTGTTTTCCCTTGAAGCTGACTATTTAGGCTGGAGCAGGAGCAAATAGTTTTTGTTTGCTTTAAGTATGCTAGCCAAAAGTACAAAGTGAGATAAGCACTGAAAATAAACGATTAGTTGATTGACTACAAGCAATTATGATACTCTGCACTGTAGAGGTAAGTTATAGTTGACTACAAGCAACTGTAATACTCTGTACTGTAGAGGTAAGTTATAGTTGACTACAAGCAACTGTAATACTCTGTACTGTCGAGGTAAGTTATAACTGACTACAAGCAACTGTGATACTCTGTACAGTAGAGGTAAGTTATAATTGACTACAAGCAACTGTGATACTCTGTACTGTAGAGGTATGTTATAATTGACTACAAGCAACTGTGATACTCTGTACAGTAGAGGTAAGTTATAATTGACTACAAGCAACTGTGATACTCTGCACTGTAGAGGTAAGTTATGATTGACTACAAACAACTGTGATACTCCGTACTGTAGAGGTAAGTTATAATTGACTACAAGCAACTGTGATACTCTGTACTGTAGAGGTATGTTATAATTGACTACAAGTAACTGTGATACTCTGCACTGTAGAGGTAAGTTATAATTGACTACAAGTAACTGTGATACTCTGCACTGTAGAGGTAGGTTGTAATCACACAGCAACTCAGTGCCTAGTTGAAGGCAGCAATGCTTAGTTCGAGACAGCATTGAGATAATTGTCGGATAAAAAAAAAACAAATAAGATGGAAAGTGTATTATGATGTGAATTAATAGATCTTAAGCCAGTAGAGGGCCTTGAACCCAGTCTATCTTACACCGCAATAATTATGTTTAAACCTTTTTATACATATGGCAGTTTTCTTTCGAAGGTTTGATTTAAACTTTACAACCTTGACCTAAGTTATAGTGGTGTCTTTGAAATACTAAAGCTTAGCCCCCAAAGGGCCTCCAACCCAGTCTTCCAGGATATCAACATCCCAAAACCATGTTTATACTCACAAAAGTTCAACTGTAAAAGTATCATTTATATCTGACAACTATAGTTTATGTTACAGTGGTATAATGATGTGGTTTTTGGGCTTACTTACGAATGTGTAAATATACTTCTCGTCATCTGGCCTCAGCTCCAACTTATCCTTCGCAAAATACACTCTCGGTTGTCTGTATCCTATCCCTTCACATTTTAGGCTTACAGTCTCTCCATGACCCGCCAACACTTTCCTTTGCCAAGTTATTATCTGCGGTTTAACTACAAACAGAATATAACCATCACCAGTGCTATAATATCAAATGTTAATTCATATTTATATTTCGTCTTGAAGTAACTAAGCTTAAAATATTAAGTTAACCAAGTTAAAATACATTTTAGAGATTCTAGAGCACATTTTAGTGCTGAAGTACATTCAGTTCAGGTAAACCACCATGTTCCTTCGTCCAAATTAACAACCTCGGTATGGTTAGATACATTTGGAACTTCTTGCAAATCCATTAAAATAATCTATGCTTTTGTGGTATCCATCCCAAGTCAATCCAACTATAAGTTGAATTGACAAATACCAAATAATTGCAACAACCAACATAGATAGTTGCAAAAAAGCCTACTATTAAGAATGACTGAGATCTTGAGGTGAGTGCTGGCCCTCTCAGATCTCTGGTAGACCACTGAGTTTGGGTTGACATTACATTACCAGGGTGCAAAAACAATTATTTTCACTCCCGCTGCTGTTTTCTGCTGATCTTTTCCAAATGTCCCAATTCTCTCTGCTAATGTCTATGACTTAAAAACGCTGTCAAAAACTTGTGTTTAGTCATAATTACACAAAAATATTACGAAAACCCAATTTTTTTAATGTTATCCACCGCTAATGATCCATTAATTTCAAAAGCTACCGTTTAACCTTAACCAGCTAACTGTTGACAACTTTATTGTGAAATTCTCCCTCTTTCTGTAAATCTCTCACATTGAATAAGAAACATGGCACAATGATAGTTAACCATGGCAATCTATTGGCTCATTTTCTTAACATCCATATACAGGAATGTGGTCTGTATCTAATGCGCAATAACAAACTTTTTGAGAAATGATTAATGCATGAGCAGACAACTACAAACTATAAGTCACCTGTAGCCTTGTTTAAAGATGAACTTGCACAAAATTTTAGTAGATTTTATCAGAAAATATTGATATTTTTCGATCATTTGTGATTGTTTTGGATGTTTGAGGTGATCTGACTACCAAGATAGTTCAAGATTAAAATCAGGAAAAGTTCGTTGTGGCTAAAACCTCCAATCAAGGAAAAATACGATTATGATGTCTATAGTTGCAAAAACCTGACAGAATAAAAACACATAATGCTGCAACTTGAATGCAATAGCCGATATTAATTATAGCAATGATATCAACTAGTGACGTCATTTCACACACATTTTCCTTTTGATCGTTTCAGCCGCAATCAAGTTTTGTTGATTATAATCTTGAAACATCCTGGCAGTCAGATCGCCTCAAACATCAAAAACAATCGCAAGTAATAAACAATATTAATAATTTCTGATAAAAATCATTAAAATTTTGTGCAAGTGTATTCTTAACTGAGCAGGAAAAAGTAGATTTCTGAGACTTACAGCTAACTCGCACCCTGATGTCATGCTTGTCTGGTACTTCATAGCCATTGTTTGCGCTACACGTGTAGATTTCATCCAGGTACCGCGTTACATTATGAATCTGAAGAACAGGTCCTGTCTGCTGGATTTCTGTGACAAATACAGGAAGAGTATATAAGAAGACTAAATGAATGCCCGGCGTTGCACAGGTAATAAAAAGTTTTTTTGCAAAAAGTGTTCATTTTTAATCAACATATACAACATTTAACATTCTGTGTACTGTGTTTATGTCTGTGTAATTCATATTGTACCGGCTGCTGTGCCTAGACAAGTTTAAAGTGATTGTAACAGTCTTGATGGCCATTTTGATTTCAACCATTTTTATTCTCATATAGGCATGCATTGTTTTCTGGTATGGTTTCACCCATTTTGTAGCTGCAGTGTTGAGCGTGAAGCCATAAAAGATTGGCATGTATAAGAAGTATGTGCTCAATTTATTCCATAGTACAGCCAGTTAGACAGTATAGTGTATTGGATAAATGTCTGTCTGCAGAACTGGAGGATTGTTGTTCAAATCCAGTTCACAGCATATTTGTCAAGCCTACAACTGCATTGCTGTAACTAAACGGACAGACAGACAAACCTTGAGGTATAGATAAGTAAAACATACTCATCCTTAACTTTAGTACAGCTGACACATACTTTTGACATGGGTGCTGTTTGCAGGCTCACTAGCCCTTCGGTAGCTCCATGATATCGTGGGCTCTGGGTAGCCAGTAGCGTTGCAAGCTAGTCTCACTGTTGTACCCTCTGGTGCCTCTACATCGGGAGATGAACTCTCAACGACAATCTTGGGAGGCACTAAAACAACAAGCAGTCAGCTTGTTTGTTTTATTTACAATATTTATTGAAAAGCTTGAGGATGTGCGGTAAGGTCGACACTCTTTTCTCTAGACTTCACTCCTCCAGACTTTCAATTGTCCGGACAGCATCTGGGGTTCGTACGACTGTCTGATGCAGTTGTGTCTGTCTGGAGAATGACCAATAGGTGGGTCTCACGACAGACCACACGAGCAACGTATCAGCGTAAGTTTTTCACCCGAGTGTTGTACTGTAATTTTTGTTTGTTATTATTACTGCTATTAATATTCTACTGTATCCTATTACAAGTATAACCATATTTTATTCCTTCATGTATACTGTATACACTTATTGTACCATCTTATAGCTTAATAGTTTGTTTGTGAGACAATATAGGCAGTTCAATAAACAATTCAGTACTTTACAAGACTCAATATTCAATGTTCCGACATGACATAGTATTGCTTAGTCCAAATTATTATGATATAGCTATAGCTATATAGCTATAGCGTTCGTTATGATTGCTACAAAATGAATGTGTATAAGTTTGTATGCTTTGAAATACAAACTAGATTTACATTTAAAAGTAGCACTGACAAATATTTTATGTACAGCGGACCCTCACTATACGGTTTTAATTTGCTTCAGTGTTGGCATTGTATAGCGAAAGTGTCATATAGGGGGTTATAGAAACCTACAGTAATTATCTAATGCAAACATCGTTTGGTAAGAATCATCAAAATTATTCTATATGTACTGTACATATTGAAAACTAGTAACAAAATAGTATATTTGGGAGTTCAATTTCCAGCAAGGCCACCTGCGGTAACGAAGATGCCGTCAAACCTTAGTACTCGTAAACCAGTGAGAGGTGTTCCATCTTATGACACTCCTCCTGGCACATTTCTAGGGATGTGCTGTGCCATCTTAGACAGACCACATTGTGCCCTCTTAGCCAGATCACCGTTGTGCCATCTGTGACAGACCGCATCAAGTCATCTGTGACAGACAGCGTTGCATCACATGTGACAGACTATATCATTTTATTTGTGACAGATCATGTCGTATCACCTGAGACAGGTCACATCATGTCATCTTAGATAGACCACACTGTGTCATCTTACACAGACCACACTTTATCTGCTACAGATCGCAGGTTAGAATGTGTCCTGCGATCTGTGGCAGACAGCCGGCATGTCACCTGTGACAAACTTCCCCATGTATTCCATAACAGACAGTGCGTTTTGCCCTTTTAAACTTAGATTTGCATCACATGAGATCAATAACTTTTTGCCATTCTGAAATTTAGATCAAAACACATAATTGCAATGCACTCTGTTTGCTGAACACAAAGTTGTTTGAAATACTCAGTTCAAAGAACTGATAAATATATCTAAGTGTGCATGAATGTGGGAAAGACATAGTGGATCAATAAACATTGATTTAGCGCAACAGATGTCGGCGGGGTGAGTTCAAAGTATTTGCGCCACCCCATTACAATGAAATGTTGTTTTAAGTAGCTGAGGTGAAGATCAAATGCTCACACCAAAAGTGGAATATCCTTGACCCGATAACGATGGTCAGAGATAACCAGAGCATTGCCAAAAATAGCCCATACCAACCAAAAATTGCCCATGAAACATTCTAAAACATTTCTTCATCGGCTGAAAGCAAACAAGTCTTTGAGTGCCAATGATTGTTAATCGTTAGATAAATAAATGGAATTTTACTTAATAACGCATCAGCAATTATTGCTTACTAGCTGTCAGCTGTCAAATGTTTTTACATACATTTAGATACTGAAAGATAGCAGGTGCAAGCAGGTGCTGGCGAGTGCTGGCAATTCAAAGGCAATCAAAACATCTAAAACTGTTAATTTTAGAAGATCTTCCTATGAGCCTAGAGTTGGAGATTTATCATCTGTTTTAGTTGAAAACATTGCAACAGGCTCTTTGACCCTTTCCATACTAAAACCAACTATATCAGGGTAAGCGACCATGCCCAGTGTACCAATTCCAGGGCTCCGGTGTATAAACCCTTCTCTTACAGTGATGTTTTATTAAAAGTGACGTTGAAATAAAGGATGGCATTGTAGTTTTCAAACACCTTGTCAGGATGTTGAGAAAATTCCAAATTTGATTCGCTCACGGACGAGTCAAATGTCACCTATATTTCTCATTCTCCTTCGGGTGGTGCGACATTAACGCTTTCAAAGGCAAGAAATTTGCTTACTTACCTTCAACTTGTCATAGATCTCTAAATAAATATGCACAGGAAAGCTGATACATATCTCTACCTGTTGATATGTATTGCTTGAAATTAACCAATGATGATCTTATAGCCTGCGTTGCAATTTGTTGTAGCTTCAAAGCTGTTTATTTCATTTTAAATTTGAAGGGGTGTTTTTATTTATTTTATAACTATTTTTAACCAGGCTGCATAAAAGCTCATTGCGCTCAGTTCGCAGCCAAAACTGGCTTTTTATATGTGCAATAGAGCAAGAGATACAATCGCCAATCCATTGTAAGCTGTGTTTAGACTACCGCAATCATACTATCAAATCATATGTTATAAATGTGCAAATTTATAAGTTTTATAATAATAATCTAATAAATGCTACATATATATATTCAAGAACAAGTGACATAAACAAATCATAATTTTAATACATGCAGCAACAAAAATTAACATTTTAAAACAATATTAGCATTTTTAAAACAGAAATATTAGCATCGTTTGCTCAGCCCGTTGCGTTCTGATTGTTGCCTTTGTTTGAAACCATTTTATATTCTTCTGGTTGTTCAATACTTTCCACAGTGTCTTCTGACTGCAACTTCTTTTATGCACAGCTGAACTAGTCGATATTAGCGTTCAAACAATTTTTTAGTAAAGCAAAAGCGATGCCATTTTGAATAGAAACTTTTAGCGCGAATAAAGTGACACCCCATGTAATCAAAATAGCCTCAAAATGTTGGCCTTAAAATACGCAGGAGCACATTTTCCATCGTAAATGCAAAAATTTTCCCCACATACATTGAAGTATCAGACCGCGTTAAAAGAGGAACTATTAATAGCTTGAAACAGTTGCTAATTATTTCTATGGGGCTGCAATCAAAGCATTCAATGAAAAAACCTAAAGATTTGGAGTTGGAAAATGGACTTCGATAAGAACATTAACAACGAATGAATTAATTGTTATTGGCGTAATTGAGTCATTATTAGTATGGTTTTGTGGACACTTTTCTACTGATCACTTGATATTATGGGTTCGTGAAGATTAAGAATGTCATATAGAAGTGGCGTTCAAATAGAAGTGGTGTTCAATTAAAGGGTGTACGGTATTCTTTTTATATTATTTATTTGTTATATAACCAAAGATCATTGGCTTGAGTAATTACGATACTACTATTTCTAGGCTAATATTTGTTTTGTGTTGATCATGAGCTTAACACAAAACCCTGTTTTGTTGTTTGTTGGTAAACGTTGCTATTTTTATGTCTTATAAGTCGATATTTTTATAGAATATAAAAATAATTGTTGTTTGTCATTGCAGGTAGCCTATTGCGCAATAGCCAATAACAACTCTGTATTGTGCCTGTTAACCAATGATGTTGACAGCTAAATTTGACTGGAGGCACCAAAGTAGATAAACAAACTGGTATGTCAGTAATGAATGCACATGTACTTTTGAAGCCATTTGTGATTTTACAACCTGCGTTTGTTAATAACCATTTATTCACAAACTGATTATTTCAGAAGCAAAGAGTATTTTCGGGAGCAATTGCTGATTTACCTAATCAATGTTACCTTATTGAACACAATAGCCACTTCAATTTTACATATCTCATATTGAAATTCAACTCATCATAGCACCAGTAAAATACCTTTCCAGCATGGCTATGACATCAGAAGGCTTGCAGATGATTTAGGAAAATAGGTTATATCATGAGAAGACACAAAACCCTTCCGCCATTAAACATGAACTTACATAAGATTTTAGCGGATTTAATCAGAATGATAACATAAGAGAACATCATAATTTTGATGTTTAAGGTGATCTGACTGCCAGGATGTTTTAAAATTAAAATCTACAATACTCGATCGCGGTTAAAATGATCAGGAGAAAAATATGTGCAAAATAACGTCACTAGCGTTATCGTTGCGACAGTTGTTATCGGCTATTGCTTTCAAGTGGAATCGCCACGCGTCTCTATTCTGTCTGTCTCTTTGCGATTATAGAAGGCATAATCGCACTTTCGCTTGACCCGAGTGTTTTAACCGCGATAAAGTTTTGTCGATTTTAATCTTGAAACATCCTGGCAGTCGGATCATCTCTAACATCAAAAACAATGGCACATGATAGAAAAATGTCGACACTTTCTAATAAAGTCTAGTAATATTTTGTGTGAGTTCATCATTTAAGGTGCGCGTAAAATACTTCTCTAAAAGACAATAAATATAATCAAATGTTTCAACCTAATGTTTCACTTTATCGATGAAGATAGAAGCTTATCATACCCTCACGATCACGAACCTTTTTGAACTTCTTGAAACCAACTGAACTTATCACGAACGATCATATGGTATGACGCCTCAATTCCTACATCCTCAAGTGAAAGCAAATGCCACAAGCAATGGCTTAAGAGAAAAATAAGTATGACCTCATATGACTGACTAGTATTGACTATATGCTCCTTGCAGACAGCCGACAGTAGATATCAACACTCTTTTACAAATATGGCATAACTCCTCTTTTGGTCATGCGAAAACAAAAAGGTTGGCCCCCCTACTTTACTACAACTGGGATTAAAGTTGCGCTTCTACTATAGCAAGTGTAGACAATCGCTAACTTAGGGAACAGACTTTGTCACTGCTGTAACAATAACAAAGCTTGGGTATCAATAACAGAAATTACTGTATTTGTTTGAGTATATCACTCACTCGTGTGTATTATTTTTTCACTTTTTCTGGCTCAGACTTAGGATAACAACTATTGTAGAAGGCATGTAAATTTAACAAAAATTTTATTGACAAGGTACAGTGTATTCGGATATCAAAAAAGAAATCTTACCAGAAGAAGCATCATTTATCAGCAAAGTGGCCAAGGCAGACTCGTAAAAATGAGTGCACGCGTAATAGCAATTGCATAATTATATATTCATAGCAACAAACAATAGTATTATTGTTTGTTGCATTATGTACTGTTTGTTTGATATGTAGAGTTCTTGAAAAAAATTTTGCTTACACGTTTTTCTGACAATCATAGCATCATTCTATTTGTCAGGCAACAGAGGGCTATGCGATTACTCATATGTACTCATGTATAACTTGCATGCTTCATTTCTGATTGAAAATCAGCGCAAGTTTTGTTTGTTTTTACTTGAATAAATGCGGTATGCGCTTAGATGACAACCTGTCATCTATTGAATTGACAAAAGAGTATCCATCGTTTTTTTTTACGTCATCAAGTCATTTGCACATGCACTCGTTCACGAAAAAACCGCCATATTTGTAGAAAATGGTCGTTTTTCTTTTATTTAATAGTACTTTTTGGTGTTATTTTGATACTATGATAAGTAAAATTGCAAACAAAAGCATCGTTTTCAAAAATTCATTGCAAAAACTTCGTGTTTCTAACAATAAAATTGTCTATAAAGATGGCTGACAACGATAAAATGACGTCACGAAAAAACGAAGGATAGAAGATGGTTTGGCTTGCTGGTTGATTTATACTAACAATGAATCACTCGCGGTACTTGCTACTCGCTGCCTTTTGCTGCAAGTTCAATAACCAATAAATCATGTTCAATAAACAGCTGTTACAGTGTTTAGAAGGTCGAGAAGAACCAGGATGAACAAAGCAGCTGCCAGCTTGACTTTCTGAAATTTATATCTATATCGTTACCTAGAGTAGTTGGAGGGGAGCAATCGGTCAATCTTTGGATAAATATTTTGTTGTGAATCAGAAAAGATTTCAACATCTACTTGTGAGGTTCCATTTTATCACAAACAACACTCAGTTTCACTTTCAAGCATGTTTGATACTAATCCCGTCTGCACCGATCAATATTGTTTAGATTTTCAACTGGTGGCTGTACTATCACTGTGATCTTATTGTCATACTACTAGACAAATGCCCTGCATTGCACGGGTATTAAAAAAACAGCTTATAAACAGTGGTAGGTATTCCAGTTGCCTGCCCCTTGCCATTAGCCTGGTACATTGCCAATAACTAATTTGAGTAAGCTGCTATCCGTATTGCTAAATTTACTAATAAGAGCCATGAGAGCAAGCTTTAGTGACATTGCACCGGAATGCAGAGTGTCATGGGTATTTTGGCTCAGATAATAACTCATATCGCCCAATGAATCCATTGCATCTCGTGTAGCTTATTGGGTTAGGTTATTGCCTGGTGAACAGGAGGTTCTGAGATCAAATCTTTTGTGATACGAAGTTTTCAAATCTAGATACTAAGTGCTATAGCAGGACAGATCAAACAACAGACAGATGGCAAACTTTGAAATTTATATAGATGTAATGCTAAATACGTTTAGCTACTTTTTGTGATACAGAACTCACCAGATAAACAGGAATCAGAGAGTTAGTTCAAGGCTCGTTCAAGGTCAACTGAGCTGAACCAACCAACAATATAGGAAAGGTAAAATACAAAATGGTTGTATCAAAGTAGGCCTAGTTCTTACCTTCGGCACTAAAAGTCATATTTACTATAATAAGCACTGTATCCGCCATCCGCCTGTTTTTCTGTCAAAGTCCACCCTTACAGGTTAAAAATGAAATTGCTTCTCATGGGACTCAAACTCACAACTTTTGGCTTGGCCGGCTAAGCCACTGAGATCTACCACCTGCACCAATCGTCTATCTCACTGGACTTTTGAGAATAATTGTATGTATAATTATTACACCTGATGATCTCTCTCGATGCACTAGACTACCATGGTACTAGTAGCATTAACTTACTAAACAAAATGCAATAAAAGCTCAATAAACTGTAGAGAATAAGCCAATGCCTGAAGCAACAAATTTAGAGTTTATCCAAAGTTCTGTCAATAAGCAAGAATTGAGAGATGAATGTTAGAAAGTTGATCAATATTCATAGTTGATTAGTAACTATTGCCACTTATAGACTTACGCTGAAAACACTTTGCGTAATTCCATAAGAAAATAAAGCGCCTGATAAACTCGCAACTGATTTTTTAAAATCACAAATGTTTAAATAACTTGATTGACTCGACAAAAACATCCAAACCTATTTGTTCATCCTTGACATTCTGACTGAGAAAAATTAGTTGTTCTTAGCCAATACGTATAAAAGGAAAATATTGATAAAAAACTCTTTAAATTATAAACTGATTTTTGCTGATACATCCTGGTGTACATAGCAGGATATTGTACGTATAGCTTTGGTTGTCACAGATATCTGCAATTGTACGCATAGCTTTGGTTGACACAGATATCTGCAATCGTACGCATAGCTTTGGTTGCCACAGATATCTGCTCTTGTACACATAGCTTTGGTTGCCACAGATATCTGTGTTGTACACATAGCTTTGATTGCCACAGATATCTGCAATTGTACGCATAGCTTTGGTTGCCACAGATATCTGCAATTGTACACATATCTTTGATTGTCACAGATATCTGCTGTTGCACACATAGCTTTGATTGTCCTAGATATCTGCTCTTATACACATGGCTATGACTAGAGCTGTAATATGTTCCTTAATATTTGCTGAAATAACCTTTCCACATAAAACTTAATTTCACTTTGCTACTTTTAAGAATGT
Source organism: Watersipora subatra (assembly GCF_963576615.1). NCBI lineage: Eukaryota > Metazoa > Bryozoa > Gymnolaemata > Cheilostomatida > Watersiporidae > Watersipora > Watersipora subatra. The sequence goes on along the minus strand of NC_088711.1, from coordinate 36,024,424 downwards.
CGATTAGGCTCCTTTGCTGCCTACTGCTGCTATAGGATGTGAAGCAGCAGTAATATCCATGTTACTTATGTAGGCAACCTAGAACCAGACTTCATCAGAACCAGTTTAGCGCTGGCACCTGGTGACTGCATTTTAACATAGTTGAAAATCTGAGCATTGGCATATAAATTTATTCCTAAATATTGCTTGTTTTCCCATGACCAAACGAGCAGAGCGAAGTTTGAAAGGTTTTATGATAAACGCATGTGCACACAACTTACGAAAATTATTCATCAACAACGTCGCAAACCCTTGTTTCGAAATCTCATCAACAAATTTAACCATCGTTTTGTAAAGTCGTTAAAGTATAATAACGATACAAAACACATATAAGCCTATTTAATTATGTTACCAAGTCTTTGTTAATTGTCGACAGTATCTTAAAACTTACCCATCTGATCGGATTATACACAAATAGACAGATTAATTTGGCCGAAAATCGCCACAAAACGATTGAAAAGCTTGGTTTAATAAAAGTTAAGACCGGCCTACGATACGCCAATAAAGCCGTGCGACAGATAGTAGAGCTATTTAGCAGAGGGCATTTCACAAGAAAACCGTGCTCATTTTACCAGTCTATGGCATTGTTTACTTGTAATTGAATTTATCCGAAGGTTTCTGTAATAAACGTAGATCGTTTGAGACGTACACCGATTTACAGGTACGAAATTGTGGTACACAGTTTATCAGCCTATGTTTTTTTGTCCAATCACCGAAGGTTTCATTAAATTATTTAAAACGTTAGCCGAAATTCTTTACAACTTATGTACAAGCTAGGGCCGTACTACAATGCCCCTTTATGATGAGAACATTTTTTTATTTTACTGCAGTTTGCAGAAAACCTCCAGACGCATGAACGCTCATACTTGCTTTCTGTTAAAGATCGCTATCAAAACCATTCTACATTCAACACAACCAACTTTCAAACTGTGTATAGTACACAGTAGCTTGCCATTTTACTTCTAATTTTGCATTTCAGAGTTATAATAAACATATTTCTTTATTGTTGTTGTTAAACTACATACATTACAGTAGGTTAGGCCTACAGCTTTAATTAATATTTATTTTATTGTTGTAAAACATAGGTTTGAGATAATAGTAGATTAGGTGTGATTTTTGTGTGATTAGGTGTGATTTATTGTTGTAAAACATACTTTTTGACAACTGCTTTTTCAGCAGCCAGCACTGCCATTTCTTTTTCCATTATCACTTATTCCATTATCAGGTCGTGGGCTGTATGACGGGAACTTCTAGTGCATATAGTATGAATTGATTTTACAAAAATTTCGAACTTCAGATGAATGATTCCAAGTTACAATCATTACTACACATATAAACATTATAGATTCTACACATCTTGTATGTTTCATTATAAGCTAATGTTTCGAAGAAATCTAACACATAACTTCTTGAGCAAGAAATCGTGTAAGTAAGACATCCTTTCTTTTGATGTAACAATTGTTTTTAGCAATAAGTAAATACCTGAGCAGATGAGCTTAATTCTAACTAGGAGTTTGGGAGTTACCTCACTGACACCATACCTAAGCTGCTCATTTTTAGCCTCCTTTTTAGCACATAATGTAATATTGATGTTCTACCATTTGAGGTTAAATAGTCTTTTAACCGCAGCTGAGACCCGTAGCTGCGTGCTCATCCTGTTACTGATCTACCAAACTATCTCACCTTTGAGCATTCTGTTTACAAACATGTTCTCCGTGTATATACTATGAGACCTGCTCAGTGATCACATGACTAATAAAGGTGTGATGGGTGACTCGGTTAATTTTCAATTACGACAGCAAAAACACTTAGTTTACTTTGTGCTGCCAGGGTTTGACAAGCAGCTGTAATTCCTATCATATGAGTTTGGATTCACGAAATAGAAAGTGGGCTACTTTCGAATCAATAAAATGTTTTGGTACCCAGTAGGACTGAGTTCCTAATCAGTGTTTCCATAACGCGGATGGTGTAGATTTGGAGTTGTGCATCCGTTGAGTTACTGGGCCATTTTAACGGAGGTGAACATTCCATTGAGTTTAATGGACCATTCGCATGCTGCGGATTAACGCAGGTGTTCTGTTGAAAAAGGTAAGGATTTCTTCACCAGATATTGTAAATGCGCATTCAGAACTGCTCGAATCAAGATAAGAACAACTGAAATGTGAAAAATGCTTATAATGGAATAGTTGGTGTGGCATTCTCTTGTGCGTCATTCGCAAGTGTCATTTCTATCTTTTGCAAACATGAAACAATCGCTCAAAATTTGCACGCAACAAAACTGACTTAACTCGAGGATTTTTACTGTTTCCATTTTGTGAATGATGCAAACTTGCAGATTAACATCGTCATGGAAACAGTAAATGGTGCTCAATGGAGAAAGGAGCTGCAGAGGACATTACATTCTGCCATTCTTGAAGAATGTTTCAAATACAGTAATAGAACAAAAAATAATTGCCCTAGCGGTCCTTCGGTAGTCGACCAAAATAAAAATACACAGCAGCAAACGATACTTGTAGATGGGCTGCTGCAAACAAAGTCAAACAGGTTGTTAGTTGCTACTGTCTGCCATGTGGTTCAACATTTACAATAAAATACAGCAAATAGTGGTTCTCTCCAGTTTAATACAAGAGCATGATTTATAAGAAATCATAAGAAAATTGTGAGAAATCTTTTACAGGGCAGCATTCATGGTACAGGTATAGTCATAGCCAGTGTTTGAAATAGAGGGATACGCAGGGATACAGCGTATCCCTAAAAAGAAATTATGGGGATACTCTCTGGAAAGCGCATCCCTTAACATTAGTTGATCATATACTATTAAAATGCGATAAAATCGCTACGAAGTCAACAAATATTCACATAACTTTTTTCTCTCTCAATCTTTTAATCCGAGTGTCTTTTAAACCGAAAACAGTAAGCACTATCGGAAATGGTGACGCTATGTCCGCGCTACTAATCATTGAACAAGTTCTTCGCGTCAACGGATCAACTATGCTACTTTGTGAAAAGCATGAATTCCTTCAACTTTTCTTCAAGCAACACAATCAACGGCGTCCTTGTCACCTGTCCAAAGACATCACCAAATAGCTTGAGATTATTCCATGTGCAGGCATTTTTTGGTCTTTTGCTAATCGAAGTAAACTTTCTCAGAAAACTTATCTAGTTTAAGCTCTAAAGCTAATTGATTCTTTATTATTATTTTTATTTGATTAATAATGAAACTTCATGGAACAATTGATAGTTACTTCAAAGGTGAGTCACGGTATGTGATGATTGATTTACCTTACCGACATTAGAAATGATTGGATCATACCTTTTGCACTAGAAACTTATAAATCCCTTACTTACCGTGACCTGCACTAGAAATGATAGCTGATCACAGCCCTGCCACTAGAAATGATGGAATTATAGCAAAGAAATATAGTAGGATCATTTACCTTCATTGTGATGCCAACTTGAATCTCTCAGTTTATTTAAAGGTGTACCCTGAATAGCTTTCAAGTGGAAAGGGTAGCATTTTCAGATCAGGTGCACAGGCTATTATGAAACCTCAATTAATCACAAAGCTTTTTTCAGAACTTCTGATGAGGAGTGTATGTGTATCACACAGTTCCAAATATTTAATACCATGCAAGGCAATGCTTGTAAATTAATGTATCATGTATAACTGACTGACTCATTATCTAAACTATGCTAATACTACAACAAGCCTAAGCTTTATCTTAGTTGATTAGGAATGATGAAAGTATGAGGCCATTAAATTTAAATTTTAGACCCACGGATTCTTAGCTATTTGGAGCACACCTTTAACGGGTGATATCGTTGAGATTTAAGGTGATCTCTGTTTGCTAGGTTTCCTTTTGTGTCTATGTTAAAAGATGAGGCTGTATGTGCTTGCTTAAAAATTAAACCATTCTCATTTTTTCTGAGTAGTTGATTTTCTAGGGACAACTTGAAATGTCTCTTCTTATTTTTTTGTTGCACTGATTGTTTCTTCCAAACTCATTTTATTTCCATTTTAATGAATATATCACCGGTGAAGTTAAGGACTCAAGATGAATTTACTGTGTAATAAAATATTACCAATTATACCATTGCAAAATATTTGTTCTTTCACTAAAAAGCTGTAGAAATTAGGTATAAGACAGACTATCTTAAAAAAGATTTTTGCGGGGAGTTCCCCCGTACTCCCTCTATCGAGAGGGCGCTCCGGCGCCTCTCTCGGACTCTCTCCGCGCCGCTGCGCGGCTTGGGCGGACAGCTGGCCCCAGAGTCGTCTCGCCTACCTGTCACCATTGAGTAACCCCATAACAACCCTTACACTTCAAACACTGGTCATAGCGCAGGTATAGTCATAGTGCAGGTATAGTCATAGTGCAGGTATATTCAAGTGCAGGCTATTCATAATGCAGGTATATTAGTGCAGGTATATTAATAATGCAGGTATATTCATACCGCAGGTATATTCATAGCGCAGGCATATTCATAATGCAGGTATATTCATAGTGCAGGTATATTAATAATGCAGGCATATTCATAATGCAGGCATATTCATAGTGCAGGTATATTAATAATGCAGGCATATTCATCATGCAGGTATATTCATAGTGCAGGTATATTGAAAATGCAGGCATACTCATAGTGCAGGCATATTCATAGTGCAGGCATATTCATATTGCAGGTATATTCATAATGCAGGTATATTCGTAGTGCAGGTATATTCCTATATACATGTAATGTACTAGTATCTATCAAACATTGGCAAACATCAACATCTACCACTAACATCTAGACTAGCACCTATACACCTGAACTAACTTGCTATCATAAGGTAAGGTATTGCCACCACCTACTTGCTATCATAAGGTAAGGTATTGTGACCACCTACTTGCTATCATAAGGTAAGGTATTGTCACCACCTACTTGTTATCATAAGGTAAGGTATTGTCACCACCTACTTGCTATCATAAGGTAAGGTATTGTCACCACCTACTTGTTATCATAAGGTAAGGTATTGTCACCACCTACTTGCTATCATAAGGTAAGGTATTGTCACCACCTACTTGTTATCATAAGGTAAGGCATTGTCACCACCTACTTGCTATCATAAGGTAAGGTATTGTCACCACCTACTTGCTATCATAAGGTAAGATATTGTCACCACCTACTTGCTATCATCAGGTAAGGTATTGTCACCACTTACTTGCTATCATAAGGTAAGGTATTGTCACCACCTACTTGCTATCATAAGGTAAGGTATTGTCACCACCTACTTGCTATCATCAGGTAAGGTATTGTCACCACCTACTTGCTATCATAAGGTAAGGTATTGTCACCACCTACTTGCTATCATAAGGTAAGGTATTGCCACTACCTACTTGCTATCATAAGGTAAGGTATTGTCACCACCTACTTGCTATCATAAGGTAAGGTATTGTCACCACCTACTTGCTATCATAAGGTAAGGTATTGTCACCACCTACTTGCTATCATAAGGTAAGGTATTGTCACCGCCTACTTGTTATCATAAGGTAAGGTATTGTCACCACCTACTTGCTATCATAAGGTAAGGCATTGTCACCACTTACTTGCTATCATAAGGTAAGGTATTGTCACGAGCTGACTCGCTGTTATCCTTTATACTGAGTTGAAACTTGTTATTGAATACAAACATGCTACATAGTCATCATATTTCACCATGTAATATATAAATCTCACTTACTGATGAAGAGTCACGATTTCATGTAAATCACAGCTAAAACAAGCCTATCACATTCTACCTTCTAATGCAGCCAGTGAGGTGATGATCTATACCTTTAATCTCTGTGATAAAGTATTAGCATGAGTGACAACTCTCAACTTTAGAAAGGAATATACAAGTAGTTGATCATACCAAATATGGTCAGCCAGTAGTAGTGGAATTGCATCGGGTTGGTGCTGATAATGCACTGGTACTCTCCCTCATCTGAGGAATCCACATTTATAATGTTTAAGTTCCAGTTTCGGTCAAACACTGAGACTGTGAACCTCGTGTCGTCGATCATTCTTTGTTCATTATAGTACAATACGTTACTCATTTTGTCCATCCAGATTACCTGAATAACAGAAATAGGTTTAATAAATTATACATATACACAAAACATAATGTAAAGAAGTATTTAGAACTAACCTAAGTCTTACATGGTTTAAATATGGAGCAATGTGTTGCTATGAGATGGTTTATCGTAGACATGGTCATGATATGTAGAGTACATACGAACTTATTTAAAGTAGACTGAACTAAAGTTGATTTTATATTGTATTTATGTTTTGGCTATTGCTTTCTCTATTTATGATATAGAAAGTTGATATAATCTTCATGGTTTTTTTGGAAAAGCAAATAGATTGCCAGTTCAAAAGCAAATAAAGTGCTAGCTGGAAAGCACAGAGAATGCTAGCTAAAAATAATATAAAGTGCTAGCTAAAAGCAAATGGAGTACCAGCTAAAAAGCAGACAGAGTACTAACTGAAAAGCAAACAACAAACAATGCTTGCAGAACCCAATGTTTTACTATCACAGTAATCTTCATAGCAAATCTGTCAGACTTATGTGATTGCTGCACGTAATGAACACAACAAACTTGATTTGATCATCCTTATACAGTTTACACGCACTAGTCAATGAATAGAATCCAAACAAGTGCATAGAAGCTAAAGCAGCAACCAGAGTCTTAAAAACTAATGATGCTAATTATGCATTCACCAGCTGATGATTTGTGGAATCAAACAAACCTGTTAATTTAGTTTAGTATTTTTTTAATTGTTTCATGAACAAATACCCATTTTGAAGACTGTGTATGAGATATTCGAAAGGGGAGTCTCAATGGTAAGAATTTTGAGTTCATCCTGAATCATTCTTGTTCATTATATCAAATATTAGGTGAATGCCTGGTGCTATTAGTTATATTTCTCCTGATGGTCCAGAATTGTCTAACAGTCATACAGTCACATAAATCACTAACTTAAGTCATACAGTCATATAAATCACTAACCGAAGTCATACAGTCATATAAAGCACTACAAATCATTTACAATTACTCATTTTAGTATAACTGGTTTGGTTTTTTACACAGTCGGCCCTCATTAAAATGGACCCCATTAATTTAGAGATAAGATTAACAAGAGTAAGAAATTTAGGCATAGCAGCTGCGATCAATGTACAGTCACGTCCCAAAAATTTATAATCGGTTTATAATGATTTTTTCATAAAACACTCATCCATTCGAGTTGGAGTTGTTAATATAAATCACTCCCAGAAATGACATACACTTTTCAATCATATTATTTGTGTAGTATTCGATTTTCAGGATAGTGAAATGTAATTTTACACGATTTACAAGCATGTTAAGAAGCCACAACCTAAGTTTGAAAAAGTAACTTATTTGATCTTCACTATAATAAAAGTTCTGCCCATCGCAAAGGTGTTAGCATTAATGAGAAAGGTTGCCTCACACAGAAATTGAACATGGACTCTTCGTTTTACAGACCAGCCCACTAGCCACTACACCACTCACCCGCCTTGCCTTTTTCATAGGTTAGTTATGCACATAATGACTACTCATTACGATCTCTCACGGTGCAAGGGACTGCCGAGTGTGCTAGTATACAGCAAAACAAAACTACTGCAATACTTCGCGTGAACAGACATCTCTGCAAATAGTTTGCAATGATAGGAGTTGTTTAACCTTTGTTGCTATTAAAAATATGACCACAGCTTAGAATCGTTTTCTCACCGGCTAAATATTTTTAATGTAAATACAGTATGGCGTTGTATACTGCACAGCATATAGCACAATGTATATAAGCCTTATTAATATGATTTATCCTATAGAAATAGATCTATCTATAGACACATCCGATTAAACTAAGGACTACCCACCATCCCTATTAGTCAGTTTTAACGATTGTCGACTGTAATTTGATTTATTTCGTAAGCACAAAGTATTTTTGTACTTGACTATTTTTACTAATAATTTGTAAAGCATTTTTCTTGAGCAAAAACAAAATAATACAAATTGCTACACAAGCGTTATTGCTAGCACAAATTGTTGACTATTCATATTAAATAACAAATACAGTCATATTTCAACATACGAACTTAATGCGTTCCGAGACTGAGCTCGTATGTTAATTTGCTCGCATGTTGGTGCAATTTATTTATATATAGAACAATTAAATATATATTGATTGGTTTCCTTACTCTAAAAATGCAAATAAAACACTCAAAACAAGATATTGTAACATAAAGAACATGTTGGTTATTGTCCTAACTTACCCCATGCTTTCAAAAAACAACAAATAAAAAATAATGCAAGGAAATGTGATTAATTAAAATGTAAAATTAAATACATACAATAGCAGCTAACGCTAGCATTTGCCAGAGAGGGAGATATAAGTTATCCTTCATTACGACAGTTGACTTTGATAAATCTGGATTTTATCAATGTCTTAACAGACAAACTTAGAAGCAAACCTAAAAGCAAACTTTCATTTTCAACTTAACGTAATTAAAATTTCTTCGGCGTTCATAGTTTGAAGTTTCTCGCTGGTTAACTAATTTTTCCTTTATTTCGCTTTCACGACCAACCGGCCGTTTTAAGATAAACCTATCTAAAAACGTTTGCCTTTGTCGCCCTTTCAACATGTTGCGATCAGGACGAACTAAGGTGTCGTCACAACGGGTTAATGCACGACCACTAGCCAACTAATCCGAATGTCTATTTTTATAGTTTTGATAGATAGCACCCGGCCTTTTCACGTAGCATCGTTTCAGTACGCCGTCACCGGCCAATTGTTTATCTTTTAACCAATGTCTGAGCAGTCTCTCAATCAGCGGTCGTGAAGATCGCTGTGCCGTTTATAAACTATCGTTAGTCCTTTTGCGAACTAAATGCCCTGAATATTATCCTTCTATTTGATAATTGTGGATGTATTTCTGTCAAATTGCTGAGCTAGCTCAATCACGCATATATATTTCGCATATTTTTCAATAATTTCCCGTTTAATATTAACTGTTATCATTCGCTTTTTCTTTGCATTATTTTTCATTTTACTGGCAAACTTTCGGTCAACGCACAGTACTTTTAATTCACATAATTCTGCCCTGAAAATCGCGCACAAAAAAAAACACGATACAAAAGTATAACCTGAGCAGTTGAAAAATACAGAGTGATGCTGTTCTCATAAAACACCTCCGGCATACTTGGCAAGTGACTCACGTGCTCATATCTCAAACATGGCTCGTATGTTAGTGCTAACACTTGCTTAAAAGCTGGCTCGTATCTCAAATTTCTCGTATGTTGGAGCACTCGTAAGTTGAAGTATTACTGTATGCAAATGCTATTTCAATAGCAGCAATAAACAGTCCATCAAGAGTTTCATGGTCTTTCCAGAATTTTCTAGCAGACAATGCACTGTTTAGTAGGGCAGTTTGTGTATCCACAGTTAATATTTACACTAAACCTCGGTGTGTATTGCGAGGGTTTTACTGATAAGCCCACACTGTACACGCGTACGGAAGTGATATGCAAACACAACTAAGGCTCACATGAGTGGTAGCATTTCATGATCTTGTGTACGTAGCAAGGTGTGAGAAAGTTGTGTACAAGTGCTATCACACTTTTATTAGGGTAGCCGAGTTCTATTAGGGTAGTTGAATTCTATTAGGGTAGTCGAGTTCTATTAGGGTAGTCGAGAGCAGCACCCGGATAGAACTCAAGAACTCAAGCAACTAGTTCCTTGTTTAGTTACGTAGCTTATTAACTCTCTATTAATTATGGGGCCTGATGAACAGATTGCATCATTTAATCAAAATGACTGCTGTCAGAGGGCACTCAATAAATTGCTATATATAACTGATATTATCTGCGCTGCTTCAACACTTTTAGCATAGCAAATTGGAAAGAGTGCGACAGCAAATGACAGCAAATGACAGCAAATGACGGAAGAGTAATTAATGGAATATGGATTATTAGGGACTCACTGGATTAACATATGTTGTGTGAGAAGCAGAGGAAAGGCTAGTGACAAAGAGATCAGTACAATATTATACAAACAGAAAGACAAGTATACAATAAGATAAGAGAGCCTACATTTCTAATAAAATGCTACAAAATATTGAAATGCAAGTTCATTTGCCATTCCTTAACAATATTTCTGAAAACTGTCTCATCTATTTAATGATATTTTAAATACTTTCAAGCTAATATATGTTTAAATTTTTAGAAAGAAAAAAGTGAATTAAGGCATTTCAGAGTGAAATGCTTCTTCTGTTACGAATGCCTGAAAAGCTGCCAGTTGCATCTCCTACATAATTTGTTCCAAATTTCTGCAGGCTGGTATGTATATATAACTATTCATTCGCATGGGTTATTACCAACAAAGTGATTGTTGTTCACTACGTGCCAAAAGAAAAAGCAAAATATTAAAAGACAAAAATCAGGAATTATTGCATGAGTTGAACAGACAAACTTTGAAAATTGGTAATCTAGTAGTATTGCGGAGGAGTCAGGGTAGTGCATTGAAGGTTGTAGTAACAGAAAATTCATAAACTGAAACATATGATGGTGGATGTAGTATGCTGGTGTGAAGGAATATAAAACAATGTTTGTCATATGTTTGGAAAGAGAAAAACAAATATTCTTGGCATAGTTTACACAGGATTTTGAAACCGCTAACACAAGTGAAAAAATAAGCAAGTTTGGGATGTTTTTACAAGATTTCTTGCAAAACTTATTTTACATTAACACAAAAATGAGCTGGAAACATTAACTCTGCTGAACGTTCATTATACAATTTCATGTTAACCATAGTATTAGGGCAGGTCAGTATTTGTTGATACACCGTAGTATAGTAGGCGCTTTCATCATAGCAAAACATATGAGCACAAGTTCATGGCAACACTGATATACACCGTACATACCGCAAAACCTTTATTTTTTAACCCTTTTAGGGTGGGGTTTGGGGTGATGTTCAATTAGAGGGAAGCGCTGTATTTTTCAACTAGATCATCAGAATTTTGGGAAGAGATATTTAATCCTTTTACAGGTGAAATGCTAATATCGTCTATATTTTGCACTCTCCTTCAGACCATCGACAATAAATCCGTCAGCCTCAGCACTTTTGCTAAACCGTTTTTATATATGTCTAAGTATCAGACCAAGTTAAACAAGGAGCTACTTTGATTATAAAATATTAGCGAGTTACAGTTATTAATGATTTCTACGGTGTCGGTTTCAAAGTTGTAAAAAACCTAAAGCTTTAGAGTTAGAAAACGGACATAACATTTTTATGTTTTAAAGACGTTTTTAATGTTTTAAAAATATTTTAAAATACACCATAACAATGGCTGTTATTACAGTGTTCTTGAAAAGTATTCTCCTCGTTCATCAAAATCCTTTAAAGCCTCCAGGTAAGATTGTAAACTACATTATGGACGAATCTGAAAACAATGGATATGATTTACAGCTTAATGATTTCGAATCAGAGTGTAGTTTTGATGATTGCAATGATCGATCTTCTCAGGTGCACCAACACTAAAACCATGGCAACTATAACAGCAACAACAAAAGAATTAATTGTTATTGGTGTAACCGCGTTATTATTAGTATGATTTTGTGGACTTTTTTCTACTGATCACTTTCTATTACGAGTTCGTAAAGATCAAACAATGTGAAAGTGGCAGGCAAATCGAGGTGGCTTTTATAGAAGAAGGGTTGAAAAATATGTGGCATTTTATTAAAGGTGGCATTCAAATAGAGGTGTCATTCAAACAGAGGCTTCACCGTATATTCATTTTGCACAGAACGCACATCTAAAAAAATAATTTCGTAGTAAGAGTTGCTGTATTTTTATATTTGAAGTTGTATAATTAATAACATAACCAAAAACTTATTTTTCCAAGCCACAGCCTGTCACGTGTAAGCTATGAGAAGCATTACTGCTGTACATAGGAAAGAATAATAAGATGACAATAGATGTGGAGAGGAAGTTTGAGATGTCAAGGACAAGTAGTACTACAGGAACAAACCTGCACTTGCGCAAGCTAGATAAGAGAAACCATAAACATTCAATGATATAGACTTGACTTGATGGCAGTTCAGCAGCACCAGAAGCTTTGCTGACGCTGTGTGCGTTCCTTTGAACACCTGACCTCGCTTTCATCTACTTTTTAAATATGACTTGGGCAAAATTTTGATACATTTTATCAGAAAGTATCGGTATTTCCTATTTTTGCGATTGTTTTTAATGTTGGAGGTGATCTGACTGCCAGAATGTTTCAAGACTAAAATTGACAGTTCTTAATCACAGTTCAAACACTCAGGAGGAAAATATGTGTGAAATGATGTCACTAGTTGCAATCGTCGCCATAGCTGATATCGGCTATTGCGTTTAAGTTGCAGCGTCTCTGTTCTGTCAGTCTCTGTGCAATTATTGATGTGGTAATCGCACTTTCACTTGATTTTAGCATCTTAATTGCATTAAAGTTTTGTCGATTTTAGTCTTGAAACATCCTGGCAATCAGATCACCTCCAACATCAAAAACTATCGCAAATGATAGAAAATCTCGATACTTTCTGATAAAATCTGCTAAAATTTTGCCCAAGTTCATTTTTACATGCCTGACCAATACATGGCATCTAAAAGTTTGTTTTTACCAGAAAAGATTGTAGCAGTTGACAATTAGTACAAAGAAAGCTACAATTGAGATGAGCAAACAGCTCGGTTGGCAACTCAAATTATAGGATAGTAGAGGTTGACAAAGTTTCTTTTTTTAAACATTCGATGAGAATATACAACTACCACAAATTTGTGAGCTTTTGTTTTATAATCTGAGACTAATATTACTTTTGTCACACAGAACAGTCAATAGACACTCTCAAAGTAACATGGGAAGATAACTCACTCTCAAGTCAGGTTCTTGTGAGTCAATCGAACACGGAAGTTGAGCAGTTTGTCCTTTCAACGCTGTTACATTGAGCTCTGATACTCCTTCCGAAACTAAAATAATAATAATAATAGTAATAAGGAATTGTACTAGTTATAAAATATAACTGATATGGGCGAGCTGAGCACAAACTGACTATAAAACTAAACAAACAATTTTTTAATAATTGATGCCTTAAATGCAAAGTCATAGGGTGTTGGCGTTCGACCAAAGTGTCTTTTACTCTGAACTGAATAGCTAAGGTTACGATCATTCCATGTTTTTTTGTTGAATTGCATGTTCTGCTCACAGCTGATCGTTATGTTTCTGATCCCCAAGTTTGCGGTTATCCGCAAGATGGAAATCGCCAAAATCCACAGGTCAAGGAAGTTTTGCTGCCCAAAATTTTTTTCAGCTGTTTCAGACTGGTGAAGGATGAAAATGGCACTTACAGATGATGCGCAAAAAAACGCAGCGCAAGCTAGTCCAGTTTATACATGTTCCATACTTGAGTCATTATTTCGAATTGAGCAGTTCTGAATGCGCCGCTATGACCTCTGACATAAAAATCCTTATTTTTTTAACAAAGCGCCTGCATTAATCCGCATCATATGAATGTCCGTTGAAATTCGCATATGTTAATAACGGCAACTCAATGTGCGCATAACTCCAAATCTGTACCATCCGCGTCATGAAAAAAGTGATTGAGAGCATGATAGCACCATCTGGCAAATTGTGTCAATAAATAAACTTGATCATAAATGAAATTAATTCACTCTTTTCATCTAATTTAGGCTGCAGTCTGATTGGCCCTTACAAGCAATTCGGTCACTCCCACATTTCACTCTTGCTGATTTCTGCTAACACCTGGAGTTGTCAAACCTATTAGTATTTACCATGACCTTTCCATTATTCTAAAAGGCAGGCTTGCACATCTAAAGATATTATAAACTATAAGATAAGTAGCCTTGTCGGGTATTTCTGCCAACACTTGGGAATCACAACCAGTCCAGCCCAGTTTGATTCCCAAATGTTGGCAGACATTGTAGGATTTCGTGTCACGATTATCTTGCACAAAATACATGATTGACATTTTCCATGGCTGACCCATCGTAGTATGGAGTTCTTGAACTATGGCAAACTTCCTCTTCAGTTCTGCCCTTGCCTGGCAGATCTGCTCTATAGCTTTGACATTGGCTGGCAGACATCCTCTGACAGGATTAGATGTGAAGTCATGAAGTCAATCACCTGCCTTTTGCAGTTCTTTTTAATGATGAAACTATTTATTTGAGTTTTAAATTCCTTTTTTCCTACTCACTTATGTTAAATGATAATTGTTAGCTGTTAACAGTGAGCAGTTATCGTAGAACCTCTAACGCCACCTTTAATTGAAGGCTATCTCCATTTGACCGCCTCTATAGAAGGATTGAAAAATAGAGCGCCGCCCTTTAATTGAACGCCACCTATAATTGAAGGCTATCTCCATTTGACCGCCTCTATAGAAGGATTGAAAAATAGAGCGCCGCCCTTTAATTGAACGCCACCTTTAATTGAAGGCTATCTCCATTTGACCGCCTCTATAGAAGGATTGAAAAATAGAGCGCCACCCTTTAATTGAACATTGAATGCCCGCCACCATTTGACCGCTTTAACATTTGTTGATCTATTTGAACCAATAATAGCAAGTGACCAGTAGAAAAGTGTACACAAAATCGTGCTGATAATGACTAGGTTACATCGATAACAATTAATTCTTTCGTTGTTTTTGTTCATATTGAAGTCTGTTTTCCAACTTCATAGCTTTCCATTCTTTTGCTAAAACTTTGAAAGTAACACCATAGAAATATTGAATAGCTGTATCAGGCTAATAATAGTTCCTTGTTTAACGCGGTCTCAATTCTTCAACGTCTGTGCAAAGCGGTTTACATTTATTTAAATGACTAGATTTAGGCTAAAAGTTGTGCTTTGCGTCCATCCGGCTAAAAGTTTATCATCTGGACAAAATGTAACGCGTAAAAGTTTTGCTCTGCTAAAAAACTCAGTTGGACACTAATATGTTGCACACTCGTCCAACAGTGCAGAAGAATAGTTGAGGTCAGAAGGCATTGTGGAAGGTATTGAACAGTCAGAATATGTCTGTTCCATCAGAAGCAACAATCAGAACCCAACTGGCCGAGCAAATCATGCCAATATTTGTGCTTCAAAAATGTTAATTTTTGTTTCTGCATGTATTATAATTATGGTTTGTTTATGTCACTTGTTCTTGAATATACATATGTGTAGCAATTGATAGATTATTATTGTTATATCACTTTTAAATTTGCAGATTTATAGCATATTATTTGATAGCATCCTTGCGTTTATTTTAACACGGCTTACATTGGACCGATGCTCACAACTCCTCTTCTATTGCACATAAAAGCTAATTTTGGCTACAAACTAGACAACATATCAATGAGCTCAAAAAGCTTTTATGCAAAAATAAAATAAAATTGCCTTCAAAATTAAAATGAAATAAAAAAATTGAAAGCTCCAACAAATAGCAAAGAACACAGGCTATAATACTCTCACAGGTTAATAGTAAGCAATAGATATCAACTGGTAGAGATATGTCTCAGCTTCCCAATGCATATTTATTTAGAGATCTTTGAAAAGTTAGAGGTAAGTTAGCAGATTTATTGTATTCAAAATGGCTAATGTTGCTCCGCCAGAAGGAGAGTGCACAATAACCTATAGGCGACATTCACTTCGCCCATAAAGGGTTAAATTCATCTTCCCAAATTTCTGATGAGCTACATGTATTTAAAAAATACGATGCCAGCCTTTATTTGACTGCCAACTTTATTTGACCAACACAATAGGGAAAGGGTTGAAAAATAGAGCGTCATGGCATTCAAATGGAGGTTTTACGATAACCTCTAATAAACAAGGAAAGGTTTAGGTGTTTACGCATTATACATTACGCATTATACATTACGCATTATACATTATGCATTATACATTACGCATTATACATTACGCATTATACATTACGCATTATACACTACGCATTATACATTATGCATTATACATTACGAACACCAGCTTTCAAAGAAATGTGTTCTGTTCGTCAAAACAAGCAACAGGATAGTCTAATGTTACTTGTAGTGTGTTAGTCATCATTTTATTGTCTATAGTGTTGAACAAGCCAACTCAGTACAATGTTTGACATTTCCTTATGGATAGTTCCAAGGCCATAAGCAGATGTCTCTGATTTTCAGCTCACATTAAGTGTTTTTGCATTGCATAGATGTTTCACAATACTCAAACGGGATAGTTTTTAGATGTCATTGAAAACATTTAGGTTTTTATTTGAGTTTTTACAACCTGAATATAAATTACAATACATTTATCTTCTTATAATATAAAAACTTGCAGGATAACCTTTATACCTGTTTTGCAAAAACTGGAATTTGGTTACTGATAACAAAAGACTTGCAGATTTTAGGTGACCTTTAGGAAGTGAAGGCCCAAAAGTTGATTTGCCAAAGAGCATGCTCCATTATACCTCTGATGCTAATGTATCATTAGTAATTCATTTTAACAGACGATGAAAAACTAATACATAAACATGACAGACGTATTTACAAGATTTTAGCTGAGGAATTCCATCGCTAAAAGGAGTAGGATGGGAGGTGTTACAATAAGGCCTATTTTGCAGCCAATATTCACTACATTCACGATGTTTCCATGATGTGGTTAATTCACAAGTATGTGTCATCTGGAAGATGAAAACAGCAAGTCAAGTGAGTTTGTTTTACTCACAAATTGTTATCAAATGTTTGATGCTTGCAAAAGATGGAAACGGAACTTGCAAATGGTGCGCAAGAAAATGCTCCGCAAGCTATTCCATTTGAAACTTTTTCCACACTTCATTCATTCATATTTTGAAAGTGTGCAGCTAAGTGAGACAGGAGTACACGGTATGACCCTATGACCCCTAGATAAGAATTTCTTATCTTTTTCTTATCAATAAAAACAGTGAATATGGTCATCTATTGAATATTTTCGCTAATTTACTAAATCTGATAATTTTTAAATATGGCCTGCTGTCTTTGTCTATGCTTCACTAATGGCAGCAGGAAATCATTATTGTCAATCAATGTGATTGCACTGCCTTATCAGACTCATCAGTTGAGAGCTGCCGGTGCTGTTGAGCACTGTTGAGCATATTCCATTTGTTATAATGAACACAGAGTTCCCAATACCTGCCAGAGGGAGGTTAGGTTAGGATTACGTGAAAGCTTTTGCATCATGACAAAAAGGGCTGAAAATGTCTATTAACAACACATGCATATTTCGCTTCATCTGCAAAGAGGATAAATTTATGTTTTAATGGAAAGCAACCCTAAAAATGGTGATGACATTGTAAGTAGTTTTTGTCTGTTTGCACAACTCAGTAGAATTGTTTAGTACATATAGGGAGGGCACTAACTCAGGTTGGCAGCAAAAACAACGAAATGTCTTTATCAGACTTTTTACGGCTGTAAAACGTTGATAGGCCAACATCTTTTGCTTATGCTCACTGTTAGGCAGAACTGACCAATCAGAATTCTTGAGGTCATACTCAATACGTATAAGGTGAAGGTCAGACTCATGAATTATGGCCAAGGTATCTAGAATGATAGTGATAGTTGAATATTCTATCTTGACTCTACCATAAACTCCCCAAATACCAAATAGTTGCTAGCTAATGCCGCACAAGCTAGTCCATTTTAAACATTTTCCTCACCTCAGTCGTTCCTTTTCCGATTTGATGAAACCGGAGTGCACATTATATTATAAATCTTTCTATGATATTTAGAAAATATCTATTGACTGTTACTTATGACAATAGTGATATTAGCCTTAGATTATAATGCAAAAGCTTACAAATTTGGGGTAGTTATATGTGCCCGGATGTTCAAGAAAAAAGCTTTGTCAACCACTACTATCCTACAATTTGAATTGTCACACTCGCCGCTTTCTACGACATCTGGCATAGAAATCCTTGTAATTTTTAACAAAGTGCTCGCGGTAAGACGCACCATGCGATGTCGATTGAAACACTTATTCCACGGTAACTCAACGAGCGCACAAATCCAAATCCATATAATCCGCGCCATAAAAACATAGTGATAGCATTTGGCATTGACTTATAGCGGACTGATGTGAGAATATTGGACAGATCATGGCAGTAGATGGCAGACTACAAAGGTTATGCTGAAAATCCTGTTTAATTTATAATAGTCAATCAATAAAATTGTGGGTGCTGAGAGAAATTGTTAACTATTTAACTCTGTTTATTCAGTTTCAAAATTCAGGAAATCTTCAGGAACTCGATTTAAGATTTGCAAGCCAATGGGAAATTTTTGACGCTTGAAGTTATTTGTTTATTTGAAATTGTCGGTATTGTCTCGGCAGTCTGACATGTTCAGTGAAATGCAACACTACTCAAAGATACTCTACGAATAAATAAATAAGTTTTATTGTTAGAGCTCACAATCTCTATGTATTGTTGCTACTAGATATAGCAACAGTGGCCGAGGTGTCTAGAGGCTGAGAAAGTGTTTAGAAATGACCAAAGTTTATACTGACATCAATAACTACTCCGAGCTTCAAAAATGTTAAGTTCTGAGCAAAAAAGACCCAATATTGAGGTTTCAGTCACGTAAACATGATAAAAGATTTGGTTAGCTGCAGCCGTTTGTTTGTAGTGCAAATGTTCCACAAGCAGACAAATGTATATTCTCACAGGTTGACCAGAGGGTCAACTGCTTTATTAAAAATATGTTTGTTCATTATATGAATGTACGTACATACATGTACATGTACATACGTACACATGTATTGTACATACATATGTATATATGGATGTGTGTACATGGGTATGTACATATGTATGTGCATGCATATGTACATACATACATGTATGTATGCGCATACATATGTACATAAATATGTATGTGCATACATATGCACATACATATGTATGTACACATGCATGTACACATGTATGTACATATGTATGTATACATGTATGTACGTACATACATGTGTAGGCCCTATGTAAGTATGTACATATGTACATACGCATGTATGTACATATGTTTGTACATATGTTTGTACATATGTATGTATGTACATACATATGCATGTATGTATGTACATATGTATGTACTTATGTATGCATGTACATATGTAGGGCCTATGTACCTATAAAGTTTTATTGGAATTGCTAATCATCAAAAAATGATGTTTTTACTTATATGACAAAAGAAAAAAAAACTGAAAAGACAGAAATCTGGAAATATTGCGTGAGTTGAACAAAAGTATTTTAAAAGTTGGTAATCTAATAGTATTGCGGAGTCAGGATAGTGATTTGTAGGCTGCAGTAGCAAAAGGTTCATAAACTAGTAGTTTGTTGAAATAGTTGAATTAGATATTAACGAGGCACCACAAAGTCAGCAAGCTGTTTAGATCTACTGTATTTTAGCGTTCAGTAAAGTTCTGGCCTAAATTGATTACATATTAAATGTCTTTGTCTGCAAATTTAGCTTCTATGAATCTGTGAATTCTATTTTATTAGTTCATTACAGATGATAATCTTTTAATTGCTCACAGTTGGTTACCAAATCTATTTACATTCAAACTAACTGACTGCTTGATAGTATATTTGATTTTGCTACAAATTCTCAATTTAATAAGTTTACACCCATTTTAGAACAGAATCGGTCAGCTTAGACACAATTCCATCGACCTATGACCACGCAAAAAATATTTTTCAATATTGTCAATATGATTGATATCAACTCAAAAGAGGTGATATTTTATATACCCTATATGCTTTCCAAATAATGTTATTAAATTTTGGCTTTTTAGCTGTAATAAACTTATCAGCAATAGTCGGTAAGACAGGCAGTTCCTTTTTTCATAAGCTGCTCTCACATTAACAAAAATCGATTGAAATCTTACATTCTTAGAGAGCGAGCGCCTCAGCAACTTCTATAGCAATGAACATTGTTATATAACTAGTTCTTTGACTTGAATTCTTTAGCAGTTTTATTAGACAGATATGAACTTTCGTATTACCAACGCCTCTCAAACCAAATTAGGTCATGATTCTGGTAATTTCATGCACCGTGAGAAATTGTAATGAGTGATCACTATATGCATAATGAATTCGAGAAGTGGTTAGAGCGCCAGACTTTAACACGGAGGGTCCGAGTTCAATTCCTGCACGAGGCAAGTTTTTTTTAACGCTTTTAGCATGGCTTCAGACAGACGGTTGAACACTACTCTTTTTTAGTAAAGATCGAAAGAAAAACCCTTTTTACATAACGTTGTTTTATAATGTGGATTGGCGAGGTGTTGGTGTCTGGTATAAAGTATTTTTCTGGAAATGTAGAAATGTAATGGCGGTTAGGTAGCGTAACCCTAAATTAGCTAATTTTCTTATTCCTGGTGTTTGCTTAAATTATCCCAATTCATGTTGAAAATGCTTACAAAGAAGGTACTCGCCATCCTCCACGACACGCATCATCATAAGCTACCCGTGAAAGCGATCTAGCTCATAGCTACGCACCTTTTATGTAATATGAACATCGACAAAACTTGATCGCCGTTGAAACACTTCGATTCAATCGAAAGTACGATTATGACGTCTATAGTTGCACTTCGGCAAAGAGACCGACAGAACAGAGACGTGTAACGGTACAACTTTAATGTATTAGCCGATATCAATAATGAGACAGGCAATCTCGCAACTAGTGACATCATTTCGGCATGTACTTTTTCTTCAGAGCGTTTTGAGTGTGATCAAGTTTTGTCAATTTTAATCTTTAAAAGTTTTGGTAGTCTGATTACCTTAAACATAAAAAACAATCGCAAATAGTAGAAAATACCAATAATTTCTGATAAAATCTGTTAAAATTTTGTGCAAATTCATCTTTTACTCCTTCAGCCCTCTTGTTGCTGTTTAAAACCTACAATGACAATGTAGTTGGTGTGCATAGAGCAGAAACCAGACCGAAAGAGGATAAATTTGGAGATACCATGAACCAACAATGGATAGGACTGGTTTATGAAAATGCATTTGAATATGCACAGACTTCCCTTATCTGTGGATAAAATCAACCACACACACTGGCAGACAAGTAGAGGCAAGTGATAGCATGTCAGTAGCTGCAGGAGCTCCACTAGTCACCTGCACGCGCATGTCACTTATCTACAGCAAGCTTTGACCCACCATTAGATATTAATCATGTGGTTTGAAAGTATTTCTGGAGTCGTAACGCTCGCTGCCTGTGTCAGTGCAATGACTAACAAAATGTAGATAAAAACCAATGACTTGTCCATTAGCATATCATATTTGCTACGGCAGCGGCAGCGAGTGAAAATGAGAAGATGCAGTATCTGCAGGAACCTAATGCCGAACACACGCTAGTTTTAGTCCAATTGAATGTTCTCAAGTCTTGCAAGGTTTAAATCCAGCATCTTAGTTTCAAGCACAGATTTAGTGGCTGCACTATATTTCATAGACCTTCTTATATTCAAAATAGATTTTGCTAAAATAAAATTATTAGGGTTGGTTAGAAACTGGGAAATTTTGAATCATTCAATGATTGTTGTTATTAGAAAATAACGGCATTTTTATCATTATTTTTTGTTTGGGTCTTAACGCATTAAAACCGGGACTAAAGACAATTCGGGGAGTTGTTTTCTTAACAGATCCGACTTAAGTAAACTCGGTTGCAAATTTTCGCTTTCTTTTCCCTCCCTTGCAACTTAACTCTAATCATGAAAATTTTGCCGCTCTGTGCATGATAGCCTGTAATTGCCATTTCTAAGTTTTAATTTGGTGGGACTACTAATTCTTGAGATATCATCAAAATACTGAAAGCATATAAAACCAGCGAGGAATAGAAAAATGGCTGCTGACAAGACAGTAGTTTCTAATGATAGGTTTTGATAATGAAGGCTTTAAATTAGACAAAGCTAGAGAGCTTGTCACCAACAACAAGAGTTTAACATAAAAACTAGTTGTTGTTCTATTCATGAGAACTCTCAGGGTCTATCTGACTCAGGGTATCGTAATAATTACGTTTCTTCAGTTTTGCTTGGTTTCCATTTACGCCGCAAGCACCGGTGGCAAGATCACAGGGCTATCAGCGGTGAAATGGGAACATACGCTACACGCCGAGTACCACTGGTAGTTGCTAGTGGTCAACACAAGAGTTCAGGGATGTTCAACTTTAACAAGGAGTCGCAGGCTACACCTTCCTAGAATGCACTGTACAAGTGGAGGTCAGCACTTTTGAAACAGCATGGTGAACGGCAATTTTTATGCAATAATCAGTGACACAGTTTTATGTGAACATAAATCACCGAGTCTAGCGTCGCAAGTGTTTTGATGCATGAGATTATCGCTGCGGTCTCGCAGCCGATATGAGAACCAAGCTTTAGCTCTAAAACAGCTTTTTTAAGAGAAAGTGAAAAACAACTATTTACTCAATTTGATTTCTGTTGTTTTTTCATTGTTTATAGCAAGCTTAGAACACCAAAATTATATTTAGTTGATAAAGAGTTTAAAAAGATTCTAAGTGTTTTTTAGATTGATGGAAAGCTGTTAATATGGTCTAGTATGAGGG
This sequence comes from Watersipora subatra, assembly GCF_963576615.1. NCBI lineage: Eukaryota > Metazoa > Bryozoa > Gymnolaemata > Cheilostomatida > Watersiporidae > Watersipora > Watersipora subatra. The sequence continues at coordinate 36,001,753 of NC_088711.1, read as the reverse complement.
GACCTGCTTGTGTGTACAAGACCAAACTTTGAAGTGTTTAGCTTTAGCAAAACCAAGACTTTAAGCTTCCTGGCAAGTTTTTTCAGTTGTTCATCTAGTAAAGCCGCAAGAAATCTGCATCATGGAAATGGAAAAAATGCGCAAAATAAGTTTTGCTATTCGCAAATCCTTACCGAATGTTTCTTGCTTGCGGATGATAGAAACGGAACTTGTGAATGATGGCATTAAAATATAGCACAAGCTATTCCATTCTAAAAATTTTCACATTTCAGCCATTTTTATTTCAATTTTAGCAGTTCCGAATGTTGCTAATGTTCTGAATGTTGGTTACAAGACTGCGTCACTATTTATTGACCTGCGAGGTCAAGAATTAGCTACGCAATCTAGCCTTTTACCAAAGATCTGGCAATAGATATGCATTGGGCGAATGTTCATTAAAACACTTAACTGTACGATAACACAACTCCAAATGCGCACCATGTGTGTCATGGAAACTTAGTGAATATGGATTAATTAGCTTTGGTGATATAGCTGTCTTGCAGTTGTGCGAAAGTCAAACGCTAATCTAGGTTGACAAGTTATAGTAGCCAAAGGCTACAATTCAAATTATTTTTGTCATTACAAGCAGCTGTCCAGTTACTACTTCTAATATTCAAAGTAACCACTTATATGCAGAAGACAAAAAAATGGATAGCGCAGTCATTTTCCATTGTTACGCCACCACATACGGCTAGCGAGATTGCCTCATAATAAGGAAATTTTCCTATAATGGGTGCAACATTAGAGGCTCCCTGTATATGAAAAAAGAAACACAGAGCTCACACAGTTCTTTAGTGTATAAGGCAGTTTTGTAGACACTTGCACGCTTTTGTTGTACATTATCACAACTGACGACCGAATTACCACTAGCCATTTAACATTCAAGTTGTAAAATTAGCAACAGGAAACAAGCTAAGGTGTGTCGATCCACAACGACTAAGCTTTACCATAGTAACGATAACAAAAGCTTGTGCCTATAGTAAAATTTGGGTCTGTCTGTCTGTCCATCTGTCTGTCCGGAGCCACGTTTAGAGGTTAGAAAAAATATTGCTTTCAACGAGATTTGAACTCGCAACTTTTGGGTTGGTAAACTAAAGCTCCACCACCGCACTTTGGATTGATTGTGCACATAGTTATTACACATGATGATCTCTCATGGTGCACCAAGCTACCAGAGTACTGGTATATCTCAGGAAGAGAGTTCCCATAGCTTGCTTGAAATTTATTAGTGGCTCACAAGATTTTCGTAATTAGCGACTTGGTCAGATGTATTCTAGTTAACATCGCTTGTAGCAGCAGTACTTTTTTGTCAAATGGTGTTGAGAAAAAGTGGTTAATGGCTTGAAGTGGTTAAAAGGCTCATACAAGTGATGACATGTAGAACGCTTTCGGACTCTCTATGCGACTCTCTATGCGCACCCCAATTTCTATGGAATCTGAATTCACTCTTGCTAAACTAGAAGCATCTGTTTTTTATAGAATAGCAAACAAGGAACTATTTCAAAATACTTGAGTCTTATATTCTATTTAACATTGTGGATGTGATTTAAAAACTTATTTCATATTTGTGAGTAAATCTTAAAAATAGCTGAAACACAAAAGCGTTTCTTAACTTTAATTTAATCTATATACACATATATCCAAGTGTCTGTTTGTTGGTCTGTCATTCCTATAAAGTTATTGGAATGAAACAAGCTTTTTCACACTGGACTAGAACTAGGACACCAGTTTTGTTAACCACTACACCATGCAACAACCTGACCATATCATGGAATAATTGTTTATTCTAGCATGCTTGAAGATCATGATTGCTTAAGAGATCATGATGTGTAATGATTATAAGTACAGTTATTTCAAGTTGTGGCAAGCTGGGTGCATGGCTTAGTGGAAGTACGCTTAGCTTCGCATCCGTGCATCTGCAGAATGTATGGGTTCGATTCTGTAAAGTGCAATGTTTTTCCTTAATGCCCAGATAAAAGAGTGGGCACGGCTCTTATTATAGTAAAGATTTAAACTAGCTCAAGTTACTCAAGTTCATATATTCATGAATTCATACAAATTTATAGGTTTCTCAAAAACCTTTTATTACCCATGCAATATTGGGCATGTGACTAGTAATCATCTAAAACGCAATTGAAATAAGTTATCCGAGTTTAACCACAACTGTATTGTGATTGCAGCAATTAATAACTGGCTTCCTTGTTCATAAAAACTAGCTGCTTTGACAAATTTAAATGACTTCTGGTGAATGACAACTTCAGAGCTATAAATATCATGTTACCAGCAAAGGCTGTCTGTTAGAGTTTGTAAAGGTCATATCAACTTTATTCTCCACCAACGAACGGCCTACCGCATTGTCTGGCCTACCACATTACCTGGCCTACCACATTACCTGGCCTACCACAATGCCAGGACCACCTCGGTGCCTGGATCCCTTCATTGTTTGGATTTCGTAACAGAAATGTTCAACGATATTCTAGCACCTCTACAACCACATTTTTGCAAACAGTTTGCTGCATGTTGTTGTATTACAATCGTTGTTATACCTGGTCCCCCCTAAAGTGAAGGAGATAGATTTGATTGAGCAGTTCTGGAAAGAGCTAAGTGAGGTTGAAAAAGAAAGGATTAGACAGGTGTAGCCTCATGGCATGTCGCTCAACATGTGTATATATCTGTATATATAGATATATACACATGTATACATCTATATATATAGATATATAAATATTTATATATATATATATATCTATATATTTACATACAATGTATATTTATTTTTTGTGTGTTGCTATTGCCATTGAAAAACTTTATTTTGGCCAAATGAGTAATTTTTTATTTCTATTTTACAGACTTTGCGTTGTGTGTTTGTAATATTATTGTTTTGTTAATATATTTAACGATATCTTTTGACGGCAACTTCCTGGCTCGATTTTATCAGTATGGTGTACAAACTAGTGAAATACAGTGCGCCCCCGGATCACGATACCCCTGTTATACGATTTTTTCGCCTTACAATGTGGAACACAATGTTTTTTCATCCCTGCGATACGACAGCTTTTTCGCCATACAATATTAACAAAGGTATTTTTCGAATATCAATTTTGGCAGTCAGTATGCTGAATCTGTCAGAATGACAGAGATGCCGATATTCTATTCGCTCAAATTCCTTCCACAAAAAGCGTCGTATCTCTTTCAAACACTGTCTAAAAGAGATACGACACTCACCCTTTCAGTTCCACATTATTTGTTATAAGTTATAATGAAAATGAAACTGGACACAGCTAGGTGATAAAATGTTAGACGATGACAAAAATAAAGTTTGGTTTAGCAAAATACATTCCAAGACTTGGCTTTAAGTGTGTGTTTAGTAAGATAAATTCATATAAGTTAAATTCAAAGTGTATGTTATACATTTGTCTCGAAGGTAAGAACTCCCTACAGTACGTACAGTATATTGTAATGTTACATTTTATTGCAGATTATAACCACTAAATATACCAAATACACTTAATACACTAAAGTTACTGTAGGTAACTATAGTTACTAAAGTTAACACACTATTTTGTTGCTAATTTTAATATGCACTGTATATACATAAAATTTTAATGTTTTTTTACCGAAGGGTGTTCGCTTTAGATAATTATTATGGTTTTCTATACCCCTCTCTAAACATTTTCACCTTACGATGCCAACACCGAAACAAATTAAAATCGTACGGTGAGGGCGCACTGTAGTTCCACAAACTCACCAAACAAACACGATTTTCCATTATAGCCAACTATGTGACAAAAGAATATGGAAAAAGTTACATATGGATGATAAGACAACTCTAAGTCTCTATAAGATTCAAGCCTGATCTGACACTTATACATTGTATAAACTACCCTGTTTTAGTAAGGAAACAGAATTATTATGTTAGCAGACAGCGAAATGAAAAGCATTTTTCAATAAGTACAGAGGTGTGCAAAATATACTTGACCCCTTTGTTATAAAATTGAAATAACCATTCACAACGTTGTTTCTCATGGTGAATTTAATGAATAGTCATAAGTTATATATTAAATTAATCCTCATTTTGTCTTAATCGCAAATATATAAATCAAACAGCTGTAAAATTATGTTTTTGAGTGATTAGGCAGACTAAATTCTGAACATTTTATTTTTAATGGTTAAAAATCGCCATCTGCGCAGGTACGATCACACCGCATACATTTTATATGCTTATTTCAAGTAATATACATGTATATGACTTAAAATAAGCATATAACCTGCCCACAAACAATTTATTATTCAAACTCACCTCTGATTGATATATACAGTAGAACTATGGGAAGGATAACCATCTTTAACATGGTGGTTGCCCCTTCAGATAACACAGTGTTGTATGCAAGTTTGTCTTTCCTATGCTCATGCTTCCACAAATGACAGTTAGCTGAGAGCTCGCCAAATGAGTATTGCTTGCTGCCTCAGCACCCGCTGTCGCATTCCCATCAGCCAATTAAAAGGGTCTTCATAATACAGCTGTTGACAGTAATAATAGCTGAGCCGTGCATAGCCTTAGGCATAACCATCTAAGGGAGTGGAATGGAATAAGCTGTTAAAAGTGCATTAGCTTTCATCGGATTAGTGGCTAAAGCTGAGTAGAGCCAATGCCAATTTCTTTTACCAATAACTATAATTTACTATGAGATACCGGGTTGGCTAGCTGGAAGATTGCAATCTATATGTGATTCATATGTTTTGACGCTCATATAATACATAATTGATTACATATCATGGACAGTGACCTTATGTTTTGGAGAGTCGATATTTTGTCACCATTATTATTATAGCTTGTTGAGTTGCTGCAATAACCATGCCACAAGTGACCATCACTCTTACAGATTAGCAATTATTGATCATTAGCGGCCATGCCGTTAGTTCACTGTTACAGACATACAACTATATCATGCATGGTTCAGTCTCTCAACTCTTACCAGTTATTCATGGCTTAGCGGTTCCAAAGAAGAGATTTACAAAAATTTATTTTAAACTAGTATTCTGGCAATCCTGTGAGCTGTAAGAGAGCGTCTTGTGTAATAACTATGTGTGCAATTATTCTTTGATGTGAAAAATTGGTCTAGTAGCGCAGATGGTAGCTCGCTTGGCTGGGAATCTGAATATCTGAGTTTGATTTCTGTGCAGTATAATTCTTTTTTCTAACATTCCTAACGTGGCTTCAGACAAACGGACAAAAGGACAAACAAACAAGGCTTTTAATATATTGAAAACTAGATGAATGCTCGGCGTTGCACGGGTATTCAAAAATAGCTTATAAACATCTGCAGGTAATGTAGTTGCCTGCCATTTGCCATTAGTCTGGCACATTGCCTATGACTAATTTGAGTACGCTAGTATTGCACAACTTACTAATTAGAGTCGTGAGAGCGAGCATAAAATGATGTTGCGTCATGATGCAGAGCGGTATACGTATTTTGACCCACAAAGCGACATATATCGCCCAATAAATCCGTCAATCTTGCGTAGCTCAATGGTTTAGCATATCGTCTGGGAAACAGGAGGTTTCGAAATCAAACTTTCTGCAATACGGATTCTTTATTCCAAGATTTTAACAGCTATAGTCGGACAGACAGACGTCCGAACAGATGACAAACTTGAGATTCATATATATAGACTAGTAGTTCAGTGTTCCGTAAGAGATTGTCAGGTGTGACTATACAGCAGAATAACTATCCACTCAATAATTCAGCCATACCTAAGGCAATCTATTGACACAGGTGTTGGGGTGTCTGCCTCTCAAACTTAATATCATGAGTTTGAACTCTGTATGAAGCAATCTATGCTCTGACCTCTAACCATGTCTTCAGACAAACGGATGAACACGATTCTCATTATAGTAAAGAGTACTAGCTGAATTGCATTGTTCAGATATTAATGTTTCACGAAATGAAAAAGTTAGTACACAGAGATGAAAAATTGTAATGAGCCCCTAGTGGGGTTGATTCAGTTCTGGCTTGTTGAAAGATAGGCATGGTCAGGATATAGTTTTTTTATAGAAAGCGCTTCAGTTGATTCAACAAACCACAAAAAAGAATCTGTGTTAAAATACAAGTAATTTACACAACAACAAAAATAAAGCTGTATAATGTATCAATATAAAGTATTACTGGTCTGTAAGACATGATCTAAGCAAAAGTTAAATAAAGATTGATGAGAATTTAACTCAAAAATCATCAAAGAAACTTATATCTGAGCAGCGAATGAAATTGTGTTTAAAAGTATACTGGGAAAAACTGCATCTGCCAAATCTTTTTGAATGAAAGTATCACTTTACAACACAAGCCATCATGTCTGATTAACATAGACAGAATAAACAACAGACTTAACAGGGCAGCAGCAAATACCATAACACGTTGACAGTAGACCTCAGCACAGGTACTTTAAAATTACGATTGTGCAAATGCTTTGATAAAAAGAAAATATATTTTAAAGTAATAGCGCTGATTCCGGTGTTCGTATCTGGTCATGAGGACTCGCAACAGGTTGAATTTACTGTTTTTGAAGATATTTTGGAGATGATAAGACGTCTTAGTTAGTATTCTAAGACTTGGGTACACCTGATATGGTAGAACGCTAAAGTAGTTGGTCCCTCCTACACTGGCATTGTGGCACATCCACCTCATTGCTTATGTAGCATCAAAAGACACCTTGGAGGGTTTTTCTACCACCATGGTGCATCTTTCTGTGTCTGCTTTGTGCTCTCTTACAAATGCTTTGGTAAATCAAACACTTTTAGTCCGCTGGTACACCTCTGGTAAACCTGCTGGCAGACTATTAGCTTAGTGGTTTAGTGGCAGATTTAGATCAGATCTATCACCAGCACGCTGGAGCCCTCTCAGCGTCACACGAAACACTAGGTCATTTTAATGACATGTCCTTGACATTGTATAAATAAACACTATATCAAGCGGTACCACATACAGACCTTTAAATGTAAATAGCTGTACATTTCAACGATACTCTCTTTCATGTGCTAGAAGTTACTTTAGTAGTTTTTAGTAGTTGTACAATAGCTATTGTGGTTGCTGCATGATTCATCGGAGGTGAGGAAATGTAAATGAAAATATAGCAAACAATAAACAAACCATAAAACACAAACCATTTTGCAAAAAGAATACAGTTTGCTTAAAATTGAAAACAAATAGCAAGTGTAACTTCTAAAAAATCTATTAGTATGCAGGTGGTGGTACAATTTAGGTTCATCCTCCCTGAATAAACATTACACAGCTTAAGGCTACAAATTTAAATAATTTTACTAATTGCATCGGTTTGTTAAAAATGGCATTTTTGTTCATATAATAATTAACAGGACAATGATGTTATGCTTATTTTATTATGATAAGGCTATTTGTTCTTAAAATTATTAATCTTACGTAATTAATAATTCCCATTATCTGCAGAAACAGCTGCTTGCACATGATTTACCAAATAGCTCACCAAACTGCTTTGACTGTGCAAAAATAAACAGACAATTGTTTTAAAGGAGTTGTTATCCCATGATTGTTATTTTAAGAAAACAACTCTTAAATGCATTTTATTGCGAGGAAAGCGAAAACAACTTTAACAAATGTTATCAGGTAAACAATCAATGATCTACAACAGGTCTAAAATACCAATTAGCTGGCTGGAAGATATCTTCGCAAAGCCAAGACGACTAAAACACAGTGTTGATTGGCTGAAAAGTATCTCCTCAAAGCCAAGTCGACTAACACAAAAGTGCTGGTTGGCTGGATGGTATCTCCTCAAAGCCAGGTTGACTAAAACAACAATGCTGATTGGCTGAAAGGTATCTCCTCAAAGCTAAGTCGACTAAAACAACATCACTAGCTTTATTCTTAGGAATGTCCTTCATGGCCATGAGAAATCGACCACATTATTTTAGATAGATATAAACTTTATTCACGCAGGTCAAAGTTGTTTAGAGCAAATTAGACCATGAGACAAAAAACAAAAAATAGTCACGTGAAGTACATTAAGAGTATTGAAAAAAAACTTTTTTAGCAAAACTGTATTACAACCAGGTTGCTGTTTTTAGCAACGGTCTCATTTGATTAATGAAGATGTAACCTGAAATAAATAAACAAACACACATGACCAAATGACAAAACTGTAAAAACTAAATTTATCTGAAAAACAATTAAACCACAAAAACCAATTATAAGTTGAAGGGTAATCATTACTGGAAACAAAATGGTGATGAATTATAATTAACATAATAATAAGATAGCAATAAAAGCTCTCTAAGTCTACTTGGGTGAGCATCGATTTTTGCAAAGTCTGTTTTGTTCCTAAGGTACACATCTAAGGTGTGTATCCATCAACTGTTGTTTTCGTTGTAAGCTATTAGAGAGTTCAATCAGTAAAAATAATGTCAAAAGTTACAAGCTTCACAGCAACTGATTGGTTCATAACTTAAAAGCAAAGAGGTGAAAAGCTAACGTAGCAAAATTGTAAAAAATATCCCCTGCTCTCAACTTTGTTTTCAAGTCTGGCCTTTCTTGCTTATGCTCTGACTAGAATACGGGCTGATATCCTGATTCTCCGTCGACACTACATCATGGTCAAAATAAGTCATCACAACTATTCGCTAGTAATTATCCCTTTTTTATCCGATACAATGATGCTGTTTTGAACTTTTAATTGGCAAGATGTTGTGATATGACAAACTTGTTCTTTTAACAAAAAAATTAACAAGTTAATATTGATAAAAAATAGTTAATTAATAATATCTCCATATAAAAAGAACCTACTTTTAAAAGACTACAGACGTTCAGCACAAGTCAGTGAATTATGAATTAACTATCATACTGCAGTTTTATAACCAGTAAAGGAATAGACATTATAATTGGATCTATCTAGTCTTGCATGCAAGCGAGCTCAAAACTTGCTACACGCTTGCGTTCATTTGGCTTTGCTATCCATAGCTATTAGCGTCTACAGCATAGCTGGTTAAATAGAGAAGCAATTGACATTTGATTGGTATGCAGTTTATGTCAGCAATTGATGATCTTATGAACATAGTCAGCACACTCTCAATAACAACATCTCTATAAAAACATGTTTCTTTTATTAACCAATAACTGAGCCTAATAGTGCTATGTTGTTTGTTAGATCATGTTTGTGCTGGAAGAAGTTGGGAGTAGAGTTGTCTTCTCTTTTACAAATGTAAATATTTATCAAATGTTCTACCCTAGGACACTTATATTTCGCTAGTATTTAGTTTCGTGAGTAGCACACAGACTAAAATTTCGCTGCAACTTAATTTCGCAGCTCTGATGAGTGCGAAAATATAGTGATGTGAAAATAAATACAGTGGAACAAACAAATTAGATTCCTCAGGTCCGGTCCTCTAGTAAAAAAAGTTTTTATATTTGCGACTAGTTTGTATTTGTAACCCGCAGGTATAAATGTATGGCAGAAATCGATAATTCAACGTGATCGCTTGCTGCCATTTGTTTCTTGGACTATCAATGACGTCTCGGTCCTTTCCGTCGTGACCGATATGGTACCGATATTATATCTCAAGTATTTATAGCAAGCGATGGCCATGGCACGTTTTGAGTTCACAATATTTCAAATTTAAAAATATCAAATACAGTACATGTCTCATAAAAAAGAAAATAGATAACAACCAACATCACAACCAGAACTGTATAACATGGTTGGACCTGGTGAGGGTTGTTATCGTTTTTGGTTGGCAGTAAAATTCATCACTACAATAAGTATTATTTAATTGTATGACTTCACCTACCAGACTTTCATCCTCATCAGTTACAAATTCGGTGACTAAACTGATATCATCATCTTCTTCGTTTGTCTTGGCTTTTCCAAAAAAACTTGTTATCTTAATTTGCTTTGCCATGCTGCTCATTCGGTGTATTAACGAATTTACTAGAAATTTCCCAATGAGCTCAATCACACACAAAATTATCTGCATTTCTAATATCACGATTTTGTTGTGGATATCAATGAACTACAGGGCCGTATTCCCTTGGACAGCTGGCCGGCTAAGACGCCCCAACCTTTTAGGAATTTCATAGTCCAACGGCTATAGAAAGGTTTTTATCGCTGTAGAATATCACTTTATTCGAAGCCATAGATACAAACATCAACTTTTAGTAGTTCTTAGGCGTCATTATTATCTTCATCAGCGGCCAAATATTCTTGTTAACGACTTTTATAAAGGTTTGCAAAATATCAAGTTTTAGCAAACATCTGCTTGCCCATATCCTACTTAATGAACTTAAAATAAAATCGGCAAAAATGATCTTTGTTAAAACGCTTAAAAGAAAAAGATGTCTTCTTTCTGAGCTTTTTAACTGCATACAAGTTTTGCCTGTTTTAATTTTAAAATGTTTTGTCAGTCACATCAGCTAAAACAAAGCAAATCTCAAAAAATAGAAAAATGTTGATACTTGCCAATAAAATTTTTTAAAACTTCACGTGAGAGGCCCGGTTGAGGCTCTACATAAGAGAAACCTGTTGGGAGCTTACAGCACCCCCCCCCCCTCCTTCTCCACACCCCAGACGTTCATAACTAGTCGTCTAACATTAGCCCCCCAACTTGCAACCAGTGAATACATGCCTGTGTAGAACATAGCTATTTAATTTCGAATTTTCGCTAGTTCGTTATGATAGTTTAGTTTCGCGCATGAATTTTTCGCGTGATGATGACTCCGCGAAAACGCGAAAGTTAGATGCCGCGAATACTTAAGTGTCCTAGGGTATATACAGTATTGATATTAAGTATTATTGTATTAGTAAATGCTAGTTCTTTGTAGCTAGGTAAGCTTATGAGAGTTTTGAAAGACAGCATTACATCTTCAGTGAAAAGACAATTTCTCAAGGCACTGGTCATAGTGGTCATGCTTAATTTGTTATGATGTCAGAACTAGATATAACATACTAGAGCTTGTTTGGATTACTTTAGTTCCACTTTCCTCTTGTTGGCTAAATCAGTGAGTTGTCAATACAATAAACTTATGCAATCTATATATATAAATTTCAGATTTTGTCGCCTGTCGTTCGTCTGTCGTTTGGTCTGTCCAGCTATAGCAATTAGTTTCTAGCAATGAAAATCTGTATCGCAGTAGATTGGAACTTCTCGTTCACCAAGCAGACAATAACCTAACCAATTGAGCTACGCAAGATGCAATGGATTCATTGGCCGATATGAGTCATTGCCTGGGTTAAAATATGTATAGCGGCTCTGCATTACCCGCAATGTCACTAAAGCTTGCTCTCGCGGCTCTTATTAGTAAGTTTATCAATACTAGCTTACTCAAATAAGCCATTGGCAATGTGCCAGGCTAATGGCAAGTAGCAAGCAACTAGATTATCTGTCACTTTTTATAAGCTGTTTTTAATACCAGTACATGCCCAGGCATTCGACTAGTACAGTCAAACATGGATAACTCGAACTTCATGGGACCGAGCAAAAGTGTTCGAATTATCAGAGCGTTCAAGTTATCAGAGTACTGTCACAAGTCCATGTATTTACTTATTTATTAGTAGATACATGTACATATACAAACTATAATATAAATCAAAAGCACAACTGGCTTGTTTCAAATTAAATGCTTCTAATGTAAAGTTTAAAACGTTTTTATCAAAAAGTATAGAGATTTTTTTATCACTTGAGATTGGTTTGTTGTTTGAGGTGATGTTAGTGCAAGGACGTTTTTTAGATTGACATTGGCAAAACTTGATCGTTGTTGAAATGCTCAAAAGAAAAGACATCTTTTTCTTTTGAGCGTTTTACCCACGATCAATTTTGCCGATTTTTCTTGAAGTTTATGCAAAGATTACCTCACTTTACTTCGCTTCGGAAGGGCGATCGTTCAGCGGATGTTTGGTATAAATCAAATTTCACCGAACCTTTAGAAAAGTTGCTGACAAAAATATTTTGCCGATGGTGGTAATAACGACGCTTATGAATTACGAAAAGTTGAGGTTTACCTCTATGGCTTGGAATAAAGTGATTTTCTAAAGCGATAACAACCGTTTCGGTAGCCGTTGGGCAAAAAACAGTTCGAGTTAACAGTGTTGAGTTCGAGTTATCTATAGCAATTTATCATTACGTGGGAACGGACCAAAGAAACCGTTCGAATTAACCATGTGTTCGAGCTATCCGTGTGCAAGATATCCATGTTTGACTGTATTTATATAAATCTCAGCGTTTGTTTGTCTTTTTGTTGTTTTCATCCCTGTGTCCAGTTCTAGCATTGAAAAACCTGTAGTTCACTAGATTTGATCTCAAAACCTCCAGATCTGGAGGCAGCTAGCTTAGACTATTAGACTAGGTGTCCAACTGAGCGTAGAGATTAATAATAGTCAAGACATTCGTTACTCTTGTTAAAATAAATGTTATTAACTAGCACTGCTGATCAATACGCGTGACGGAGCGATTATTGAGCCATCTGCAAACACAGGAATTGTTTTAGTAAAGATTACTAACTAGCTTTTGAAGTAAGTTACTCAAATTCAGTAGGTAATTATATATACAAGATTATGTATAAATATTTTAATTGATAAAATATAAATATTATATAAATAGAGATTTAAAAAAAATCTCTTTAAAAGTGTAACTTCTTTGATTTTTGTATATCTCATACATGTGTTACTTGACTTTATATGAAACATAAGGCTATTTCAGGTTACCAATACATATATTTTTTAACATATTTAGATTATTGGCACAAAATTTGTTTTCTACATTCAATACTTGTTTAGAATTTCATCATAAAGTTCCAAAAATTTATTTTGAACATATTCACACTGTTTCTGGTTTTTATCGATAGAATGGCATCCTATTAGGGTGTTCATTAAAGGCAGTTTAAAGCATCATGATTTTTCAACATAATTACATAAATGTTTGTACATAAACATTTTCCAGAGAGATGAAAAAAAAATTGATAGTAACATACGGTATTGTAACTAATGCTGGTCTGACCCTCTCACTAAATGCTGTTCTACAGGTTCATGTTGAGAACTCACCACAATTAACCAATTGAATGCAGACAAACTTTATAGATCCCAACATATATCAACTATGCTAAATATCCTTTCTGTCTCTCTTTACATATCCTACAGGAATGATTATTTTATGAAAGCTGTAAAGTTCTACCATAAACACTGTTGTAGAAATCTCAAAAAGAGGCCTTTAGCAAAGGGGCACATGTCAACAAAGCAATGCTGATAGCGCTGACACCAATCTCTATGTTTCCATTGTGAGAATTATGCTGATTTGGAGTTGTGCACACCTTGAGTGTTATAATGTGGTAAGTGTTTCAATGACCATTCGCATGCTGGACAAATGTAACTTTTTTGCGAAAGATAATAATGATCTCTATGTCAGAGGTCAGAGTAGTGCATTCGGAACTACTGAAATTGAAATAGGAGCATTTGAAGCGCGGAAAGCATTTAAAATGGAATAGCCTGCGCATCATTCGTAAGAACCTTTACATCTTTGGCAAGCAAGAAGCATTCGGCAAAAATTTGTGAGTAATAAAACTCAGTTGACTTGCAGATTTTTGTTATGTACATCTTGAGGATGATGTAAACTTGTGGAATAACCATGTCATGGAAACATAGTGAATGTGAATACAGCACTGAGAGCCCTTTGGTTCATCCGTACTCAGCACAAACGCACAAACATAACTCGATGGATGATTTGCATTTTATGAGCACTAGTTCACCTTTGTGGTCAGTAGAAGCCAAGTTCCTGCTGTTGTCATCCGGAGATTTTCCAGCATATATCAACATATTTTGGCAAACTATTAATAGAAGTGATTTACGTACGCACGGCAGGGCCTTTGTTTGTAATCGGATAATCAATGTGCACCTGAATGTACCGATAACTAGGACTCTGAGGGAAGTAGTTTATGTACTTGTACCCATCTATGACTCATGTGGGTTTTATTTAGATGATATGAGTCATAGTACTTTCGATATTACGGCTCACCATGCTCTTCTCAATTACTCCAAGTGGATAAATTCTATGCACAGTTTTGGCTAGCAGATTTGAAAGTAGAAAGAAAAATTGCTAGTTCATTAGTTATTGATACGCTGCTGCGAGATGCGCACGCTGACTGTTATCTCACATGCCTATATAACATCAAGTATAGGTTTGCTTATGCAACGAGCTGGTTCGTTATACGTACTCTACACCGAGCTCCATTGTAAATATTTACTATTTACTAAAGTATTGTTCTGCTGAGGTCTGCGTAGAGGTCATGTTGAGGTTGACCAGTCACTGGGTACAACCCTTTGTTTAGATACCACAAGTTGGCTCCTGCAGAAGCTTACTGGCATCACAAGACCATAGGCAAGTTTTCCCATAGACATTTATACACTGCAGTAAATAAACCTTTCAATACGATGTAGCTCTTTCAAATAAAGAAGTGCATATGAAATTGACTAAATGCTATTCCACTGAATGACTGACTACTGTACGGCTGCCAATAGTTTTAACTATTATTTGAGCGCAGGTGATAAAGTGTTGAACCATTAATCGGAGTATAATGAGTTCGAGACTAGCACGGAGCAATCTTTTAACAAGCACTCTGATTACTAAATCATTTCTTCTGTGAGAAGATGTCATGCAGGATTACAAGACGAGCAGAGTTTATAAATACGTAGATAGTTGAAAAGCCGGCTGAAAATATGTATTTATCAAAAAGAAAAAAGTAAACATAAATTGTATGTATTATATCTTGGCCGTTAATTTGAAAAAAAACGTAAGTTTGTTTGTTTGTTTGTTTATTTTCATCTATAATATAACCACAAAAAATAACATGAAGAGTGTTTCTCACAGTATAAAAGGACAAAAGAAATAGAAAAAAATGTCACTCCAGGGAAGGTCCTGATGATGAGGTCCCTGTGTGCAATAGCAAGGCTAATCAAGGCGCGGAACCTGAAAGTAGAGTCAGCAGAAGTCTGTCTAGTTGGTTTAGTCTAGTCTGGTTGTCTGAGGTAGCGCTTCAGTTCATTTTTGAAAGAATTAACATTTACAATTTACGCAGTGTAACCGGTAGTAGATTCCATAGCAATGACCCTTGATAATCCAAACAACATTGACCAGCTTTTGATTTAAACAATAGTATTTTTAGGTTTATGTGTGTTTGACGAGTAGTTAAATGTGTTATCGGCCTGTTTTTGTTTGTTTCATAAAATGTGTTGTGTGCTTTTATCAGTACTTTGTATTTGTATAACTTTTTAATAGTTAAAATTCTATTTAGGTTGAATAGCGGATTAGCAGAAAAATCATAAGCTTTCTTGTTAATTATTCTTAGTAAACAGTTTTGAAAAACTTTAATTTTGTTTATAAGAAGTTGTCCACAACATAGGAGCTTATACAGTAGATATCACACTGAGTCGTAGCAGTAGCTAAATTTGAAAACTTGTGATGAGATAGCGTGTTTGTTACACAGAGGTCAACACCGGTCACGCCTTATTCTATCAGTGATTCAATTGATCACCGTGTCTCCCTGTATCAATAACAACATAGAGACATACATCTCTAATAATGGATTCTCTTTGACATCTCTCTGAAAAAGCCAACTCAACTATTGTGAACTTGATATAACTTCACACTTCCTACTACCAATATAGTACACTATCAGCTGGGGTGTTGATAAGGTTTGTATTAATAGTTCAGATTATAGAAGGCTGCCTTAACCTCTGCATTCTGTTTTCATCTATTGACTTGGCTCACAGTTGTCCCCTTTCATCCTTCAGCCTATGATATGTTTATATTTCTGTTATCTCAGTGAAGCAGCTTGTGTGGGCTGACATTGAAAAGTTCACCTAGTCAAACAACACGCTCTCAGATAGCAAAGTCTATGATACATTATATTTACATACTAAGTAATCTTGTAACTTATGTTACAATACTTCTTCGCTTAGTGTTCTCTTATTGAAGATGACCTTGAACAAAACTTTTTAGATTTTATGAAAGTATCAGTATATTTTATCATTTGCATTTGCTTTTGATGTTGGAGTTGATCTGACTGCCGGGATGTTTCAAGATTCAAATCGTCAAAACTTGATTAAATTTAAAACACTCAAAAGAGAAATTTGTGCGAAATGATGTCACTAGTGGTTATTCACTATGTTTCCATGATGCGCAGTGCTTCGGAGTTGCACTATCTCCGAATCATGGAAACGGCGTCTTCGCACTGAAATCACTGCGCACTGATCAGTGCGAAGTCAGTGCAAATTCGCAGCAACTAAACAGCGACTGCGCAGTGGCTGCGCATAACTCTCATGCCGTAGAAACAGATTCTTCGAGCGCCATCGACTAGTAAAAAAGTTATCCTGCTTATCTTTGTTTTTTCTATTCTTCCGATATTTTTTTCATTTAAATTTACTTATGGTCTGCTACTACGAAGATGATGAAGTGATTACTTTTCTGGACTTTGTTAACGATACCAACACTTTTCGAATAATAGGTGGCAAGCCCCAAAGTAACATTTCAATAATCTATTACTTATATAAATATTTATTAAAAATATATTATTTGTAAAAAATGTGTTAAGGTTTGTAAAACATTGTGAATGTGTATTGTAAATAAAAGTATAATGATGACAAAAGCATAAAAAGACCGTTTCTGACGTTCGGTATCCATGATCGATTCCATGTATCCATCCAGCGATTCGATTTACACAATTTCTCTTTTCTGGCTAATTTGCTGAAAACCACTGCACAGCATAGAAACGCACAACCCCCTCGACTTCGGAGGGGGCTGCTTCGCAGTACTGCGCACCATGGAAACATAATGATTGTTGCGATAGTTGATATCGGCTATTGTGTTCAAGTAATAGTGATACACGTCTCTATTCTGTCCGTCTCTTTGCAACTATTATAGACGTCATAATCACACTTTCGATTGAACTGACTGTGTTAACCACGATCAAGTTTTATCGACATTAATCATGAAACATCCTGGCAACCAGATCACCTCAAACATAAAAAACAATCGCCAATGATACAAAAATACTGATAAACTCTGATAAAATATACTCAAATTTTTTTCGGATGTTCATCTTCAATAGTTTTTATGAAAAGTTCAAAGAGTTCAGAAAAGTTGACATGAATTACTAGCTTACATAAAGTACAGTAGACGCTCCCGTAATGTATACCTTCCTCATACTTGTTATTCACATTGTAGGATCGGCTACTGTATATGGTGCGAAAGGATATGAGAATGTTTTATTCTTTTTTTAAGCCTAGGAACGAATTATAATTATTTAAATTAATTGTAGCGAAAAAAACAGTTTCAGAATTCAAGCAAGAGGCCTTTTCAAGAGCCTCTCGAAACAAACCGAACCGTGGTCCAAAACTGAGGTCGGACAGTGCAATGGTTTACTACTTCCTTACATTCTTCAAATTCCTCACATTCTTTTAGATGGGCCAACTAAGGAACTATTTATTTGATTTCTGTTGACAGTTTCAGCAGGTGTAGGTGTACACGTAATTAGGTACCTGAGCACCTAGTTAACCATCCAGGTTCACGTGCCTTTGATAGGCCAGTGTATCGATGCAGGGTGCTCCTTTCTGATTGGTTGAATGGACTGCTATTGTGAAGACATGTGATGTATGTAAACAATAACAACCTATAATAGAGGTTTTGTAACGAATAGCCTATTGGAAAGCAGGGATTCTGATGAATATTGACGGATGCATTGTATTTGAGTTCACATAAAGGGCAAAGTTATGATTCCAGTGCAGAAGTATATACAGTATATATATATTCTAGAAACATTCGTGAGGCATTCCATATCAAATCAAACTCACAGCTAAGATAGGCGTATACTCAACTTACAGGATAGAATGTGTAAACTAGGGTCTGAGAAGGTATTGGGAAAGCAATGGAGAGCTATAACTCAACCCCAACTGATCGTGCTTGTGCAAGAAGATACGCCGGGGCAGCAGGCACTGATACAGCTTAGACTGGCGTTCAGGTTAAGAGAGATCGCTGACTATATAGACAGCGGAAGGCGTAGAAACAGTCTGCAGTGCAAGCATCTACCGGGGCCTCACTATAACTTCCGCTAGGCTCTTTAACATGCGGTTAAGGTAGGCTTATTTCTGTTTGTAGCGGCAAATTTACACTGCGAAGAGAAGCCATTGCTTGTGTGAAAAAAATTTTGCTAAAGGTTTTTGAAGTACAAACAGAGAATTACATATGTCAAAATTATAGTAGCCTATAGTTTTGTTATTTTATACATTAAATAATATATTACTTTAAGTAATACATAGTACATTTTGGGTTAAACATATTCTCTATAGCTTCAAATGCAAGGCTCCAACAGCTGTATATACGATACCCTCTCTAACAAAATAATTGTTACATGGCTTTAAGTAGAGATTCAATTTTTAACAAGAGTTCCTAAGGCTGTGTATCTGTTACAGGCTAGAGTTCTTGCTATTGATGGCTTTGCTTTTATCTAATCATGACACCAGAGCAATAAGGGAAATTTTAAGTTCATGGTTGCAATTAATTTCATAGTTTCTCTGAAGGAATATCTAATATAAAACTTTAGCGATTCGGAACAAAAACATTTATTCAAAAATTGAGCCGTGAGTAACTAAACCAGCTTTCAATCTGTTTCAATTAGCTTTTTCCTTTGTAGAAAGAGGTTAAATCTTTTACAAGAGATTTGCAGGCCTAGCAAGCTCAAGGGTAAACAACTCCCAAGACGCACTGCCAAAGAGAACAGGAAAGAAATTGTAATGAATAACAAGAAAGTTATTTTTGCGCCATACTGACACGCCAACTTATCCGTACTTGTGCATTTAGCACAAATTATGTTGATGAAGAAGTCATCAGTCATATATTTAGAACCCTGACCTTCAGTAAGGTCGAATGCAGGAAGTAGTGACCTTGTTACTCTACGTGAAGCTCAAGCTCAGACTTGGACAAGCTCCACATGACTTCTTACAATTTCCTTCATCTATTATTTTATTCATTTTAGACATTTTCTACCAAATAGATTTCTGTGATTTATTTTCTACCAAGTGTACTATAAAGCTTTTTCTAAATATTTTCCACAGATAATTTCTATATATATTATATTATAGATATTTTTATAGTATATTCTAAAATTATAACTTTATGCCAAGAAGACATTTAATGATTTGCATGTCTGAAGCTATCTAAATCTCTTTCTTTATTATCTCTCTCTTGTATCATTATTATAGCTTTTTTCATGTTATTAATAAAATCATAATTGCCAGCTAACATTTAATGTCTTAACAACATTGTGATCATCTCAAATGTGATTACTAATTTTTGGATTTCGATACAAACTTATAATGTATGATGAGTTGCTCTAAAAACTGACCAGCTCATCGAGTTGATTTTTGTTGTTTATTTTCAAGTTCAAAAACTCTTTCCACTGTTATTCTTCTTTTCAGTCCAAACAGTGGTGCCAAATCTCTAATGTGTCTAATTCATCAGCATAAATAATGCAGATATTACTGGGAGTTGTGTCCCCCTCCAGCAATATTCATTAGCTGTTGTGTTCGTAAAGGATAATAACTTTCCACACAATGGCTCATTATTGATCACAGTACTGTATTAGTAAAGAGCTTTCAGGCTGTAGTAGAGCTTCATAAAGGCTTTCAGCCTGTGATTCACTAATCCTTTTGTATGCGGGCATGTTTATTCACCCGTCTGAAGACATTGAAATGTGAAACCTATGTTGGACCCTCATAGTGAGAGGCTGAAGTACTAGTGTAGAGATTGAAAGGTGTGGCAGCTGGTGACTCGACAATACCGAGTAGCTATGAACAGGCTTGGTTTCGGTAAGTCTTGTCTGTCGCGAAACATTATCACCGTCTGTACTTACATTAAACCAGGGAGATTGCTTTTAGAAGGTTTTCATGTTTTCTCAAGTCTGCTATCTGTATTAAAAGTGATTACAAATTTGCTGATTTAGAATGGTTGATGTTGATTGATTGATTGATTAATTGACTGGTACATTGGTTGATTGATTTATTGGTTGATTGATATTAAAAAGTGGGCAGACAGCCAAAACAATGTGCGCATTGCAGACGATGTAATAAGTATTAAAAGCTAAGCTTTTGTGAAATGTTTAGAGAAACTCCTTAGCAGCCATGTTGTGTGAAAATGTGCTTGCCAGTGATAGAGTTGTGTTCACTTGCGCATCATCTATACAAACAACCAGCTAAGTCAAATTGAAAACGTATCAGCTGCACAAGGATTGTCTGTGCCATAAAAATAATGAGAATATGTCATCGATGAACATATAATTGCCTGTGAGGTTTCTTTTAACCTGAAAGGAAAGTTGAAGAGCTGATGGAGTAACCTGAAGGAAAGGAAATTCAGCCAATCAGAATCATAGCTGACACGTGTTGGCTGGTCAAATCGACTGCCTTTTGTAACATTACTGCAGCTTTATGTAACAGACATCTAGCCATAGACAAGGTCCTCTTAGCAAATAACCACCGGTTATGTAGCTGATGATTTCATAGTTTGAAGGAAACCAAACAATATTTCAAAAATTCTTAGCCTAAGATGCATATGCCTAGAGCGTTTAACGGCCACCGAAGTCTCTTTAGAACTAGTGAGTTTATCAAGGAGGTACCTTCTAGTCAAAAGGTATTAGAGAAAGAGGTGAGTCGCCCTTGAAAAGCCCTCAGCCACAGATCTAAAGGACATGCTTTGTAAAGCAAATCCTAAACACCGACCAACTCTTTTATGCTGACCACTTCACCAAGATTAACATTCTACAATCGTAAATATTATTTGAGTAATAACTCATTGACTGCCAGAAGCTTCTCACA
Organism: Watersipora subatra; assembly: GCF_963576615.1. Lineage (NCBI taxonomy): Eukaryota > Metazoa > Bryozoa > Gymnolaemata > Cheilostomatida > Watersiporidae > Watersipora > Watersipora subatra. The sequence goes on along the minus strand of NC_088711.1, from coordinate 35,980,843 downwards.
AAAGAATCGTATATACCATGTATCAAGATAATTTTTATTGGTCAATATCACAAAAGGAGGATATGGTATTACAGGTCCACCTCCATTTGCTATGGGGTATGCTGGAGAATATCTGTTACCACCAGCACCGCCCAATCAAATGTACGATGGTAGGAGAGAAGCACCATTCTACGTAGCAGCAGCAGCAGCACACACTCCCCACTATAGTAGAGAAGAGCGAAGGCCACGCAAAGGAGAGAGAAACAAGAGAAGCAAATCAGCCAATCATGCTCGGTCTCCGAATAGAGTCACTCAGTCACACTCGGTGAGAGATGCTGATATAGTGACTTTCATGACTGATATAGTGACTCTCATGACTGATATAGTGACTCTTACGACTGATATAGTGACTCTTGCTACTGATATGGTGACTCTTGCTCCTGATATGGTGACTCTTGCTACTGATATGGTGACTCTTGTTACTGATATGGTGACTCTTGCTACTGATATGGTGAATCTTGTTACTGATATGGTGACTCTTGCTACTGATATGGTGACTCTTGCTACTGATATGGTGACTCTTGCTATTGATATGGTGACTCTTGTTACTGATACGGTGACTCTTGCGATTGATATGGGGACACTTGCTACTGATATGGTGACTCTTGCTACCGATATGGTGACTCTTGCTACTGATATGGTGACTCTTGCTATTGATATGGTGACTCTTGCTACTGATATGGTGACTCTTGCTTTTGATATGGTGACTCTTTCTACTGATATGGTGACTCTTGCTACTGATATGGTGACTCTTGTTACTGATATGGTGACTCTTGCTACTGATATGGTGACTCTTGCTACTGATTTGGTGACTCTTGCTACTGATTTGGTGACTCTTGCTACTGATATGGTGACTCTTGCTACTGATATGGTGACTCTTGCTCCTGATATGGAGACACTTGCTACTGATATGGTGACTCTTGCTCCTGATATGGTGACTCTTGCTCCTGATATGGTGACTCTTGCTCCTGATATGGTGACTCTTGCTACTGATATGGTGACTCTTGCTACTGATATGGGGACTCTTGCTATTGATATGGTGACTCTTGCTCCTAATATGGAGACTCTTGCTACTGATATGGTGACTCTTGCTCCCGATATGGTGACTTTTGTTACTGATATGGTGACTCTTGTTACTGATATGGTGACTCTTGCTACTGATTTGGTGACTCTTGCTACTGATTTGGTGACTCTTGCTACTGATATGGTGAATCTTGCTACTGATATGGTGACTCTTGCTACTGATATGCTGACTTTTGCATTTTTTAACAATTTATTTCCATGTTTTCTGGTAAGGGATATATTACAGAAATGTGGAAAAAAGTATTACAGGAAAGACCTGAGTGAGGTTGCTTTAGCTCTGGCAAAACTAAAATCCTTGGCTGGCTAAGTTGAGTTGGTGTTTGTGCATATTGTAAAATTCATTGTCATATCTATATAGAAAAAAGTTCATTGATTAGTGTTTGTTGGTTTATTATCTATTTTCTTTAAAGTTGTGCTCTCTGTGCAGGGCACAATTTACATAAAAGAATATTATCTACAGGTTACACTTACTCTTGTTTGAATGAGCCTTTTCGGCACTTGCGTTCTTTTGCAGAAAGCAAAGATATTTTGCTACACAAGATAATGATGCACGTAAATCAGAAAATCTTATTGATTCTATTACCATTACATAAGCCAAGCCTGCATAAATAGTCTGTAGCTCATATCATAAGCTGTCCTGTCAGTGACTACTAATAACTCTGCTAGAGTAACCTTGGCCATGTTTCTTACTTGGCAGCGAGGGCGAGCTGAGAAGGATCCTTTGAATCAGTGGAGCCAGTGGAGAACGGGTATAAATGATGACTTAGGAAGAGACCTGGTACGCAATACCTATCGGCCTATACTCGTCGGAAGAGAATTTGATGACTTGATACGACCATCCTCTAAAACTAAGAAGGGAGTTTATAACTATTCCTCTACGATCGATCAGGCCACGCAGTTGCAAAAAGAAGATTTTGTTAACTTTGGTGAGTTATAGGTTGCAGTTTCATTGAGTTCATATATGACTAACAATATGTATGTGTTGATATGATCAACTATTGTTTTTAGGTCAGAATATTAAATGATGAGCAAAAAAGCATTATGGCAATTCATGAAACCTTTTTTATGAAATGGTGGCTCAAAAAAATGGGTCTCGGCATATCACAAACATTTACCTGTTACATATCCTGTTCTCAAACACTAAATTCATTGCAGTCTTTTTGTTGTCTTCTAAGAAAAGCATCATTTTAAATATTTTTATCCGAGTTCCTTGAATAAATATTTAAAGAATCTCTGGTTGAGCATTTGATGTTCTTATTGTATCGATGATGTAAATCGTTGCTGTCGTACAAAAGTTATCCTCGATGTACATGTTTGAGATTAGTTTGTAAGGAGCTAGCAATGAGACTGTTGAGATACTTAATAAGTTAGTTCTTTTTTATTAAAGTACAATGTTTGAGTACGTCATCGAAATAAAGAGATTCCAAACTACTGCGGTTTCGTGATGGCGGAGATTAACTGTTCATTTTTGAGCTTGCAAGAGCTTGTAATCACATTTCCACATATTTTGTACCAACAACCCAACAGAGTACGGCCTGGTGAATCTTTTGATACCAAATAACTGTAATGTGAATTTGATTGCAAGTCAACCTGTAACAGAGATTAACTAAGAATTAATTTTTTGGCATTGAGCCAAAGTGAAAGATTCAAGGTCATTTTTACGGCTAAAGAAATTCCCAGTTCAAATCTATATTATAACATTCATTAGAGGAGCATTACTAAAAACTCAGACTTATCTGTTATTGAAAAATAAACTGTAAAATCAGGCGTGTTGACTGTGAAAATGTAAAAACTTTCAGTTCGGGTTTTTTCATCTAATGCAAAGATAAAATAAGAAGGTTTCAATTAACTGCTGACAAAGTTATCTATTTACTTTTGCCCTTTACAATAAACAAAAAACAGTCGTTGATATGTTATCAGTATCGACTGTATTTTAAGTTAGACAAGATGGCTGTGATGCCATGTAGTCTGTACATGTCTAACTCTGACCTTGGGAAAACAAAACTTGAACAAAGCCTTTTATTTAAACAAGCGCTTTAGGCAGTCGTTTATACACCTTTCAACAAGACATTTGATATTCTACACATATAGATATATATATTATATATATATATATATATATATATATATATATATATATATATATATATATATATAATGACTGATGAATGTTGGGTTACATGCTTGACTTCACTGCTAGTTTGATAATATCTTAGTACTCTAAACTTGTATTTGAAAATGCTTCAAATTTAATTTTTCTTTCCTGCCGAAAAACTGGATTAATGTGTTAGCTGATGCTTGTTTTAGGTTAGACTAAATTAATGTGTTGTACTGATAAAACTTTTAGGAATGTTGGGTTGAATTAGCAATGTATCATAATGCATAAGTTTATCAGATGCAAATGAGCTAGGAGTCTAGAAAATAGCTCAAACAGCGAAAAGCATGTTTCACCTGTATACTTTTCTATTTTTGGAATAATGCGATCTGTACAGGTATGCATTTCATCGATAGACTCTGTGTTGTGAGTCATGTGACCTGTACACCTGTGTATTCTGTCGATATAATACCTGTCTGTGAGTCACCTAGAATATATTGTACTAATATAAGTACTTCAAATACAGGTGTTCACTATTCCGCACTTAGGAGTAACGTGATCTATACACGTGTATATTCTGTCGATATACTCCCCATCTGTGAGTCATCTAGAATATATTGTACATGTACTAGTATGATTGGCAGTTTCGTCCCCTGTAAAAGATCATCATGAGTAATCAGTAAGTTATGTGCATAATTATCTCACGAAATGCTAAGGTGGCTGAGTAGTATAGTGGTGAGCCCGCCGGTCTTTAATACAGATTGTCGACGTTCAACTCCCATGAAAAGCAATCTTTCCGCTAGCGCTGTTAGCGTGGCTTCAGACGAACAGACAGGCACTGCTCTTATGACAGTTAAGATTACATTAGATGATATTAACATGAGAGATTTGATCTGTTGTAGGTATTCCACGAGCACAGCTATCTGTTCCTGCCACAAACAGGAGAGTCAGAGAAGACTTCAGTGATGATAGCGATTCAGAATCCGATGTGCCCTTCTATTCTATTAACAGGGTAAAACTTAATCCTCTCCCTTCAATCTTTAAACATAGAAGTAGTTGCTGAGATTCAAACAAGCTTTACGTTTTGTTGAGATATATTAGTTGTCTCTGACATATTTTATTATATTTTCAAGCAGTACTGTGTTTATTGTGTGACATCACATCATGTCACGACGTCATAGATTTAGCTATTGCAGTATATACTGTTAAAGTATTCTATATTACATAGTGCTAAATTATATCATACATTGTTATTGTATTATATATATACTATATATACCATATTATATTATTCTGTTACATTATACTAGATTATATTGTATTATCTTATGAACAAACAGGATTACAGTAGTTACCAGTTCTAAGCTTGTTGAAAATAATAGCTGGACTTGCCTGGTTTATTATTGAAACTGAACTGACTTGACCATAGCTGGAAAGAAAGCAATATAACAACTATGCAACAAGTGAAAGAGAAAAACATACAATTGTGTGAGGTCCAAAGGTACAACTAGACAAAGCACGCAAAGACAAAGGAAAAAGGCAGACTAAAATGAGCAGACACATACCATACATACAGAAACTATTATGTAACCAACAAAGCTATGGCTAGTGATGATACTGCCAAGCGTCAGAGACTCTAATCGACAGTGAGACAGGCTGTTGTTTCATGGGACACAAGTTATGTGCATGCAAGCTATCTACTCATAAGTTACTAATTGCTATTTGGAGTGTTTGGGCAATGACTTATGGAATGGGTAATGATCATGACAGTGGGCACACGCTGACGCTCATAAACTGCTGCAAAATATCAACAACTACTCAAACACTCTGCAGATACTCGGCAGCGCTTCACAAAATAAAAGCCCTTCAAGAAATGATACCTTCCAAAGGCAAAGCTACAAATTTTACTAGTTTGAACGGCCAGAAGTAGGAGAATAGATTCTATGAGACCCTTTTGTCTCGAGCATTCAAATCCCTCTGCAATATCGTGTAGAATTTCATCTGTCTCAGCTCCAAGCAGGGAGGCATATTCGTTATTTCTGCTTACTCCCAACTCTACATGCTAAAGACACAGTTTTAGGTATTCTGTGAGCAACTCGAAGAATATGCGGTGTTTGGAAACATGCTCTCCACGGGGGAGATTACTGGGAGAGCTGGCCGCAGTATTTTGGAAGGTTCGGAGCAGGAAGAACAAAGAAATAATTTTCTTATGACAAACACCCAATTTTTGAGAAACTTTTTGACATGGTTTCTTAGTACTATCCAAGACCTTCTCAGTAGCAACAGTTTGACTATATCATGGTAAAATAAGCTAACCAAAAGAAGGTACCGAACACATGAACCTATCACAGTGCAAATTGTGATACAGATCAGTGTTGTAGTGCTCCAATCAAAGCCTTATCAGTCAAAAGCCAGCATTTTTGCCAAGTAGGAAGGGATTTGTGACTTAATATCTAAAAAGCTCAAAACACCCACAGAGAACACTGTAGATCCAGTGGACGGCTGAAATATTTTTAAAAAGCGATCTGGGATTGCGCTGCTGCAGGCAAGCTAAAAGAAACCCTGGCTGGCTTACTGCATCATATTAATTATTCAGCCAATCACGTGTGGTAAACTGATATTCAGCCAATCACGTATGGTAAGCTGATATTCAACCAATCACACATGGTGAACTGATATTCAGCCAATCACACATGGTAAAGTGATATTCAGCCAATCACACATGATAAACTGACATTCGACCAATCATGCATGGTAAACTGATATTCAGCCAATCACGTATGGTAAACTGATATTCAGCCAATCGTGTATGGTAAACTGATGTTCAGCCAATCACGCATGATAAACAGATATTCAGCCAATCACGTATGGTAAACTAATATTCAGCCAATCACACATGGTAAACTGCTATTCAGCCAATCATGTATGGCAAACTGATATTCAGCCAATCACCTATGGTAAACTGATATTCAGCCAATCACGCATGGCAAACTGATATTCAGCCAATCACGCATGAAAAACTGATATTCAGCTAATCAGGCATGGAAAACTGAAAGCGCTGCTCTGTAAAAAAACGAACACAGAAAATAAGCGATACCACTGGTGATGCCGGTGCAGAAGCACAGCAGGTCAATTATAGGAAGAGTTTTGGAAAATAATGGGATTCACTCAGCCTGGTGATTGTACCACCTTCCGATTTGTGTGATATTTGAGGTTTACTCTGATGTAAAGATTGCATAGGAACATGTTACTCAGCTGTTTGGTATCCTCAAAAGAAAAGATGGTACAACTATAATACATGGTATATTATTATAGTTGTACAAATAATATATACATGTATGTACAACTATCATTGACAAAGCTAAACAATTAAACCAATTTATTAACCACTGCAATGGCTGATACAACAATTGAAGGCATGTGTCTTATCAAGTATTGTAGTCAATTCATTAGTTTGAGTTAATTTATGATTGGTTGAACCGTTTATAGCTTATGATTGGTTGAACCGATTATAGCTTATGATTGGTTGAACCAATTATAGCTTATGATTGGTTGAACCGATTATAGCTTATGATTGGTTGAACCGAGTATAGCTTATGATTGGTTGATCGGGTAAAATTCGTATAAATCGTCTATCTACAGTAGATAGACAGTTTATATAAAACTGGTTAGTTTAGAAGTCATATTCAGCAAGAAGTCAGTGTGATGAGCCAATTGAAAAACTGCCAAACTGTGATCATCTTCGTTTGAATAAGTTACCCACATTTGTAGCAAATTTTTAAAAATCATTTATTTTACGTGTTTCTCGTGAATTAAACATAAACACTAGAAAATGCTGTCTGCTGCCTTTCCTATGCTCAACTAATCATTCAAACACAACTATTTGATAGCAAAGGAACATATGTCAATAAATATCACTGGCCATGCTAATTATATTACATGTCTTTTAGCTCCCTGGAGATGTACGTCGAGGTGGCCCGTATCCAATCCAGCAACCTATAGGTCGTCCTTCTCGCAGGTGAGGAGGAGCATTGAATTAGCTTTAACATATTTGAAAAGATGAAAACCGAGTAGTTTTTTATATTTCTTACAGAGACAATAGGAGTCGTCACATGATTATTAAATGGGTTTAGACAACCGATTATGGTAATGGATTTTACTAGATGGTAAATGGTAGCAATGTACTTACTGTAACCAATCCAAAATCAGAACTTATAATCTGATAGGGTATAAATTATCTAGTGTCTTTGGCAATTGTTGACATTTATTCAAGCCTGTGTAATTAGGTTGTGTAGCCTGTGTAATACAGACATATACAAATTTCATACAAACGCACAGACATATACATGTGCATACACACATATGTATACATATATGTATATGTATACTAATATGTACACATATGTATGTACAAATATGTACATGTCCACATATATGTACAAAGTCGCGTATACTGATATATACCTATTTATATATGTATAAATATTTATGTACATAATAAATATATCTATACTATATATATACATACATATTCATATAGCTGCATCTATAAGTTAGATTACAAAAAGCAGCTTTGTGAATGGTTTTTTAATAATAACATGTCATCAATTGCCTACTTCTAATGGAGCAGCATTGAAACTGTTTAGCTCTCATGCTATGAACCCAATGATATGCTAACTTGCAGAGATCACTCAAGTGAAAGATACGAGAGATCTCGAGGACAGCATCGTCATTTGTCACCAGAAATAATTGTGAGAAATGGTAGCCATGGTCTGTATAGATGAGAAGATATCAGTTTGAGCTAGCTAGACCCTCAGACTACGAAACATAGAGACGAGTTCATGTCTATTGGACCCATCCGCTCGCAATATTATCATCATTACATGAACTAACTACATGATCATGAATAATACTTTTCTACAAGTTATTATTAATAATTTTCTTGTATTTCATTGGCTAACGACTTCACTTGTTAATCTTATCGCTGATGTTCTGCTAAAAAAGGTAGTTCAGTCGAAATAGTAAAAATGATATCTACTCAGTTTAACAGCGTCGGACTGTTCAGCTAACATCGATAGAAGCTCAGAACTGAAGGCAGTATCCAAATATCAGAGTCATATGCTGCCACCTTGAGAGACATTCATCATAATTGAGATACCGTAATATTTGGATTACTGAGTTCATCTTCTGTGTAAGCGTTGCTATTGGCATCTGCTTCTTCTTTACCTAATTTGGTGGACTCGACTACAAATAGCGAATACATAAATATTTATTATAAAGTTTTAATAAAACTATAACTTCTAAAATACATAGCGTCCCGATAACTAAATACTATATATGATTCCACATTCTCCACAAATACAAAATGTATAGTTGAGTGAGCAAATATTTTCTTGCTTTCATCACCTGATAAAACTGTTCAATGTAAATAGGATCTTTACTAAATTAATAGTATCTTTACATTGCTAATGATAGAATATTGTAGCAGTATTCAAAAAGTATTTCTTGCAAGTGTGTCATCTGTGCAAATTATTTCTCTATTGCCAGAATATTTGGAGAAAAGTTTCTTACATAAATTCTTCATCACTAAACTATATGTCAAGCTCATTATTTTTGTGATCACAATGATACATAACATATTAAATAGTATTATGTTTAGTAATGATATTAGTACAATAATAAAAACTGGTCATAATTCTATCTGCTGGATCTCTCAGGTTAATTGTTCTGATGCAGTTTGTAGGGGCAAGAAGCTTGCTAATCAATAATAATAATCAATGGTAATAATATTAGTAGTAGTAATAATAACATGAATAACAATAGTGATATTCTTGTTAGTAAAAATATTTCAATGTCGTTATTAGAAGTAACAAATATTTTTCTAATAAACAATTATTGGTTCAAGTGGAGTTTAAAGATAGAAGACTATAAGAGTTGTTGGTCCTTTCATCATTTTAATATCATGAACTTGTGACACAAAACTACAAAATAAACTTAATGCCTAGTAAACAACAGGGTCTAAAATTACATTGCTTTTGTGAGTATGGTTCTATTCAGACACCAACACTACAGCAAAAAGAAGCTTACTAATCCTTGACCTAGCTACAGCTGTCTGAAATATCTAATTTTTTGTTAAATGGATGTCTATCGGCTTCAGATGAGCAATCATTTTACAAAATAATTCAGCAATGAGCTCTTGAAATACTACATACACATTAAATAGGGCTACTGGAAGATCATTCGCAAAAGGTGGTGAGTAATACTTGTGATCAGATCACGGATAAGTGAATTACATGTACAGACTACCAGCCAATTAGCCATAACACGGGTATAAACTAGTTATAGTACAACAACTAGCGGAATGCCCGGCCTTGTACGGGTATTAAAAACAGCTTATAAAACAGCGACAGGTTATGTAGTGACCTGGCACATTGCCTACGGCTAATTTAAGCAAGCTAGTGAACTTACTAATAAGAGCCGTGAGAACAAGCCAAAAAGGATGTTGCGCCATAACGGAGAGCGGTATGCGTATTTTCCCCCACATAGTGACATATATCACCGAAAGATTCCATCAATCTCGCGTAGCTTAATTGGTAAGAAGTTTGCCTGATGAACGGGAGGTTCAGAGATCAATTCTTCTGTAATATTTTCGTTGGATTCCTCGTTCCAATATTGTATTAGCTAAAGCTGGACACACTCGCACGCGCGTACACAAACTTTGAGATTTATATATATACACTGTAGATTACAAATTAATTGAATACAACAATACTGGCTAGTTTTTGCTGTGCATCACAAAGAGTAATTTTCTTTTCCGTATTTGCAAATAACAAAAAATTGTTACCATGTTGAAAGATTTGGTTTGGGTCGATTGCAAACTTAATTTGTTCTAGAAAGTTTTAGATACTGCTGGAGAATGCAAGATCAAAATGATTGGTTTAGAGTTGACATAATGAATAGTCCAGAAAAACTCAAAAACTATTTCATCTAATACAACAGAAAGTAAAACTTTATTTGAAAGAATCTTTCTCCCTAGATCTGTTTCACTATATGTATATGTATATGTATAACTCGCACCTTTCGAAAATTTCCAGAAATCATCTGTAGCCAACCGTGCAGGATCAGCTTTTTCCTAAAAAATATAGTGAAAGGCTCTTTATAGAATGCAATAAAATTGTGTTGTATAAAAATGGCGAATATAACGAGCTGTATAAACAAACTGGAAACCGGGAAAAATCTTACACTTACTATTGACCCATAAACTTGAAGATTAGTTTGAATGAGGCTTTTCAGAGTCAGTCTAATGGGTAGATGTTTGATTACATAATATGTATTTGCTTTCTTATGAGTTTTAATTTTAATATAAATTATTGATAATATCGATACTGGCTATGAAACTGATTAATTCTCACCTCAACAATAACATGGGAGGATAACTCATCTAATGTCACGAGTTGGTAGGTTCTACATGTATATATAGATATGTTGGTAAGGTAGGTAATTGACAGCTGTACCTGTATAAGACAGCTGTACCTGTATAAGACAGCTGTACCTGTATGAGACAGCTGTACCTGAATAAGACAGCTGTACCTGTATGAGACAGCTGTACCTGTATAACACAGCTGTACCTGTATGAGACAGCTGTACCTGTATGAGACAGCTGTACCTGTATAAGTCAGCTGCACCTGTATAAGACAGCTGTACCTGTATGAGACAGCTGTACCTGTATAAAACAGTTGTACCTGTATAAAACAGCTGTACCTGTATAAGACAGCAGCTGTACCTGTATAATCTGGGTCAGTTGCTCATCAAATGTAATTATGTCACTTCTGCCTTTATATTTCCTTCCATCAGCGCCCTGAAGTAATTGTTCATTTCTGTTTAGAGCTCCGGCAGCAATAAATTCTTCTTCTTGGAATAAGTCCCTAAATATTGATATAGTTTGACAGAATTTTAAACTCGACATTCAATCTAACAAAGTGTCTACTGCAAGGTGAATAAAAAATAGACTGTGTAATAAGAGTTGTCTTCTACAAATTATACGTCTAAAGACAACCCCACATGAGCGGTCTTTCATTATAATACCTTTATATAGAATATAAGTTTTTATGTATAAAATACATGAAAACCATGTTTGAAGCCATCTTTTATTTTAATGAATTATTTTTCAGATTTCCACGCTGTTTATACCTTAGACATCTAGTTTTCCCAACAATATTATTAGAGTAGATGTTGCGAGGAGATGGAGATGGTGTCGCTGTAGTATGTCTCCCTCCACACTGCCTCTGCTTAGAATATGCATCAGGCACACTCGGATTGATCAACCTGTAGTCACATTTCTACATTAATAAATGTGAATGCACTAGTGAAATGATAAACTAATCACTTTAAAGATTAAGCCTATATATCATAGAATTATACAGTAAATCAAAATAATCAAAAATTTTATTTCATTGCCTTTGGCTGTATATTGTTACCCTGTCTACACTACACAAAGTATATTATATTAAATCTTGTAGTTCAATTATATTATATTAATTTAACTATTAATTTATCATATTATATTAATTTTATATTATATTGCATTATTATGTATTATATAGTATCATATTATATTGTAATTTCTTATATACATTATATCATAATGCATTACATATGCTATATTACCAATTTATTACAATATGTTTAATTATATTATGGTCCGTTATACTATCTTATATTAAATTATAGTATATTTTATTATCTTATATCATATCACATTATTTAATACAATTTAATACATTACAATAAAATTATATATATTATATTGCAATTTATTAAATTATACCCAATTATAGCATATCATAGTAGATTACATGTATATTACAGTATATCATATTATGCTAAGTTAGTAAATCGCATTACGCACAATATAATATGTTTTATTATCTATTATTATTATCATCGCTAGCTTATAGTACATTGTATATGTATATAGTATATAATGCTTTATAGAATTACTATACATATTATATTGATTGAGTATTAAAAAGTTTTATAAATTTTACTGCTGTGCACATTGCTGTCTTTCCATATACCGGTAATACTGTATAGCCAATGAGATGTACTTAGTATCATTATATACACCCAATACCAGTTTAAAAAGTTCGTTATTCTTATGTGTCATAGCATCGGGGTAAACATTTCTATATGTTTGTTAGTCACTGTCATAGTTTAGGTATATATGCACACAACTCAATCGGTTTTCCAAAATCAAAACCAAAATCTCAAGTTAATTAATTTTGAATTCAACCTGGCCTGAGAACCATAGTTAATGTAATAACGGGGCCTCTTCCCACCTCCCATCTTCATTTACTGTGTAGCTGGTAGTAGGTTTACATAGTATTCTATAAATTTGCATGTTACCATATTGCAGTATTATTCTTTGTAGACTGAATTACCTCTGCTTTGACCTTGTAATGAAGACCTTCGGCCCGAGTGTCTGACCAAAATGCACCAGGTATGCTTTCAAATTATTCTTTTTCAACTGCGCTATGTTCTGCTCATTTAGAGATCGTGCAAAGTTTATGGCATTTGTACCTGGTGGTAGCTCACTGTAATAAATTTCAAAATATAATGTGAAAAATGGCACTGGAATGGGTTTACTTGGCTGATAGAAGTCATAACTGGAGTTATATCAACAGGTAGAGTGTGACAGAATGTACAATACTTCGAAATCACTGTATGAAAAGGTGTGTTTACGGTAGATATTGCTTTCAAAATGTTTAGATGCATGTAAAAGCAATAATTTTTACATTCTGTCTTCGTATTTTTGCAAAAATTGAGGAAATCCGCAATAATTTATTGAGGAATAAGTTATTGAGGAACAAGTTATTGAGAAGGCCCACAAGAATATACCGGCTTGCAAACCGTTTTATTAATAGTAAAACTAGAGGTGTAATTGCATAGGCTATGCCGTCTCCAATCACACACACAAATATATAAAAATAATGCATCTCTTTTGAAAATGGTTACAATATTATTATAAATAATCTTATCAACTAACAGAAAATGAAAGATTTAAAACTATTTCTCACAAGAAGTAGATCAATTCGAAACACCGACAGAAACTTGATAGAAGAAATATTTGAGCAGGTGGATGCATAAGCTTTAGAGAAAGCTCGAGTAGGCAAGAAAAGAAGGACGGATGCAAATTGGATGATTTGCTAACAAAAAACAGAAGCAAATTTTTCAATATCATATCAAACAACAAGTTTGTCTATACAAACATGGCAAATCTATAAAAGCATTAGAAAAGGTCATTATCGGTAGTTAGTCGACTAAGAAGGCTTTGTTAGCCTCAGACTCTTGCATCTGGGTCAATAGGTTGGGTCGTAGGCGGAGGTTCTAAATCTGCCACAGTTTCTATGGTAACCGTAACAGGGTCATTTATTGCAGACTGGTCATTCATGCCTATAGAAGATGCTGGACGATCGCGAGCGCTAGAGGGCCTTTCTCTCAGTCCACTCGAGCGCTCCTGGTCAATGGATACCCTTGGTACCACGGCTGTCTTTGGTCTAGCCATGTTACCCGGACGGGAAGAGCCAGGTCTCTTCCCTGGGCTAGTCCGTGGTCTAGAATTACTTGGAGTCGTTGGTCGGCCATCCTGTAAACAACAACAGAATTGTTGACAACAAGCAATAAAACAATAATATATAGTAAACAGAGACCGTATTAGCACAATAAAATTGGATAAGTGAGAAATTTGTCTAAAAGCCATTCAGTTCAACGCTAAAAGACAACTTTCCAGAAAATCCTAGTACTTTGTTTTTTTGAAACATTTAAAAAACGATACATCACAAGATTCCATTAGCTCACGCAGTCTACTATTCAACCATCCATAAGCCTTCCTAGTTGTTGTTAACGCACTGCATAGACCTATTAACTGCATAGACCTATTAACTAAAGTATAGTTAATAGATCTATGACGCACTGTAAGAATATTGTGTGGGGTCAATAACTAACTACATGCATTCAAGTTGATTTGCCGACGGGATATCTTCTATCAATGAAAACCGATTGTAACTGTTTACTATTCTACACATCATGGCTTGTTATCGACAATCCATAGAATAGTCATCAATAACTTGAATTATATGTGTAACTTTGATCATAACTCTATGGGTCAAGATAAGAACAAACAATCATTCTGACATTTTCAATTTGGTACATATCTTTAAACAAATGAGAACTTATCAATACAAATAAATGCTATAAATGTTTTATTTAACAAGTATGACTAAATTAATATAAATTTTATCAAAAAACAGCTCATACTGTTGCAGACCATGATTCATGGTTTATGTCGAGCTGCTGACTAATGACACATAATTTCATATAATAAATTACATTACGAGAAGTTGCCATGAGCCAAGACTGATGTGATATAATTAATTGCAGAAATTTTCACTGATTTTTTGGTCATTCTATTAAGCGAGTTCGAAAATGCTATTTGAGGTAAACCCTGTAACGAGCGCGCTTTCACGGAGACTTGTCTTTACCTGCACAGGGCCAGGCTCCAATGTGCTCTGCACATCAAATCTTCCTCTATAGACATGACCATCAGCCCCAACAATCTCAGCCTCATCCTTCCTACAACAAGAATATCTTACCTAATTAGTCCTCAGTAATATGAGTCAATCAACAGGTTAGATAATTTATGCCATTCTGAAAAGTGCTAACAGTTGATCTCGCTGAATGTGCAGTTCTTTAAGCGAGTGATCATATAATTGCTTCAGTATACATGTAGATGACAACCTTCGTTGTAGGATGAAACAAAACATGAGTGGTTGCGGGTTGCAAAGAAACAAGAATCACAATTGGCTAAAATGATGCATAGGTCACAATTAGTTAGAATGAAATATGATCTGTGATTGGTTAAAATGAGACATAATCTGTGGTTGGTTAGAATGAAACATGCTATGTGATTGGTTAAAATTAAACATGCTCTGTGATTGATTAAAATAAAACATGCTCTGTGATTGATTAAAATGAAACATAATCTGTGGTTGGTTAGAATGAAACATGCTCTGTGATTGGTTAAAATGAAACATGCTCTGTGATTGATTAAAATGAAGCATGCTCTGTGATTGATTAAAATGAAACATAATCTGTGGTTGGTTAGAATGAAACATGCTATGTGATTGGTTAAAATTAAACATGCTCTGTGATTGATTAAAATAAAACATGCTCTGTGATTGATTAAAATGAAACATAATCTGTGGTTGGTTAGAATGAAACATGCTATGTGATTGGTTAAAATTAAACATGCTCTGTGATTGATTAAAATAAAACATGCTCTGTGATTGATTAAAATGAAACATAATCTGTGGTTGGTTAGAATGAAACATGCTCTGTGATTGATTAAAATGAAACAAGAATGGCTAGAATTAAACAGAAGTTGTAACATGCTAAGGTTGAAGCAGAGCTGTTGCTAATGTGAAACAAGTACTCTAACAATTCTTGCACTAAAAACATTCTAAAATTATGAACAGAAATGGTAGATGGAGACAATTGTGTCTTTAATTAATTACTGCGCATACAATAATGCCTCCAGCCACTTTGCCAGTCTATAATCACATGCTAGCTCATATGAGTGTAGATATGATCACATGCTAGCTCATATGAGTGTAGATATGATCACATGCTAGCTCATATGAGTGTAGATATGATCACATGCTAGCTCATATGAGTGTAGATATGATCACATGCTAGCTCATATGAGTGTAGATATGATCACATGCTAGCTCATATGAGTGTAGATATGATCACATGCTAGCTCACATGAGTATAGACATATGATCTAGTCTGCTTTGTAATTAACATATGTCGAGTATAAAACCAAAGCAGAATGCACTCAATGGGGCTATGTTGTGGATAAAATATGCACCGAATCAGAGAGAAAAGTGGCAATGTGATGCTGGTAAGAGCTCAGTAGATATAATAGGTAACTCACACAGGAAGGAATACTTCGGGTGGAATATCTTCCGCTGGATCCTTTAGCACATCTCTAAAAAACTTAATACATTAAAATGTTATACAATTTTAAAAACATAAATGAGAAGTTTTTATTCTTGTAAATTAAGTTCTAGGTATGTATATGTATATATATATCTATATATCTATATCTACATACATATATACATATATATATCTATGTATATAGTATCATGTTTTGGATCACATGTATATATATGTGATCCAAAACATGCGTAAAGCCATGGATTATGATTAAAGATTATGATAAAGGAAAAGACTGAGTACCTGTAGGCCTGTTTAGACATTCTCTTGTGGGGGTAGGTCATAGTATGACTTCCTCCTGCAGATCTTGGCATAGAATAGTAGTCCATCACATAGTCAGCATTGAGAAGACTGCAACACGAACACACTTGAGATGAATATAAGTGGAAGGTTCTTAAATTAAATTGTGTTTATCTCATAAGGACATGAGAATATGCAACGAAGAATGAATGAATGGTGCTATAAAGAGAACAGATGAAGGGTTGGTAGAAAGGTGCCAAATGTGCAGGAATAGATAAAGGAAAAGAGAGTGCTCACCATCTCGCTGCGATATTTGATTATACCCTGGTGAATAGTGTGAAGAGAAGACAATCACTACTGGATGGTTTTGATTGGAACCGATAGAAGTGGATGACCAGCTGACAAACAAGCCATGAATGATCAAAAAGAAGTAATACAACAATAATTATAATATTATCACTGTGAGATCTTTTGAAAATTAACTAAAATTAATGTTTCAATAATGTTCACAGCATAAGCCAGTGGCAGCATTCAGCGGCAGCCAGCAACAATATGTAACAAGAAAGCATCTGAACAGGAGTACTAAGGCATAACACCGCATGCAATCATCTAGCTCTTATTTAATTGAAGCTTAGGAAATTAGAGAACATGCAGCGTTTTAATTTTCAAGGATAAAACTGGAAAGTAATCCAGTTTAGAACAAAAATAATTGAACTAAAAATGAATAGTGAACTAAAAATATTTTTGGCTAATATAATATATTGTAATAATAATATATTGTAATAAAAATATATTGCAATAATAATATATTGTAATAATAATATATTGTAGCAAATATAATTCTAGAGCTATGGAACTTTATACAGAAATAACAAAAACAATATTTTCAAAAAAAGACTAGGCCTATATGTGCATACGGATAAATGTGCATGCAGACGGACATATAACAATATAATAATATAATTGTCCACAATCATTACTTTAATATGAAGGCAGCCACAGGTCAAAGAAATGCATTTTAGGATTCTAGGATTCTGCTAATTTTCGCAGTTTACAAAAAGGTTTACAGTTTTCGCCTATTGGCTTTTACATGAATACAAAGTGTAACCTTAGTTACGTTTGAACAGCTGACACTAATAGGGCTTCATTTTTATATTTTACTTTGTCTTTGACTTTGTCCTTGCATTGCAAAAACATCGTAAAAACATTATTGTAGCTGATATGCCAACATGTGGAAATTGTGGATACACATCTATTAGCCTGCAATGCGAGGCTAATATGAGACAAGGCAAAGTTGATATTAAAATGTATATTAAATAGATTTGAATAGTAGTACCTTATACAATACGGTTGTGGCAACAATTTATAAAGTCTATATAAAGGTATACAAAATTTAAAAAATTAGGTTTTAAATGTCATCAAAAAGTAAATTTTAGAAGCTTTAAAAAGTAGCAGTGTGTGTGGGAGAGTACTTGACAGATGTTTGTCACTTTAATAGCCAAGTGAACTTGGTAAACACCGAGCCTTTTAAATAGCATGTGGTTGTTAGGTGAGGAACTAAGACTGAGGCATGATAGCGAAACAGAACTGGGGGCCTAAATATAAGATTACTAATAGCTAATAGCAAGATTTTGATTACGGTCAATCTATGACACAGTGTCTGCTAGATATCATATTAAAATAATTTTGAACAACTCTTTGTATAATTTGGTAGCATCTAGCAGACACTGTGTCATAGATCTGCAGACCATAATCAAAATCTTGCTAGATAATGTAGTTAAAGATGTTGCCCAGTAAAAAACTTCATAATAAAAACTAGCTAATTATAATATGAATATAACTGGTTTCATCATACTCCTGACAGTATGAGGAATTATACAATATATAGTTTTAGTCATCTAGCTGCTCTAACAGCCAGGTTATTTCAATATGAACATGAATTTCTAGTTATTTCAATAGGCGTTCCAACTATTTTGGCCATCATTGTATGTTATCATATCCTGTCTTCTTGAGACGCTGTCATGGAGTAAAATTACTTTTTCATTGAAGCAGTAGCCCAAGCAGGTGAGTTTACTGACAGTCAATGAGAATCGATCCTCTTTTCCTGTGGTCATGTGACCATAAAACAGGATGGAGTGAATCAGGAAGTATATTTTTATAAAACAATGACTCGCCTTCGCGGAACTCTCGCTGTCACAAGTTTGCTATTTTAGCCCGTGTAAGCCCTTACAAACTGAGGCATATAACAGACTTATAACTAAGTTCATTGCCCTATTAACATAAAGCTGTAAGTTAAAAATTTGTTTATCATGTATTCTTTTCATGCAATCTTTCGTTGCTTTTACAACGACAATGATAAAATAACTGAACAAGAAAAAGACAAGAAACAGTAAGCTAATCAGCTATCAGAAAAAACATTGAGTGATCATGCAAATCGGTGCACGAAGACTTGACAACACAATACAAAGGGTGCACTAAGAATCATGCAGAACATGATACCGATCAGCCAAAGCATTCAGTATCAGATAAATAAATGCTGTCGCTGACAGGAAACAATGAGAAAGTGGAGGTACATGAGCGGTGCAAGATACCTGTGGATATGGGGAGTCTCTCCATTGTTAAGTCTATTATCAAGTAGAGAGAAGACAAATCTGAAGTTACATGTTACAATGTTACTTTATAGTAAGTCGAAGGTCAGGAACAAAGGCTTTGAATTTGACATAAAGAATATCAAATTTAAGTTCATATGAAAACCTTTCAAACGTATTCCCACTTGGCTATGCAGAATTTAATACATAAAAAATTGCGCACTTGTTGAAGTAATTCACAAACCACCTTCAAACAAATGCATGTTCGTGTTCATGCAACCAAGTTTTTACTATAACTAGCAAAATGTAAAGAAGACAATCACTGTGTTTGCAGTGCAATACATTATTGATAAATTCTCAAAACCAGTCTAATCAGTTGCAGCTTTTGATAACTTTTAAAATCAAAATTAAAAATAACAAAAACTCCTCTTGATAGGTGCTCAAAAAGACAAACTAACGGGCAGACAACTCTTAGTACATACCTTTTAGCGTGCTGTCGTATTTGGTCTAACTCAAATGTTGTATAGGGTCTGCTAGACTTGTTGGCAGTGAAGGCATCACCAATTCCTCCTGGAGAGCTCTGAGTAAGCGGGCTATGAGAGGCAGACAGAGAGACATGACTTTCAACACAACCCTCGCATCTCATCAATATACAGACTATAAGAGATTGGCCTGTGAAATTCTTTTCTCACATTTTAAGATGTTCTATATATGTTTATAAGAATCTAAAACTCTATATTTGCTAAATAATCTGGCAGCACACCAGACATGCTGCAGCGGAGTGTATATTCGTTGGATTTAGAATGGAACTACGAAACAAGCCAAATATTGCAATTTTTATATAATTTGTCTTTACAACGATGATAGACTTTAAAAAAAAATTTGTTACTATTTTCAAATCAACATGTTTTCCTCTTTTGGTTAATTTCTGATTTGACAAAAACATGAAACTTTTTTATATATAAAGTACTTAAAATTTTTCAATTATGTTCATTCTATCAGCTAAATGCCATCAATCGATGTTGAAGAGAACTTAATGCATATCTATTCATGCTGTACTGAGGGGGTTTGTAAACCACTAAAGAAATAAGAACACTTCTATTGGATGGAGGAACATACAGTGTTAGTACAGTGTGATAATCCTAGGTCAAGGGGAGATAAGTCTGAAACAACAATATAGGTACGATAGACCTATTCATATGAAACAATCTAATAGACAGACATTTTCTTTCACTAGAGTTAGTTTCACAAAGACTCCTTACATATTAGAAATGACCTTCAACCCAGCGATTTTTGAGATCTTTTGGTAAAAAAAAGTGATTTATTACCATATCAGAAACATAGAGCAAAAGAACATAAGTTAGCATGCAAGGTTTGTCAAGTTCTGCAGAGAACTTTGAACTTGGTAACAACACTATATGATTGAAACCTCTCTGTCGCTTCACCTTAGCTACGTTTAAGATTATTTGACAACATTACTAGAGCAGCAGCCCTGTGGCAGCGCATGAAAAATGATGCTGAACGTAGATTTGGTTAGTTGAGACATTCACATCGACTTATCTAGAAAAAACAGTGAAATGAATTTTACCGTGTCACCAAATACCTAAAACAAAGAATTTGGGTAGCATGTAAGTCTCAGTAAGCATTGATAAACTACTTGCTACAAATACCTTGAAAAAGAAAACCCCCTCCCGTTTCCAAAAAGCGGATGATAAAAGAATTATAGATTTTATCATTTTCTTCTCTTTACGTTTAATTAATTAAATAAAAATAGTTAATTCAGGCTAACATAGGGTGAGTAATTATGTATAATTAAGTGACATTTTACCACAAAACATCCTAGTGGACAGTGTCAGCGCACTCCTTGGAATTCAGCCAACAAGTACTGCTAATGACTAAATAAAGACAACTTGCAGTGCTTTACGAATATTTAAAAAATCTACAATTCAAAGGTCTTTTCCATAAAAACTGCTGATATTTTCTACTTTATTGTGGGGTTATTAAATACGATTTCACTCATTCTTTGTATTTAGAATAAATACCTAGCAAAGAGACAAGCATACTTGAAGTGAGTATGTTTGAATCAAGTGAGATATTTACAACTATAAAATCGTCCTGTAAATGAAGTCACCTTGGCATACTACTTGGCATACTTTTCAAACTTTATGTGATATA
Source organism: Watersipora subatra (assembly GCF_963576615.1). Taxonomy (NCBI): domain Eukaryota; kingdom Metazoa; phylum Bryozoa; class Gymnolaemata; order Cheilostomatida; family Watersiporidae; genus Watersipora; species Watersipora subatra. The sequence continues at coordinate 35,959,564 of NC_088711.1, read as the reverse complement.
GGGACAAATGCGACAGCGATAGTTAGTAACCAATCACCCGCTGCCCATACAACTGACCAAGCTATATGCTCAAAATGCTGCATCATCTTCCACTATGTAGTAAAAAACCTACAAGCAACACCACAGCGTTGATCCAGTAAAAAAAATTTGACCTATAAAACTTGACCTACTTGGAAGGGTTGCTTACGACCACAGGCTTATCGCAGGAGAGGCAGTTGAACGGTAGCATCTGCTTTTTCAAACCGGCAGCATCTTCACAGAATGGGTTGAACATTCCTGGGTTTTGTTTGAGTTTCGCATTAAGATCCTTTAGCTTCCTGTCGAGGTAGGCTTTGAGTCGGTCGAGCTCCGTTCTGTCTATCTTACCGTCGACATCCTCCTCAATCTTAGCATGCGCCTGCTTCCATGCCTCTTCCTACACAAACAGCAAGATGCCAGCTAATAAATGAAAAAGTCCTCACATTTGCGAAGGGCTAAGCGGTTAGTATCGACAGGAGAATTGATCAGGGCTTCACATTCCTCTAAATCAGTCCTTCTCACCTATTTTCTGTCGCTCTCTTAGAAAAAAATATCTCACCACCGCCGCAACTATAAGTAGCATCAATTGTCTATAAAATTGTCATGAGTAGACCTCTTGTGTAACACTGTATCTTCATTAACGCAAAAGAAAAAATGAGAAAAATATGGACCAACTTACAACAAAAAATAACTTGGTTAACTGTGACAGAAAAGATTTCATACTTCAAACAGCTGCTCTGTGCGCAGCGGGCTCGATGTACAACAAATCCTCTAGACAACAGAGCAATTGCACCCTGCACACGCTCTGACAAAGAGAGCTCCACTACCCCCTAATGTAGCGGAGCGGTCATTGCGCTTTATGCTAGGACAGTAAGAAATCAATATATTACTATATAAAAGCCTGTTCCCCGAGGTGCCTCACCCCTCCGAGGCGAAGGGAGGGAGAAGGGGGGTTGCGGGGCAGCCATTTGAGAAACAGTACACTAAATCAAAGCGTGAGTCATTTTGAAGATAATAATAGTTTTGTATCGGTGGTGAGTTTTTTGGTTTCTTGATAATTTCTTGGCTAAAACTAGACAGGATATAGGTACAACCTACATGTCTCTAGTTCTTTTAACAATAATGATATTGCCAGTAAGAGAGCAATAGCTACTATTAGAGTACGGTGTGTCATAGCATCACAGTGAGCTGCTAGCTCATGTCACACTCAAATTATCTACTTTCATTTAATAGTTTGGCAGCAAAGATAAACACAGGAATGATGAAAACTTGAAGAAGTCAATCCATTATCTCTGTGACACTTGACTTTAAAAGCAAGTAAATTCTGTTATGCTGACACCTTAAGGCAGGTTCACACTATATCGCCGTATCTCGGCATTGATACCACAATACTTGGGTGATCGTCGATGATAACACTGTTCACACCATCACAAACCGACTCGCATTGCATCAGCAAAAACGCTCTTGTTTGCTTCAGTTTTTACTTTTCTTTTATATGTTCTCGAAGAACCTCTTTTTTGCCACGTGTTTGAATCAAATACTAATTCCACAGCAACTTTCACAAATGGAACTATAAAGATCAAGCTAACCGTGACAGCGAATCACCATCACCGAAATGATGCACATCGTACAGGTGGTCGTCAATGCTCGGCGAACCATGAGAAAAATTTGACAGTTGCAAACTTTCACTATTAGAATTATTTGACAGCTGCAAACTTTCCTGATGTATCCGAGTCGTTTCGTCGATGCCCTCGGTTTATGGTGCAATGGTAGAAAGGACAACTCCGGTATAGTGTGAACCCGCCTTTAGCCAAGGTGCTATACTAACTGCTCACATTTACCCTACTCAAAGCATCACATCGATGAAAAGTACGGAACAGGTCAACAACTGGCAGCTAGGTCTCTAAAAGACTGTAAATTCCTTAAACAAAGCCAGCATTCATCTCCTGACAAAATAGCTAACAATAGAAAATGAGTTTGAAAATTAAACTTTGATTAGCAGCCAGTCGAGCGCTGGCTGCGTTACGTTAGAGACCAAAACACACCCTTAATGTCAACAGTGCCCTTACATAACCTCTGATCAATCTGTCCGCTATCCAGTTTTCTATTGACAGTCTCAACTGTTTCAGCAGGTTACACAGTAAAACAAACAATGGCGGCATAAACTTACATATGCATTTAGTTTGGCTAATAAATCGTCAATAATCTTCTGCAAATCATTGATGGTTGCGTCGAACAACGATCGATTAACTTTGCCATCAACTTGTGACTTATCGGCCTTGACATCAAGCTCGGCATCTACATAATCCTTGCCAGCCTTGGTCAGCTCCAGTCTTGCTGTCTCATCCTCCAGTTTCTGAAATAAGCATCAACTTCAGATGAGCTTCCTATAGGGCAATGAGAAACTGAGCAAAACCGTATTGGTTCAGATAAGATGGAATAGAGAAAGTAATGAAACCATGTTTGACCAAATGGTATACCAAATCAACTACTCTGGCCTATTCTAACATGGTGGGGCAGATCAAACAGTAACATCAAAGAGCTATGATAGCATACGCTTCAAAGTCACTATTAGAATCAATAAAAGAATAACGAACAGTCTGTTAAGGTAAAGTTAACTAACAGTAGGGTATGACATGACATTCCTCTGTAATCTGTTAACACGACAGACTAACAAGAGATCTAGGTGACAGCTATATGTCCCACAAACACCACTCTGCAAGCCATCAGCAGCACGAAGACAGCGATATAAAAAGAAAATTTGCGAATCTGACCTTCAAAACTTTTGTCTTCTCATCATTCTCCTTGTTAAGAAAGTCGACTAGCTTTTGTAGGTTGTTCAGTTCTTCCTGGAGGTCAGAAATGGCTTTCTGAGCTCTTCTGATCGACCCGGCATCCTAACAGACACACAAATTGGTTAGAGGCAGCAACTCACTTAATCATAGCTTTATTAAGCTAGCTTTCCACTGGCAGTGTATGAGTTGATGTCATGAGTGCTCAACTAAACATGTTTTCACTAGAATAATATAGAATATTATTATAAATAATAATCACAACAGTGATAGAAAAGAAAAGCAAAGTTGAAAGAAAAAAGACATAATAACTCAATGATAAAATGACTAGCTTATCAGAGGTTTCGACACCCGAATTTGCCTAAATTGAGATAAATCAGATAGTAAACAGACAATCGGAAGAGACCCTTACAATCTGTTCAAGCTGCCATCTTGCAAATGTTTAAATTAATATCTTGAATTATTTCTATAACCTGATCGTATAATTTTTTGATATTGTTAAAACTAAAGCTTGTATAGGGAAAATGGAAAAAGAAAATTTGTGCACTAACTACAGGAAGTTGCTACAGAGTGAGCAGTGAGACGACCCATGTCGGACATACTAACCACACTGTACTTGTTGTCTCCAGGCTGCATAGAAATAAAGGATAACAATGAGTAAACACAAAATGGGGGCCCTTTGTTTAACTACAATTACTAACTAATGTGAAAAAAGAACCAATCAAATAATACAAACCGAAACGCCATTCATGAAAGCTGTCACGGCGTCATCAATTTCGGCAAGATGTCGGTTAACATCACCATGGTAATCATTTATATGTTTCACCAAGTCTGCAATCTTTCTATCAGAGTCATTATCTTCACCGGTGACATACTGAATAATTGGTGCGATGGGTGCGACAGGTGCCAAAGGCCTCTCACTGATCAGAGGTTTGAAACTCTCTTGCAACCTATCATTTTCTAGTTTGTTGACTCGAGCAACCAGTGTTTTAATTTCCGGCATGTAGTCATCATGCATTACCTCTCTTAGTGTGCGCAGAAATCGAGGTTGAGAGCTCGTTGGAGTAATGCCAAGTGAAGAAGTTTGATGAGGATGAGATAGCTGATGAGGAGCTTTCTGCTGGCTGGCTGAATAAAGAAGCTAGGATAAGTGTGAGAGAGAGAAGATCTGCATGAAAGATAGAATAGAGATGCCATGATAAACACTTGTATTAGTTGTATATATGCAAACTTGTAATTTAAGTTTATATGCTAATTATGTACAAAAATATGCAAAAAAAGTTGGCAAAAGAAAAAAACCAAAGTTGGATATAAAAAGATAAATCTTACCAGGTTGAGCGGTACCTAACTCGATGTGGGACAATACAGTGCCAGAACTAGATCCAAAACCACTTGAAACTAATGAAATAGAATTATCTTTGTCGTTCTCTAAAGAATGCGGAACTGTCACCGCCTTTTGGTTTGGTATTTCTTTTCCACCAACCATAGATCTTGGCTGCTGGTTAACCGATGAGTATTTACCTGGTACAGTATGCCCGCCCTTGGTTGATGAGCTATGGCTAGAACTCTCGTCGTTAGTAGCAGTTTGCTCTTTTCTATGAGATGGGACAGAGTTTTGGTCTTTATGAGCAGATGCAGGAGTAAAGGATTGACGTCTGGCAGAGACTTTAGGGGTGAAAGAAGAATCTTTATTTGAGGATTTAGAAATAGAAACTGGATCCTTAGGTGAAGGTGGTTGAGCAAGGTTCTGCTCTTTAGACATAGCTTTAGGAATAAGGGCCTGCCATCTGGTAGTAGGAAGGGAAGTTTGATCTTTAGTAAACGAGTTCTGGTCCTTAATGATCGTGAGAGGGATGAAGGTTGGATCATTGATTGCAGCTGGAGAAATGGATGCCTGATCCTTAGCTGTAGGATCAAGAATGGAGGCCTGATCTTCGGTTGTAGGAGCAAGAATGGAAGTTTGATCCTCGGTTGTAGGTGAAGGAATGACTTGATTTTTGGTATCGAGTGTAGAAATAGAACTTTGCTCCTTTTCAGAGGATGTTGAAGTGGTGGTTCTGTCTTCGGCAAGAGAAGAAATATTTAAAGCTTCTTTTGAATCTTTCATGACTACTTTTTTACCTTTCAACTTTTTTACATCTGAAACATTGCTACCACGTGGCTCTAACGGTGGTTTAGGAATATGTTTTGATGCGGTATTATGTTCAAAACTAGATTTCCTGGTTTTTTTATGTTCTGGCACGGATGGTACAAAAGAAGAGTATTGCCCTGAGTCAGGTTTACTCACCTTCCTTTGTGATTTATTGAAAGGCTTTGAATCTATATTTTCAGTGTGAGATTGACCTGCTAACAAATCTGGTGACGGAGGAGAAACTTGACCAGAAACAGAGAGAGGCTCTTTTTGAGAAGAAAAAGAAGAATGACGGATGGATGCTGCAGAAGTCGGAGCGATAAGAGGTGTGCTCTGTGTTTGGAAATCCAACACACTATCTGCTGCTACTTTAATCTGTGCAGACACACTCTGAGAAAGGCGTTTAACATTATCTATAAGTTCCCCTTCAGGTGTTGCCCTCTGACCACCAGGAACAATGTTATCATTAGACACATCATCATCCGGCAATGGATTGCCTGCATGATGGTCAGAAGAGATTTGCGGATTTTCAAGGTTTCCAAATGAAGAACTGGCACTCTGGTGTTTATTCGTACTAAAATCTTCGATGTTTGCCAAAATGGAGCTTGCTCTAGATTTATCACCCCTAATAGGAGGTTGTTGGTCTGTGGTCATTGGTATATCAGCAAGCAAAACACTGATCTCATTTTGCTAGACAAGAGAACAATAAAGAGATAAAAAGAGGTAAAAGAGAGACTGTTTTGAAGAGCATAAAAGAGAGTGAATTTTACAGTTGGGTATCTGATAGAAGTATTACATTTATTTGAGATTTATTTATTAGGTAGACAGATGTGCTTTCATGGTCATAGAATATACGAAGTTCAACAAGTTGGAGAACTGAATACTCCTTAAAAATTTTGGCTTCAATCAAAGAAATACAAATTTATAAAGAAATCTGATCTTACCTTAGCTCTGAGGTCATCGAGCTCTGCCAACTTGCTACTCAACGATTCAATTTGACTCATCAGATCATCCGGAAGCTCTGAACAAAGTAAATTCTCATTGACTTACATCTCTACGTAGATTCGACCCTAATAGTGATGACTGGGAGTTTCTTCCTCATTAACTATGCTCATACCAAGTTAAAGCCTGCTTCATACTGGATGCCATTCAGACTTCACTCAAACTACATTCCCTCAATTTTGAAAAAAGGCCACTGATGGGGACAGGAATGACATCAAACCTTAAACTGCTTGCTGCAACTGGGCATGTTACCAGGGGTCAAATTTTTTTTGAAACTGGCCTCAGACATTCACGGCCAAAATTACAGAGCCATTGTTTCAATGCTACAACAACGCTTTAAACAATGCTCTTAAAAAAGGCATACAGCCTTTGCTTATGGGAAGCTAAGTAGACATCAGACCATCTTCAAGGAATTGCTCACACGCAGTAATGTGACAACTCTACCTAACTGTGTTTACAAAACACTGACAGTAGAGAATTAAAACCTTAATAACAGTTTCAATCATGCAATTAAATTAATGTAAGTTTCTAAAAATGTTAAATTGTAGAAGAGAAGGTGGAAATTATAACAGACTGAAATTGCGTACTTCCGGAAACTTCATCCTTATTAGCCTTGTTTTGAAGCTCTTTCTCCAACGCATCGACACGTTTCTTGAGCTCTTCGTGTCGTTTGTTGACGGTGCCAAGTTTCTCAAGGCCGTCGACCATTACTTCTGAGGGACCTTCACTCATGGCTGACCTGGGTCGGCTGCTGCTTCTTGAAGCAGGACGGTTTGCGGTGGACTGAGGGGTTGGAGTGGAGGCGCCAGAAGTGGTTGGTCCTGGGGACACAGCAGAGGTGGTTGGTGCAGGTGGTGTCAGCGTCGGAGTAGGTGTCATCGCGGTAGCCCTTGTCTCAGTCTGGAACAGATCAATTATTGACTTGCATGAAAGTACTTGAACTCATACACGCATATATCATGCAGAATTATTGACCTACTTAAATACAATTCTTTTGTAAAAAAAGAACACAAACGAAAAATGTATTTATTCTCAAAAAGCTTGATGATTCTGCTTGCTTAGGTCAGATCCTTAGCCTATGATCATGGAACTTGGTGGTGGGAGAGGGTTGAAGTTCATATCGTAACAACTGATTTTTGGTCATCAAACTACACAAATTCGTCTGCCGATTTTACATATAACAATGCATGCAGATAAACAATCCATTGTCAATGTGGCAGCGGTCCATATCAGATAGAGCTGTTACTATTACATACAGTTGTAGGTATGGAGTGCCGACAAGCCCTAACAGAATTAACAGGAAAGAGCTATTTTTACATTAAACTTACTTTTTACCCTGGTGGCCATATTGGGCAAATGTGCAATAAACCCTAACCAATAGATTAGATACATAAATATTACAAGGAATTAATTACAGTCTCAGAATTTATTACCGATATGACAAATTTTTCTTTAAAGGTTGACTTGCAACAAAATTCACATTACAGTTATTTGGTATCAAAAGATTCACCATGTCTTACTCTGCCGTGTTGTAGGTGCAAAATATGTGGAAATGTGATTACAAGTTCTTAAAAGCTCAAAAACGAACAGTTAATGGCAGCAATCACGAAAATGCCGTAGATTAGAATCTCTTTCCAAAACGGCTCAAATGTGACGTAGCTAAACAAGATGGCTTCTGTTTACACTTTCATGCAACCTCATTCGTCGAAATATTTTCACAAATATGCTTCTCACATTCAATAAAACCATGTCTATTGTCCTTACACGTCTATTTCATCATCATTGTAATGCTGTCATTTGAGCATTGATGTCTCAAAACTTACCATAAAAATTCGTTTAACTTTTTAGCCTTAGCTCGAAGGAATGCATATCATCCTCTGACAAAAATGATGAGCCTGTTAGTCACTTGTTAGTCGGAAAATGCTGCAGAAATTGTTCGCACCATTTGGCAGGAAGTTATGGGTCACATGATCAGATTACAACTAGATGATTAGACCAAGCTGAAACGAAACTGTAAAATAGCGGGCATCTATATTTTATACGGGCTTTTCGGTAAAACTTAAAGTGTTTGTCGTAAATTAGTGCTACGAGAAGTTTTATATTGAGCCTTTTATTGGCCTTTCAATTCACGTGATACTATCACGTGTCAAAAAAATAACCAATTTACTTGAGTATGTCAGAGAAATAAATTGATTCCAACCTACGGCGTTTTCGTGATGACGGCGATTAACTGTTCGTTTTGGAGCTTTTAAGAGCTTGTAATCACATTTCCACATACTTTACACCTACATCACAGTGAAGTAAGACATGGTGAATATTTTGATACCAAATAACGGTAATGTGAATTTTGTTGCAAGTCAACCTTTAAGAAAATTCTAGAGTGCTGCGATTTTAATGCTCTGTAGAGTGTGTAGCACATCAGTAGAACAACTAATGTAATTGAGCTATGACGTAATAAGTGATGTCATAAACAAGTCTGAACAAGTTCACATAAGAGAAAAAGAGTGAAGCTCTGAGAGAAACTGGAGATCTGAAGATTATAACAACATACTGTATACTGAGTTTTCATACAGTGATAGGGTAGCGACGGCCCCACCCCATACGGTGCTGCGATGCCATCATGGAAACAGACGTGTGTCACTTTCCTTTGGTCTTGACTCCCTGTCGCTGTTTGGAAGCGGAAGAGCATGCGATGTGCCATGGAAACGACCTCAGCGACCAATGGCGTCGCACTTGTGCTTGCGCATAGTTTAAAAATACAACCTTGACATAAGGCGTCACACAACTATTGCTCTGCTACAGCACCTTGTAGAAACATGATCTACTTGTTGGCCCCAGTGTAGCTCTTCAGTACACCCAGGTGTCCTTACTAATAACCAATGAAAGCTTGAGTACAGCTAATGATATTAAGCACTAATGATCTTCATTTATAGGTCACAATGTTTTCAATTGTAGCAGGCGAACACAAAAAAGTTAAAATGAGTAGCCGGCAGGCTTGTTCGCCGCTGGAAAGGCTGTGTTCTCCTTTCCCTCAAATTCACTCACTACCTCACTAGTAAACCACTTGTCTCCCGAAGCCCTACATGAAACTCCCTTGGCTCTTTGGCTCTAGTGATTAATTCATGTAATCGTATTGCCTAGCAACCAGCGCTACGCACACATCACTTTGACAAACTGAGGCGCTCAACAAATGAAGGTAAGCCTTATCAGCCAGTTAGCTATATTGTGTCACGAGTATCGGAGAGCATATATTGACAAACACAATTATAGTAGAGGTCAGTGGTACCTTCTGGTGTCTTCTGACGCCGGGCAACTGTGATTACTGGATGGTGTTATTAGCAACAACACATTTAGTCCAAAACCTCTATGGAAAGGTCAGTGCTACAGTAGTTCAATAAGGCAGTGTAATTATACCCTCCTAGTATCAACTAACCAAATAAATTAGTGAATATTAAGAACAGTTGAGTTTTGCTTATACCGTAGTCAAAGACTGATTGAGGAGGCAGCTAAAGGCAGCAGTGAGTATGGAATTTGAGACCATTGCTGCTTTACAAGAGCCTATAATCAAAGGCCAACCAACTAAAAGTGTCCAAATAAAGTGTTTGGCCTCCTTCGATTAACCTCAAAATACCTTCTCAGTTTCACAAGGAAAACTTTAAAAAAAATATATTTCTACTATTGATAAGGTTTCTTGCTATTCTGGAATAGCATGTGGAATACTGCGCTTGAACATTTGAACAGAGTATTATATAACAGTAGCCTATATTTTTACAACAGAAGCTAGGTTAGAGCTGATAGAAATAAGAGAACAATGATATACCGGTATGGGGCGAGCAGCTCTCGAGTCAGGACGGTACGCTGCAAACTCGCCCCTCACACCATTCAATCCATCCTCTAACCCTGGCCAGGTAACGATGTCCTCTGCAGCTGGTAGAGCGTTCAGTCGACTCTAGAGGGAAAATTAATATACACAGAATCAGTTGCTGAGAAGTGGAAGTTGATTTTGTACTTATTAAAATGAGTCAGTTACAAGAAGGCTGGTTGTTTATGACAAGGCAGCAGAGATGTAATAAGGAGGCATTACAGAGAGCATTGTAACCTATCTAGTATATCCAGTGTCTACTGCACAAGGCTGGATGGCTCTTCTTTATATCTAACTTCTCTTTGTTTGTCTGTTTGTCCTCTTTGCATTTTGAAACTAGTGAACGAATTTGGACCAAAATTTTGCAGGGCAACATCAATGTGTCCAGAGATAGTGTTAGGCTATATAGTTTTAGAGAACTAGGGCTAGAGGCCTCCTGGAGGATAAAAAGCAGCATCATTATTAATAGTATGCCTTTTACTGTTAGATGTAAATATTATAAGAATTCTTCTGATCCCTTCAAATGTTCAGTCCAAGTTCAAAATATTACAATTCATATTAGGGTCAGTTTTGCCATGTTCATAAATAAGTTTCAAGAACAAAGTCGACAAACCCTCTCTGTCGCTAGACTACATTTAGAAAATCCACACTTCTCTCAAGGCCTGTTGTATGTCGGATACACAAGAGTTGGAAATCCACAAGAATAAAAACTAAGAACATTATCTAAAAGGAAGCACCTACTGTCCTAGAAGCATATTTTTAAATATTAAATTTCTAAATATTAACTTCACGTGTTTATTAAACTTCACGTGTATATTAAACACTTCAAGTGTTATATCATTATAAATAATTACAAGTTTATAGTCATAAAATTGTTGATTGAATTAGAAATTATTGTAAAATATGACGTGATTGATGAATAAAGTTGAAAAGTGAACCAGATGCGAATTTCATTTCATAGAAGTGACCCGGGCAATGCAGAGTATTTCTGCTAGTACAAACAAAAACTTTCTTTGTTCATATGGAAGATTATTTAATTGTATTAAAGTAGTTGGTGAGCTGTGATGGGAGAACACAGGTTCTGCACTAACAACATCAGCAAGTACAACATAAAATTTAGTCTACAAATTGTTCAACTAGTACGAAGAGCAAGTTAACCACTAAACAAACATTTTATCATCACAAAAGTAAGTGGTAGAGCATGGCTATACTAAAGCATTGTAGACAACATTTGAGATTAGCTGCTAAATAAATGCACCGATGATTAAAATTTTTTACTTTGCCAATGATTCCTGAGACCTAAGGTAACCTAAGGTACCAAATAAATTAAAAGAAGAAAAAATATTATGTAATTGAAAAATCTATTAAATACTTAGAATACAATCATAGAAACCATCAATACATTAAATTTATAATCTCCAGTACAATAGGCAAATATAGGGAATCCAGAAAAAACAAAGTTTGGTATTTTAAATGCAGTTCTTGCGTAGTTTTACGACCTAAAATTTTGCAAAATGTATTTTTAAATATGTCGGGATTCTGAATAGATGCACATAACAACATTTAGATAAAACTAAATTATAATTACATTTAATAACAATTTTTACAAAGGCCAACTGTAATAACAATTTTTGTAACATATTGTAAATGATATAATTGTAGTAAAAATACTAGTCATTCTAATTTATGACTTAATTAGATATGATTAAGTCAGAGATCAAATACCATTTAATCAATAATTTGAAAATTTGAAAGACTTGAACAGGGTCATAATATCGTAATATCAGGTCATCGGAGTGAACCCAACAAAAATGATTATGCGTTAAAAACAGATAAACTCAGAAGCAACCTCTGTGCTAAAACATTGGATCAGACTAACGAAATATCACAAGACATAGTGTGGAGGTCAAGGGAATCATTTCAGTTCCTTCACCAATGTAGAAGAAGTAATCATATTACGGAGAACAGAAGAACAAACGTGTAACATAATTAACGAGTAAGCCATCGCCTTTTTCTTACCAATTCTGTGTCATACTGAACGGCGCCACTCTGTAATAACATTATAAACGATCATAACAGTAAATCATTTTTATTGCTAAGAGCTAGTTATAATATATAAAGTTCTAATAACATCCACATATAGATTATGGCTGTGATTAAATAGCAACAAAACTATTAAAACCTAGTGATAGCTTATCTTTATGTCTTTCACAGCGAGCCTAAGAAATAGCTCATAATCCATGAGACGACAAACTCTCCTTTTGCGATGTTCCTCAGTCTAGGGGAACACCGCGACGTTCCTATTGCAGTGTTCCCCAATGCTAAACTTGTCAGAGGCTAGAGTTTATTAAAGTACTAAAACGCTTTGGATATCAAAACCTAATGAATTTCCAAATGCCTACCTAAGAAGACATGAATGGGATTATCAACTCCCGAAACAAAGATGTGATTAGGTTATTCCATTTGTGCATGTCCTAGTCTACATACAGCTATACACGGTCGCATACAAATATAAAAATTGCCAGAATATTATAATTTGACCATTGTTTTATCAACGTTGATAGAAGGTTGTATGAGCCTTAAATGCAAAATAAATTAGCATTCTTTGCTTGACTTGAAGCTAATGTGTACGCATTATTGAAAATGAGAAACTAAGTGTCTGAGAATCAGATTCCCAGAGAAGCAAACTATCTGAGAGCATACTAGACCACATGTGAGCCTGATAGGCACCCTCTGATAGGCAGACCTTCAGAGAACCGAACTCTCTGATAGTCAGACTCTCTGAGGACAACATGTTCAGATAGTCCGATTCTCTGATTGTCCGATTCTCTGATTGTCTAATTCTCTGATTGTCTGATTCTCTTATAGTTCGATTCTCTGATAATCTGAACCTCTAGGAACCAGAGCCTCAAGCTGAGAACCAGATAACCAGATCAGAACTCTCTGATGATCAGATTTTCTAAGAATCAAGCTCTTTGATAAGAAAACCCTTTGAAAACCCGTTTGTCTGATTGCACACGCTTGTTTAAACCTTTTGTATACGCATTTAAGCATTGTGATAGATATGTAGGAAATTTGAAGAAGGACTATTACTCGTTATAAAAGACTAGAAAACAGTAAAACTTAACTTAGTAGTTTACCTGTAAGTCATCAAGACGTGATTTAAAGTCATCTAGGTCACTCATTTTATCCATTAATTTCGTCATTTCCTTCATTTGATCTCTCAGCTCATCAAGTTTTCTCAGTTGCTTGTTAATCTCGTCCATATCAATCTGAACAAAGTAGCAAGGATGACATCAATGGCAGTGAATAATAGTATTACTGTAACTTGTAAGCAACATTCTAGTTACAAGTTGTACTTGATAGATTAATATAATTTGGTAATAAAGAGCGCTGCATTTTGGGTCGTATATAACTAACATTAAAAAAAATTACTTACGAAATTTGCATTAAAACAAACATCGAATTTGTTAGACTACTTAGTGTAATCTAACAACAGTTTAACTAAAGACTGGATGCAGAGGCAACAGCCTTATCTGTTGTGAGTGGGCTACTCCTAACACTGGTACCCCTTATCTGTTGTGAATGGGCTACTCCTAACAGCAATACCTCTACGTAGTATCCATCAATATTGTTTGTAATAAACCTGAAATGTCAGGGATGCAGTATACTGCTTTCTCTATATGCGTATAATAGATTTTACTGATCACTCATGTACTATGACCACACATCATACAGTATACTGCCTTCTCTATATGTGTACAATTAATTTTACTGATCACTCATGTACTATGACCACACATCATATAGTATACTGCCTTCTCTAAAGGCGTATAATAACTTTTACTGATCACTTATGCACTATGATGACACACCAGATAGTGTACTGCCTTCTCTATATGAGTATAATAACTTTTACTGATCACTTATGCACTATGATGACACATCAGATAGTATACTGCCTTCTCTATATGAGTATAATAACTTTTACTGATCACTTATGCACTATGATGACACATCAGATAGTAAACTGCCTTCTCTATATGAGTATAATAAATTTTATTGATCCTCATGTACTATGACCACACCCAGATAGTATACTGCCTTTTCTATATGTGTACAATAAATTTTACTGATCACTCATGTACTATGACCACACATCAGATAGTATACTGCCTTCTCTATATGTGTACAATTAATTTTACTGATCACTCATGTACTATGACCACACATCATATAGTATACTGCCTTCTCTAAAGGCGTATAATAACTTTTACTGATCACTCATGTACTGTGATGACACACCAGATAGTATACTGCCTTCTCTATATGAGTATAATAACTTTTACTGATCACTTATGCACTATGATGACACATCAGATAGTAAACTGCCTTCTCTATATGAGTATAATAAATTTTACTGATCACTTATGCACTATGATGACACATCAGATAGTAAACTGCCTTCTCTATATGAGTATAATAAATTTTATTGATCCTCATGTACTATGACCACACCCAGATAGTATACTGCCTTTTCTATATGTGTACAATAAATTTTACTGATCACTCATGTACTATGACCACACATCAGATAGTAGAGGTGAGCAGTAATAAGTGAACTGGCCATAAAAATATAGGCATAAGTTTTGTAGAGATGCGACAATGACAACGAAGGATTATGTTACATCACCTCTTATCTTGTGTTGCAGGACCATCAAAAAGAGCAACTGTCTCTACTATAAACATTCAGGGATTTTCTGACTTACTTTGTCTAGCTTGCTCCTCAGGTCTTTGTTCTCATCTTTGAGCTCAGACATGTCCTTTATCAGCTGCTCAATCAAACTCATTGCCTGCAATAAAACAGGCAAAAACTTATTTATTACTATTAAATTAAATCCAAACAGAAATTTATCTTCACTTTTTATTACCCTAAAGCAGTTTCTTTAGCTCTCAATATTAGCTAATATTTACAAATTGCAGAGTTAGGGTGGGTCTTACAAATGTTAAACAGAGACAAGGTGCCATGAGAAAAGTTCACAGGCTTGCTGAACTACTATCTCAGAAGGGTCGAGTGGTGCAGTGCACATTTGGCTTAGACACTAGTTGAATTATTCATATTGATGTCAAACTGCAGCAAAATGGTATCAACGGAAAAATAATAATTCTTTTAGCGACTAAATTGTGTAGTTTGTATTTGTGATAAGTTACTTAAACACAGGTTGAATATAACACTAAGGGAAGCAGTTGACATTCCAATATAAGGTGAGTGATCCATGAACATCTGAGCTTATCCATAGCAATCTGAGCTGCCCCGGTACAACCCGTTTCAATGCGACCATGGTCAGTGTAGAGTTGGTGTAGAGTTGGTGCAGAGTTGGCGTAGAGTCGGTGTAGAGACAGTGTAGAGCCAGTGTAGAGTTGGCGTAGAGTCGGTGCAGAGTCAGTGTAGAGGCGGTGTAGAGTCCGTGTATAGTCATGCTGAGTGTCAGTTACCCTGGCCAAGACACTCGTACAATATTGCAAGCTTGTACACTTGACTGGATGTGCCAATATTACTAATACACCTAGCACTACTAATACTAGTATGTGTTATTGCTAGAATTACTAGTGATACATTTGTCGACCTCTTTTGTAAACTAAAAATCCTAATACATTTGCATAATGCCATTCCTAGTGCATATTCGTGCAATATTGTTATTCTCACACCTAGTTTACCCAACTCAGCGATTGAGCTAAAACATGGAAATTACAACAAAACTACATAAAATCCTTAAATTAATGTGAACTGATTTTTTAATAAATTATTTCTTAAATTATTATTGGAAATGCATTTTTGTGGACCTGATAGCTATGCTCTATCCATACTGTAGTTGTTCCATTATCATACAGCATATAGCCTCAATGTTACTCTTGGATAGAAATATTTTTGTTAGCCATCACAAAGGTGTTGCTGTGTTGAACTAAAGTAATGGTGACAAAAAGGGGGTGGGTTGGAAAGGGGGGGATGAGTTTTTAGCCTAGATGTATGATATTGCAAGTAACCCAAGTGGAAACTCGTGAAGCAATGTTTGAACATGACAGATATATTTGCTGAATACCAACATGTAACATGAGTAAAGCCTTTTGCTTATTAGATGCAAAGCAGCAAATATTGGAATAACAATAGCTAAATAAAAAAAGCCTTACCTATGAGCAAGTCTACTTCAGATTGTTAAGAACTAGTCGGAGCAATGTTGTATGCCGAGTTTCAATATCAATGTTTGTGCAAAGCTCAAACAAAAACAATTTTATTCTTATTCCAAAGGAATTGAGCTTTTCCTATCTGAAAACAAACCTGCTCGACTTTCCATGAGTCTGTACAATCATGGCATATGATGCAAGTTGAACATATTAATGAAGATTTATTTTACGTAAAAAAACAACTAACTTACAGTTTTAATGCCATCTTCATTTGTTTCGACCCTCTTGTTAAGTTGCATGTGCTGCCAAAGGTCAGTAAGGGGAGTGTCACTCTTAACCTTCGAAATCACTTCTTTGGTGTCAGGTAGAGTTGTCGACATATGATTCAGCTCCCTTTCAATTTTGCCTACTTTCTCAGATAGAGCACTGTAAGATGACTTTTGAAAACCCAATGACGCTGCTTTGGCATCTCGCTTGTTGTCAATATCCAAAACAGGAGTAGCTGGTGATCCATCCAATCGACTTATGATTTCAAGTAAGAGTTTGTGGAGATGGTTGAAATTGACAGCTCCAAGTTCAGGAGCTCCTATTGAAGCTTCAAGCAATTGAGCTAAATTCACCACATCAGGCATCTTTAGTCGTATGTTGTAAAGTCTCTTTTAGCTAGTTATTGTTTGAAAATAATTAAAACAAATATTTATGACAATAAACAACTTAAGCGCAAACTATCGTAAACATTTCTGACTGGTTTGCCGAAAATCCAAATAGCTGACCCCACAAGATCGACACTTCAATTCAAACGTTACTAATCACCAAATAGTACAGTCGTATCAGGTGTACATGTACTATGTTAGTAACGCGATGATTTCGGTTGCTGCTTTCCTTTCACACTTTCCATAGTGGATCGTGTTTGATGCAAAAACCCTACGCGAAACAATAATAGTATGCTGTGCTATTCAACTAAAAGAACTACATTAAAAACAATGGAATATAACATCTTTTGCGTAAATTATTGTGTAACATGCCAATGTTACACAAATTATGTTTATAAAAAAATTGTAAAGTTTAGTATTAATCAATAAACGGGCAGGAATATATTGGTTTCTATAGATACGACACGCTGTTTCCGGCGTACAAACCAACAATAGTATTACCTAATTGGTTGATAATGAAATAGCGACGAAAATAATGCGTAACTCCTGGAAAGATTTGCTTCAGTATTATAGATGAACGTAATAAAACTGTAAATAAAAATGTTTTTTTCAAATTTTATGATATTTTGCGTACACACATAAACTTTGCAGTACAATAGCCACAATAAGCCACAATATATACAAAAAGTTACAAAAATTGTTGAAAAAGTTGCACCGCCCGGGAATCGAACCCGGGTCGCGAGAATGGGAATCTCGCATGATACCATTACACCAGCGGTGCCCTACGTTGGCTAACGAGCTATCAAATACTCATGTAGAGTTTTTATTACGAAGCCGCGGAAGAATATTTTAGTAAAGCTATTGTTGATGCAAACATTTTTTTTGTTGCTTAACTGATCACAAAGAATGTTTTTGTTTTTTTTTTACTATTTTACTAGTTAGGTGATCTAGGCAATTGTGGTTATGTAGCTGTATCCGGTGTTAGGCTATTGTGAAACGGCGTGACACCGGCACAGCTGATGGTAATGTTTTCCCATGCTACATCGCACGCAAAAAGTTCTAAAAAGAACACCTTCACAAGACGATGTAAGTTTTCTACGGAATACGGCTAAAATAAATCGAAAAAGAGTTTAAGATACTAGAATAATCTTGCCAGATTCATAGGCGTCATCTGGCGATTGGCCACATTATATTGTCAACATCCAACTGATTTCATATTTGTGCGCAGATTTAATTATTATTGGCGTATTTATATAAATGATGGTTTAAAAATAGCCTTTGCAGTTACAGCACTAAAAAATTTGAGCTAAAAGCTTAAATACTGTCTCCTGTTATTTCTTTGCTGGAGCCTCACTCATAGCTGCAACAAGAAAGATATATTTACCTGCTTATCTACCCCTTCGTAACCTTTCTCATTTATATCATTTAGCTTACCGAATTGCATATTTGTTCACAGTGCTAAACTATTTTGCTATTTGTAGCGAAGTGGCATTTATAAGTTGATATGATTCATCGCTTGATATCTGCTTTAGCTTTTCAAACCTACAACTTTCTACTTCGGCTTTATATTCTGCTTTAATTATTTACTAAAATTTAATAGCTTTCGCTGTTGTAGCTTTGTCTATTGAGACTGGGGTTATACCGCCTAAGTCTGATATAATAGGGAAGGATAAAAATGGCAACATCAATTATCCTTACAGCATGTGAGTACATCTTCCTTTGTAAGCTGCTATTAATGCTCATGATGTGGAGAGTTTACAATTAATGTGTGCTCTCATTTTGGATACTGCAGCTAAGGTGTTGGACGTTAGCTATTTTCTGTCGTGGTGCTGTGACGTTAGGAAAAAATACTAAGGTGCTTTTTTAACAACCATGGCTGAAAAAAAGAAATGCAAGGATTACAGGTTTGTACTAGTTTACTACTAAACCTTTCTGTTCTCTTTCTAACACATATTAGGCTTTCGCTCTTTGGTTCTCAATATTTCCGTTTTCTTTATCATTTAATCGCACTGTGCTATTTTTACGAAATATACATATAGCTTCTTACCAATGATTATTTTGTTGAAGCAGTAAACAGCCTGTGTTTGCTCAGAGAAGAATGCATCGCTCCAAGTCACAGAATGACATGCATACTTACACGCAGGAGCATGAGAATATAGTCAAATATTTATCTGCTAGTAAGTACTTGTAGTTTAGGTATATGGTTATTGTAAGATATTTATTTTTGTATATAATATATGTTACAACAATTCATTTTTGAATCCTTAATTGTGCTTCTAAGCAAGAAAGCTGCTTTGAAATATTTCTTAGCTGACAACAGTGTGAAACGTAGCTTAGCTAACAACCGTGGTTACTAGGACTGGCGTTGTTCACTAGGAGTTGTCATTTCTTGCAGCTTGGCAGAGTGTTAAAAGAGACTTAGACAATAAGAAAAATGATTCTAGTGCAGGTGAGTCATCGTTAGCTCACGGAACAAGCTTGATTACAGCCTTGGAGATGCTATTACACCCATTACATCCTATGTGCACATATTTACGCCATAGCATATTATTTGACATACTAATTGCTGCTCTAACAGCAGGACATTGTTTTCTTGAATTAGTAATGGTCAGCATTCATGTCCCTTCTACATGTGCAAGTTCAAGGGAAAATGACTGGCATGCATTGGCTTGAACTGATTCGCGTTGTATGGCTGGCTTGAGATGTATACTCTTGTTCCTCCCTACTTCCTCTCTATATACCTACTATGATTCTGCTTCACACTTGTAGAAGGTGGAACAGTATACTACATAGAGAAGGAACTCAACCCTGTGCTTAAAGGTAGGTCTTGTAACATACCTCTGTAGGTGATTGCAGGAAGATGTCTGTAGGCCAAATCAGTATGTGTGCTTATTTTGCCTTTTAGTTGTCGTAAAACTGCAGTGGCTAGCGGCTTACCGAAATATCAATCGATATTTGTCAACCACTGAAAAGCTGAAATGTCACAAGTTCCTAGTAGTGCTTTGTTAAACATAAGTTTGTTAAAAAAGCCCTGAAAGTAAGCTGCCCTAGTATCTGCGGTGTGTAATGATACATTGTTAGGGTTACAAAATGACTCTTGCTGGCATCCGGGCTAGATATAACATAAACAGTATGATAAGCAAGTGTGAAAAATCCTACCCATCGAGGCTCAAATTGTTTATGTTGCCAGATGAACTGATATCTGGAAATTGCGAATGTGGTGTTCTACTGCTGTCTTCTTTTTGCTTAATTTTGGGGATAATTTTGGTATTTTTTGGGTGTTTGGTTTGATCTATCAGTTAACATTCAGTAACATATACATGGTTTTAACAGCTCCTCTTAAAGCTACTCCAGTTAATAATGGTCACCTTACAGAAGCCATTTATGGTTGGTTTTTATTAAGGTTGCCAAGTGACACCGCTCTTCAACCATACTCATCTTAGCAAACCTTTCCTCATTTTTCCAAAATAATGGGGATGCCAATTTCAACCCCTGTTCAGTTTTTACAGTCATTTAATTCACACGATTGACCTTCCCATTTGATATAATTTGTTTGTCAATTGTTTATGACACTCTGCCAAGGTGCTTAGCATTTTTATTACCTAGGCCCGTTTTTATGGCCTACACACAATTCTGTGCGCCATTGGCTTCTGTTAGTAGTCGGACACATTCGCTCAGTTCTTTCATTAAACTTGACTGTTCAATCTAAACTTCTGCAGTCTTATTGGTTGTTGCAGATTTCATGCCTTTCGACCTAGAAAGGTTTTTAGCTGATAGATTATACCAGAAGTACTTGCCAAGTTCATAGCATTAATGATGGACCTCGTCTGCTCCGTGTGTCGACCATCACCGATATTTATGTGTGTGAAGTTTGATGCACGACATTTTAAACTTGAGGTGCCATTGTTTGTGTATGTTGTTGTAGCAGGGAGTGAAACAAGTTTTATGTAACTAGGGAGAGTTTTCCATTTGACTAGATGAGTGACGGTATTTATTGTACACTGCCGAATTGTATGCACCAAAAAATAATGTATTCCATTTTTTGTAGTTTTAATCAATTTATTGTGAGACCCTTTTAGTAGGTGTTTGACCTTTGGGTGTCTTTGTGCAATTTAGTTGACATACCGCAGTCCTTTGGCTGTATCAATCATTCATGATTATTGTAATATTTTGATGAATAAATTTTACAGTTTTACAATAGAATTATGTTTGCACCCTGTGAATCATTCTAAGACATAAAAGCATAAAAAACTTCACTAAACCATTGATATAACTAAGCTGTAACCTAGGGTATTAGTCAAAAGAAATAAGCTGCGAATCATCTACAGCTGGTGGTGCTTGCTGGAATTGCTGATCAGGTGGGTACTGCTGGTACTGCCCAGGATTACTGTAGCCAGATTGGGGAGTGACATGCTGTGGTGGGTACTGTCCTGACATGTGCTGGTTGGGCTGCTGCATAATAGACTGATAGGTTGGAGGTCCACTGCTTGGCAAATTTTCTGACATGCCTGAAATATTGTCAATAAAAAATAATTGGTACACTGAATCCTTACGATGAACCAATAGCCAATACATTGCAAAGCTTTTCCTTATTAATTTTATACCTTGCATGTTGTAAGGGTTGAATGCTTGCCCTGGATGAGCCATTGGGGTTTGCTGAATCTGGTTGGGCAACTGTGGCTGCTGATTAGGCAGCTGTGGCTGCTGGTTGGGCAGTTGCTGCTGCTGGTTGGGCAACTGTGGCTGCTGGTTAGGCAGTTGTTGCTGCTGGTTGGGCAGTTGTTGTTGCTGGTTGGGCAACTGTTGTTGCTGGTTGGGCAGTTGTTGTTGCTGGTTGGGCAACTGTTGTAGCTGGTGGTTGAGCAGCCGTTGTTGATTTCCCATTTGCTGATCTCCTGCTGGCTGATGATTAATTTGTTGGGGAGGCATTTGGGCAAGGTGTTGAGGCGGTCCAGGCACCGGCGGCTGGGGCGAAGAATTGAAACTATTCTGGCTAGTTGGAGGCATATAACCTCCATGTCCTCCTTGATATCCTTCAAACAGAGAGCAGTTTCCAGTGCAAACAGAATATTTTACGAACCCACTGGTTTATTTAACCTATCTATATGATACTAAGTATTGTCATATCAGGTGTAAAAGGTAGTCCTATGTATTAATACAGAGCAAGATATGAAACAAACACTAACTTGAAAAACAACTTGTAGCCCGACCTTACTTTTAGTTTCATGTCAACAAATTATTGTTTTGACCAGAATCAGGTAGCCATAACAACGTGATTTTATAAAACTGGTGTCAATACTGGTGGTCTTGGATCACACAAAATTAATTTATACAGGTTTAAACATATTTGCAGCAACTTTAGTTTACCCAGTAAATTAAGCTCATTCAAATGCTTCAAACCTGCGCAGGAGACCTGGGATTCCATTGCGGTTACGGAAATTACTACATCAAGTTCAAGGATACTCGAACTCCATTTTTGAATTGTTCCTTAATGTAATCACGGGAGGGTTTCACTGCGTGCCATCTCATTAAAGCTTACCAGACGAGTGCATTTGACCATCATAGCCATAAACCAGCATCTGCGCAGGCATAGGCTGCTGTCCCTCCATAGCCTGAGAATATGGAGCTTGCATTTGTGGAGGCTGCATACCCATCCCTTGCTGCGGACCGTACTGACCCAGCTGATAGTCCGTACCAGGCATCATCATTGAATTATAAGTGCCATACCCGGTCTGAAGCTCCTGCAACACATGTTACAATCAACTGAAACCTCTGGTTTATTGGGAACTAAAGCATAGAACAAGACCCAATACAAAATAGCATGAGAATAAATGCTATTGTATGAGGCTCAACAGCAAATCAACATATCTTCATATAAAATGTGACACAAGTGAAAGTAAGTGCTCACTATTGGGATGCTGCATAAGGAATTGAGGATTTAATATTGGTAAATCTATTGGTTATTAATAGATTTACTAATATTAAATCATTGTATTGGTACAATTAAATCATAATAATAAAGCATGTTGGTAAATCACAATTTAACTGCACAAGATACCTACACGTATCCGCACAGAATACCAACATTTAACCGCACAAGATACCTACACGTACCCACACTGAACACCTACATGTATCCGCACACGATACCTACGCGTATCCGCACAGTATACCTACATGTATCCACACGATATATCAGCACGTATCCAAACGGTTCACCTACAGATATCCACAAGATATACCTAAACGTATCCATCCAGCATACCTGTGGAAAGCCGTGCAACTGTGCTTGCCTCATTTGAGTTTGCTGCTTTTGCATCTGCATCCTCGCCTTCATCTCTGCCTCCTGCTGATGCAACTTCTGTAGAGCCTCCAGTCGCTGCCTGTCCAACACTTGCTGCCAAACACAATCAATAATCATTGGTGAAATATTCTCATCCCATGACTGACATTTTTAGTATTTAAGCAGAGTGCTGTATAGTAGTGTAAAGTTACAATAATTATTTTTCTTGGCTGCTTCGGGTGTTCTAGCAAATAGGAGAGAGTTTATGATTTGATAATTTAGTTTGGAAAGTCACAAACTTTGGTCAGTATATTTGATGTTAATCAAGCTACACTACGATATAACTTGGACTATTGTATTAGTCAAATTATTGCATGACGAGTGAAACTATGGTATACTTCAAACTAATTTGTAACTCAAAACTATTGTACAACTTGAGACAACAGTACAGATTGAACTACTGCACCACTCGAATACTGTACAACTCCACTATTGTACAACATAACTATTGCATAACTCAAACTATTGTATAACATGGCTAGTCCATAACACAACTTTTGGATAACTCAAACTACCCATTGGATAATCTAAATTATAAGAATCTCTTTAGAAAGGATAAGACTTTCATGGATGCAGTACTGAAATGGAGCAAACAGGTTTTAATGTTTTTTGGGTGCGTAAAATACTTCAAGTATGAAAAAAAAGACTGGAGATGTTATGTTGAACTGAATCAAGCAAGAGATATCACCAGTTCTTTATATGTGTGTAAGTATAGATTACTATCATTCAGTTCCTTATATATACAGTGCATCCTCGGGTTACGATTTTGATCCATTCCAGGGTTGGCATTGTATGGTGAAAAAATTGTATGTAGGGGTATAGAAACCATAGTAATTATATAATGCAAACATCCCCTGATAAAAATCGTCAAAAGTTTGTATAAGTGCTGCACATATTAAAAATTAGTAATAAAATAGGATCTTAACCTTAATAACTATTATAGCTACCTATTAATAGTAACTTTATTATATTTAGTGAATTTTCTGGTTATGATGTTAAAATCCGCTATGAGCAAAACTACATACCATAGAAAGTTGTTACCTTCAAGATAAACGTACGTACAAAAAAATCTTTGAATTCACTTCAAACAAGTTTAGCTTAGTAAACAAACACACTTGAAGCTAAGTTTTACTAATTATTTTACTATTATTCTTATTTTACTAAGTACTTCTATTTTACTGAATTTCAACTTTTTATTACTAAAATTTTAGCACTTAGCAGTTACTGTCTTTGCCTTCATTATAACTTTTAGCGGACCTGTTTAAAACATTTTTCAACTTACTTAGGCAAGAAAACCCAAATGACGTTGTTTTCGCAATAAAATGAATTTCTGTTAGCAGGTTAAGGGAAGTTGTTTAACCATTGTATGAAGGGATCACAATTCCAACTTTGCTACTAGTTTTGAACGAAAAATATTACCGTTTTACACACGAGAATTCCTGAACGGAGGGAAATTGGTCATCGTGTCTCTTTCAGGCGCTGTAAAAATATTTTCGGCAAACAGCATTTCAGTGTCTTTGTTCTTTTGATGTACGTAATATGCACGCCGGCTGCCAAATTTGAACTCGGGCGAAAATTTTAAAAATCGTGTATCGGGGCAATCGTATCCTGAGGTGATATCCCTTGCTTGATTTAGTTTAATATAACATCTCTGGCCCTTTTTGCAGCCTTTATATATTTATATATGTAAATGAAAAAGGCTAATCCTCAAGAAATGCCAACTGAAACCATTAACGATATAGAAGGGTGGAAGTACTTGGAGATTATGAAAAGTAACATCAACCATGAAATCGAAGTGCGATTCAAGGCTTTTCCCAAATATAAAAAACACACTCAGTAGGTCCTATGGAGCCAGCTCAATCCCAGGAATCAAGGGGTGACAATAAATGCCTACGAACCGCAGGCATAGTAAGGTAGACTAGGGTATCCATGGAGTCTACAGACAGCAACTCACAAGCTGCTGACCATGCATGTAGCACTCCACCCAAGGTCTGATAGAGGTCAAATACCTCTAGGTTACATCTTAGTAAAAAAGATGGAGGCAGAAGGCTCAACAGTGTACAACAGACAGTGAAAGAAAAATAGAGCATGAAAGCCTACGCAGCCTCCATGGCCGCTATAGACAGGTTGCTCGGTGAATTCCACTCGATTGCTGTGCCAATGAACCGCACACTGATGATAAAAAACCTGACTGGCACAGCAAACCTCGCCCGTGGTGCCAATGGTCCAACCACAAGTATCTGAGCTTGGAGACCTCCACCAGACAAATATGTCTTAACAAAGCTGACTCAACAGTCACCAGAGTCACCAGTCATAATAGCACAGAAGCCAGTGCTTCCAAAAAGGCAACTCCATACCGAGGTCTGTCACATTAGAAACAATGCTAGATGCAGGCTGCAAGGATGCCTCGAAAACCACCTAAAATAGAATCAGTGGATGAAAGCAGCTAGCAGGAAATTCACACCCTGAGCAGCTTAATCATGTCACAGGTTTAGTGTACAGAGGTCTACGGCCTCAATAAAACGCAACACTAGTGGGAAGCTCCTAATAAGGTCAACGAGAATGACTGCTAAGTTCCTCTGGGACTGCTAACCCCGGAATAACAAGCACTCTTAACAAGCCAGCCAGATATCGTGGTAGTGAATGAGGTGAGCAAAAGGCTTTATCAATATAAATCTCAGTGTCTGTCATCGTTCGTCTATGCAGTTATGGCGATAAAGTTTTAAGAACGCAATATGCACTTTGTACTAGATTATGAACTTGACGCCTACAGTTCTGGAGGTGACGAGCTTACCAATGAGACTAGGTGTCCAACTCATGGCCTCACCAGGTGAATTCCCGGCGTTGCACGGGTAATAAAAACAGCTTATAAACAGTGGCAGGTAATATAATATAGTGTAAAGCTACAGTAGTAGGTGACGTAATGTTTATAAGCTGTTTTGTATTACCTGTGCAATACAGGCATTCATCTAGTAATAAATATAGCAGTACTCAATCACTACGACACAGTCAGAAAAAAGAGGAAACAATGGAGAAATATCACCACTCACAGAAGAGATTCAAAAGAGCTGTCACATGAGAACAACTGTAATTCCGGTAGTCATTGGAGCATTGGGTCCAATAATACCTGAACATCAAATGTAACTTGCCCTAATATCGGCAACAATCAACACAAGTGAGTTGCAGAAAAGCACACTATTGACAACGGCGAAGATCTTGAGGCGAGTGCTCAAACTCCCAGGTATTTGGAAGAAGACTCAAGCTTGACCAAACACTACTACCCACTTGGGTTAACAGGGGTGAAGAAACATATATATTTATATATATACATTATATATATATATATATACATTATATATATATATCATTCAAAAGAAATTAAGTCAAAAGAGAGAACTCTCAACTCTGCGAATTGAGTATATTAAATTACATGGTTTTTGACTAGAATTTTGTCATGTCATCTGAAAATCTTAGTTAAAAATCGTCCAATTTTATATATCACTATTATATATATCACTATCTATATATAAAATAGAATATATATATCACTATCTATATATAAAATAGAATATATATATCACTATCTATAATAATATACATCACTAGCTATATATAATATATATATATCACTATCTATATACAATATATATCACTATCTATATATAAAATAGAATATATATATATCACTATCTATATATTAAATATAATATATATATATATATATCACTATCTCAACAAATATAAAAGGAACCTGCTTCTGCTTGCGTAGGACATCCAGCTTCTGCATCATCTGAATCTGTTTTCTCTTTGCTCTCTCCTGCGCTTCTATTCGTCGCTTCTCCTCATGCTCTTGCCTTAGAGAATTGAGGGCATCTCTTGCATCTCTCAGCTGAGCCAGCTTGTCTTGTAGTCCCTCATACTGAGCTGTGAAAATCAAAAACCAAAAGCCATTCAGCAACAAAAAAAGTGTATTTTTATGCACACGCAAAATTTGTCAGAGTCAAATAAATTGATTGATGAAATATGTTTTGTCAAGCCAATCACTGCGACCTATAGATTCCTGACATTTTCACTAGGAGTGCGGAAGGATAGGCCACTCACATCGCTTGTCCTCCTGCACCTGAATGTACCCGAGCAATTTGGGGTGCATGCTCTGCAGAGCAGCAAACAATGTCTGCACTGACGAATCATTAATAATGCTGCGGCCACGGGCAGAGTTGCTGTTCATTCTATTTACGAAGACATCAATGCTGCTCGACATGTCCTTCATGAATTGTTCTCTTACCATCTCATCTTCCTCGGGCTCCACTTCTTCAGCTCCAGACTGATAGACCTGCAGATAATGACACTGTTTACCGCATAACCGAGCGAACCAGCTGTGAGTAACCCGCGAAATTTTATTGGATATTCCCAAGTTAGGTATCGCATTTTAACAGTTGGGAGACCAAGTGGGCCACAATGCTATTGTCCTTACTACTCTGACAACACATCCAATCTAATCTATAAGAGTTAATCTTGAGAATTTGATCCAGCCTGAGTAGAGGATATAGACATACAGCCAATGCTAGAATTTCAATCAGCTCTCCATATGTTTCAACTTGATGATGTAAAACGTGGGCAAATACCTGGGGCAACATACAAACTAATTTCAAAGCTGAAAAAGCTGTTTTACAACTAGAAAAACCTTAAACTCTGTCATACAAGTTCCTTAACATCTTGTATCACTAAGGCTATAACATCTCGTATCACTAAGGCTATAACATCTTGTATCATTAAGGCTATAACATCTTGTATCATTAAGGCTATAACATCTTGTATCATTAAGGCTATAACATCTTGTATCATTAAGGCTATAACATCTTGTATCATTAAGGCTATAACATCTTGTATCATTAAGGCTATAACATCTTGTATCACTAAGGCTATAACATCTTGTATCACTAAGGCTATAACATCTTGTATCATTAAGGCTATAACATCTTGTATCACTAAGGCTATAACATCTTGTATCATTAAGGCTATAACATCTTGTATCACTAAGACTATAACATCTTGTATCATTAAGGCTATAACATATTGTATCATTAAGGCTATAACATCTTGTATCACTAAGGCTATAACATCTTGTATCATTAAGGCTATAACATCTTGTATCATTAAGGCTATAACATATTGTATCATTAAGGCTATAACATCTTGTATCACTAAGACTATAACATCTTGTATCACTAAGGCTATAACATCTTGTATCACTAAGGCTATAACATCTTGTATCATTAAGGCTATAACATCTTGTATCACTAAGGCTATAACATCTTGTATCACTAAGGCTATAACATCTTGTATCATTAAGGCTATAACATCTTGTATCATTAAGGCTATAACATATTGTATCATTAAGGCTATAACATCTTGTATCATTAAGGCTATAACATCTTGTATCATTAAGGCTATAACATCTTGTATCATTAAGGCTATAACATCTTGTATCATTAAGGCTATAACATCTTGTATCATTAAGGCTATAACATCTTGTATCATTAAGGCTATAACATCTTGTATCACTAAGGCTATAACATCTTGTATCACTAAGGCTATAACATCTTGTATCATTAAGGCTATAACATCTTGTATCACTAAGGCTATAACATCTTGTATCATTAAGGCTATAACATCTTGTATCATTAAGGCTATAACATCTTGTATCACTAAGGCTATAACATCTTGTATCACTAAGGCTATAACATCTTGTATCATTAAGGCTATAACATCTTGTATCATTAAGGCTATAACATCTTGTATCACTAAGGCTATAACATCTTGTATCATTAAGGCTATAACATCTTGTATCATTAAGGCTATAACATATTGTATCATTAAGGCTATAACATCTTGTATCACTAAGACTATAACATCTTGTATCATTAAGGCTATAACATCTTGTATCATTAAGGCTATAACATCTTGTATCACTAAGGCTATAACGTCTTGTATCACTAAGGCTATAACATATTGTATCATTAAGGCTATAACATCTTGCATCATTAAGGCTATAACATCTTGTATCATTAAGGCTATAACATCTTGTATCATTAAGGCTATAACATCTTGTATCATTAAGGCTATAACATCTTGTATCATTAAGGCTATAACATCTTGTATCACTAAGGCTATAACATCTTGTATCATTAAGGCTATAACATCTTGTATCACTAAGGCTATAACGTCTTGTATCACTAAGGCTATAACATCTTGTATCACTAAGGCTATAACATCTTGTATCACTAAGGCTATAACATATTGTATCATTAAGGCTATAACATCTTGTATCATTAAGGCTATAACATCTTGTATCACTAAGGCTATAACATCTTGTATCATTAAGGCTATAACATCTTGTATCATTAAGGCTATAACATATTGTATCATTAAGGCTATAACATCTTGTATCACTAAGACTATAACATCTTGTATCATTAAGGCTATAACATCTTGTATCATTAAGGCTATAACATCTTGTATCACTAAGGCTATAACGTCTTGTATCACTAAGGCTATAACATATTGTATCATTAAGGCTATAACATCTTGTATCATTAAGGCTATAACATCTTGTATCATTAAGGCTATAACATCTTGTATCATTAAGGCTATAACATCTTGTATCATTAAGGCTATAACA
Organism: Watersipora subatra; assembly: GCF_963576615.1. Lineage (NCBI taxonomy): Eukaryota > Metazoa > Bryozoa > Gymnolaemata > Cheilostomatida > Watersiporidae > Watersipora > Watersipora subatra. The sequence continues at coordinate 35,929,898 of NC_088711.1, read as the reverse complement.
TCTTGTATCATTAAGGCTATAACATCTTGTATCACTAAGGCTATAACATCTTGTATCATTAAGGCTATAACATCTTGTATCACTAAGGCTATAACATCTTGTATCACTAAGGCTATAACATCTTGTATCACTAAGGCTATAACATCTTGTATCACTAAGGCTATAACATATTGTATCATTAAGGCTATAACATCTTGTATCATTAAGGCTATAACATCTTGTATCATTAAGGCTATAACATCTTGTATCATTAAGGCTTTAACATCTTGTATCATTAAGGCTATAACATCTTGTATCATTAAGGCTATAACATCTTGTATCACTAAGGCTATAACATCTTGTATCACTAAGGCTATAACATCTTGTATCACTAAGGCTATAACGTCTTGTATCACTAAGGCTATAACATCTTGTATCATTAAGGCTATAACATCTTGTATCACTAAGGCTATAACATCTTGTATCACTAAGGCTTTAACATCTTGTATCATTAAGACTATAACATCTTGTATCACTAAGGCTTTAACATCTTGTATCATTAAGGCTATAACATCTTGTATCATTAAGGCTTTAACATCTTGTATCATTAAGACTATAACATCTTGTATCACTAAGGCTATAACATCTTGTATCATTAAGGCTATAACATCTTGTATCATTAAGGCTTTAACATCTTGTATCATTAAGACTATAACATCTTGTATCACTAAGGCTATAACATCTTGTATCACTAAGGCTATAACATCTTGTATCATTAAGACTATAACATCTTGTATCATTAAGGCTTTAACATCTTGTATCATTAAGGCTTTAACATCTTGTATCACTAAGGCTATAACATATTGTATCATTAAGGCTATAACATCTTGTATCATTAAGGCTATAACATCTTGTATCATTAAGGCTATAACATCTTGTATCACTAAGGCTATAACATCTTGTATCATTAAGGCTATAACATCTTGTATCATTAAGGCTATAACATCTTGTATCATTAAGGCTATAACATCTTGTATCACTAAGGCTATAACATCTTGTATCACTAAGGCTATAACATCTTGTATCACTAAGGCTATAACATATTGTATCATTAAGGCTATAACATCTTGTATCATTAAGGCTTTAACATCTTGTATCATTAAGGCTATAACATCTTGTATCATTAAGGCTATAACATCTTGTATCATTAAGGCTATAACATCTTGTATCACTAAGGCTATAACATCTTGTATCACTAAGGCTATAACATCTTGTATCACTAAGGCTATAACATCTTGTATCACTAAGGCTATAACATATTGTATCATTAAGGCTATAACATCTTGTATCATTAAGGCTTTAACATCTTGTATCATTAAGGCTATAACATCTTGTATCATTAAGGCTATAACATCTTGTATCATTAAGGCTATAACATCTTGTATCACTAAGGCTATAACATCTTGTATCATTAAGGCTATAACATCTTGTATCACTAAGGCTATAACATCTTGTATCACTAAGGCTATAACATCTTGTATCACTAAGGCTATAACATATTGTATCATTAAGGCTATAACATCTTGTATCATTAAGGCTTTAACATCTTGTATCACTAAGGCTATAACATCTTGTATCATTAAGGCTATAACATCTTGTATCACTAAGGCTATAACATATTGTATCATTAAGGCTATAACATCTTGTATCATTAAGGCTTTAACATCTTGTATCATTAAGGCTATAACATCTTGTATCACTAAGGCTATAACATCTTGTATCATTAAGGCTATAACATCTTGTATCATTAAGGCTATAACATCTTGTATCATTAAGGCTATAACATCTTGTATCATTAAGGCTATAACATCTTGTATCACTAAGGCTATAACATCTTGTATCACTAAGGCTATAACATCTTGTATCACTAAGGCTATAACATCTTGTATCACTAAGGCTATAACATATTGTATCATTAAGGCTATAACATCTTGTATCATTAAGGCTATAACATCTTGTATCACTAAGGCTATAACATCTTGTATCACTAAGGCTATAACATCTTGTATCACTAAGGCTATAACATATTGTATCATTAAGGCTATAACATCTTGTATCACTAAGGCTATAACATCTTGTATCATTAAGGCTATAACATCTTGTATCATTAAGGCTATAACATCTTGTATCATTAAGGCTATAACATCTTGTATCACTAAGGCTATAACATCTTGTATCACTAAGGCTATAACATCTTGTATCACTAAGGCTATAACATCTTGTATCACTAAGGCTATAACATATTGTATCATTAAGGCTTTAACATCTTGTATCATTAAGGCTATAACATCTTGTATCACTAAGGCTATAACATCTTGTATCATTAAGGCTATAACATATTGTATCATTAAGGCTTTAACATCTTGTATCACTAAGGCTATAACATCTTGTATCATTAAGGCTATAACATATTGTATCATTAAGGCTTTAACATCTTGTATCATTAAGGCTATAACATCTTGTATCACTAAGGCTATAACATCTTGTATCATTAAGGCTATAACATATTGTATCATTAAGGCTTTAACATCTTGTATCATTAAGGCTATAACATCTTGTATCATTAAGGCTATAACATCTTGTATCATTAAGGCTATAACATCATGTATCATTAAGGCTATAACATCTTGTATCACTAAGGCTATAACATCTTGTATCATTAAGGCTATAACATCTTGTATCATTAAGGCTATAACATCTTGTATCATTAAGGCTATAACATCTTGTATCATTAAGGCTATAACATCTTGTATCACTAAGGCTATAACATATTGTATCATTAAGGCTATAACATCTTGTATCATTAAGGCTATAACATCTTGTATCATTAAGGCTATAACATCTTGTATCACTAAGGCTATAACATCTTGTATCATTAAGGCTACAGCCAAATTTGTTCGTTTTCAACGTAAAAGCATAAAGACAATAAAAGGTATTTGATTATCACCTTACAATTTAATCATCTTCACCTTTAATTCTTCAAATATAGTTTTTGCATATTTTTATATAGTGCATTAATTTTGGTGCTATATGCAACAACCTGAAGTATATATCAAGTTTTTTGGCTATGTAATCGATGTAATCTTACAAGAATTTCGGCTATTGATATGTCAGTCCGGACATACTCAAGCAAATATCAAAATGAATCAACTTTGTATGTCAAGGTGTTACTGTACTACAAACAGTATCGCTGTAACATGGAAATATAACTCGTTTGCTAAAGTCCTAGAACTCAAGTCTGGGCCTCAACACCACCGAAGCTACTAAGACGAGAATAAATCTAGCAACACACAGTGGGATATATATCTACCAATATTTCTGGATAATAACACACCTCACTTTCAGTCTGGCTATTCATAGTATAACTTGGTTCGCTTTGGGATGGCGGCGGGGCAGACGGGGTGGTCGCTATCGTGACAATCTTTGAAGGTTCCGTAGCCTTAGGCTGTTGAGATGGCAAAGCAGCGGGTGCAGTATTCTTAGCCTCCTTCTGCTCCCAATAGCCTCTATCAAAGTATCGCTGTAACTCTGGTGCCACTGAATCCTTATCCAGCTCAATCTTAGGGCCAGCTGGCTGGCTCTGCAAGTGCATTACAGCAATTCAGAGGTGGTTTATAGCAAAGAATGTGTCAGCTATATATACCATAATGAGGCGTAAATATCCACTTTCATATCTTATCACTTTTCCTTAACTTTATATTTTTAGGTAAGTAGTATAAAGAAATGGTTATTTGTACTTTGAATCAATTTTATGATTTAAAAAATGGCTCGATTATGAACAGTTACTAAGGTCCACGTCACAAAACATTCAATTCCTTGAACACTGTAAAGTCTAAACCCTGACCTTGAATAATATAACATTGCATCTGTTAAATATATAGCCAAATACAAACTAAAAGAAAACTTTCGCAACAGGAAATCACATGATAATAAGAACAAATCAATGGTGATAAAAGGTAACGATGAAGAGAGAATTCCCTACCTTCCAGTCGAGAACAGTCTTGTCAAACTACACTCAACAAACGCTGTACACTAGAAAAGTACAGGAGGTAAAGACTGAAAAACTTCCATAATGTGACACTCACCACAGGTTGTTCTGCACCGAAGCCTGGAGGCCGAGCGTCCAATGACATGAAGGTTTGCCTTTTTTTCTTCTCTTGTTCTTTAGCTTCAGCCTCACTCTGACTGATAGCTAAGGCTAGCTGTAGCTGTTCCTCTTCTTCTACCTCTTCCTTGGTTTTACCTGCACACAACAACCAGCTGCTACTAAAACCCTTATTATGTACTGCTTTGCTTTATGCTTTGGCCATACAGCAAAGCAAAGAATGGTAGCCCAAATTTTACCCTTGCACGAGCTCCAAAGATGAAAAAAAAGTTCTCTAGGAGGGTTGATGTAAATACAAAGAGTTGCCAACTCTTTCATAGTACATGTATGTGATCTATCAACATGTATGAGTAATATGTTTCAGTGCCAAAAGATTTAACAGGCTTATTCGTATTGCACAATGCTGAAACCTGCATTACAAATATCTACGAGCACTGGCTGTATTAAACTTTCAGGTTTAGTAATTTAAAGATATCCAAAAAGCTTCCTACATCCACTGTATTAATCTCGACATCGGAGGAAAGCAAATACTTCAATAAAAAATGAAACACTTTCAGGATAAACGGTATAGAAAAAAATTGGATGTTGGTTTCAGAACTTAGTATACAGCTGAAGCAAAGACTAGCGATTTTTGCGGTACTAGTATTACTGGAGTAAAGATGCTAATTTCAAACTTTACTACTTGTCACGTCCCACCATTTTTATGACCAAATTCTATGACTATTTTCTTAAAAAATGATCTGCTATGTATATATTTCTTCTTCTCTTTGAGTTGTAGGAGACTTTTTATTTTAAGTTAGTTGGTAAAATATATTTCTTTAACGAAAGGATGTCTGTTGTGAGTTAATTTGTATGCAATATTCTTGCTTGTGCCACACTCACTTTGAACTCACAACTAACTTCAAACTCACAACTCACTTTGAACCCACAACTTGTACTCAATTGGAACTCACAAATGCCAAGCGTTTTGAACTCAAAACTCACTTTGAACTCACAACTCACTTTAAACTCAAAACTCACTTTAAACTCATAACTCACTTGACTCACACTCGCAAATGCTTTAGGCTTTAAATTTGTTTGATTTACTAGTGAAATGTATGTCTTTCAATGGTCATACCAGAATAGTAAACACTGATTCATAGGCAATACTAGTGACCTGCAAGGATAGGCAGATTAATATTACTTGCTGTAAACAAAAACTATATTTTAGTGATTAGAAAAAAATTTAGAAATGATTTTATAAGCAAACAAACAGTTTACGGTAAACACCTCACATTAAGTACTCATTCTCATAAACATATTCATGTTTAGACTAAGGTGTCTATAATTCTCCTAAATATATTCATGTTTAGACTAAGGTGTCTATAATTCACATAAACATATTCATGTTTATACTAAGGTGTCTATAATTCTCCTAAATATATTCATGTTTAGACTAAGGTGTTTATAATTCTCATAAACATATTCATGTTTAGACTAAGGTGTCTATAATTCTCCTAAATATATTCATGTTTAGACTAAGGTGTCTATAATTCACATAAACATATTCATGTTTAGACTAAGGTGTCTATAATTCTCCTAAATATATTCATGTTTAGACTAAGGTGTCTATAATTCTTATAAACATATTCATGTTTAGACTACGGTGTCTATAATTCTCATAAACATATTCATGTTTAGACTAAGGTGTCTATAGCTCGTCTATTATCAATAGCAATATAATTGTTACAAAAAGGTAGACAATGACCATTTATAATATTAGTGTGCATCCAGGAAGCCTTAGCTAATTTTGACCTGAGCAGTGAACACAGATGTAGAGCAAGGTAAGCGAGTCAAGCAAGAATTAAAAATAAGGAAGAGATAAATCCGAGTATGCCGGCTGGTTAGAGCTGAGCAAGAATAATAAAAGTAGACCTACCCCCAGATGCAGGGCTCTTGGTCTCCTTAAGAGACTGCTTATATAGTGGGCTGTTGAGGTACTCGGCTGGCAACTCAGAATCATCACCTTTGCTGCCAGCTGATGCCGAGTTCCTTAAAAAGAAATAGGAAGAATTAAAAATAAGGAATGGATGACAGGCTATGGAAGTAATAAAAAGAAGTTTCGAAAGCACAGGCTGGCCATTTAAAAGTCTGAGGCAAAAAATATTCCTCGCCTTGAAAATAATAACAGCCAAAAAATAGATGTCGTACAACAAAAGATTCTAGTAGGTTAGCATAAGTAAAGTGCGTTTATAAACAGAGGGAAGCAAGAAGATAATATCTCCTTTTGCAAGTGGATTTAAAATTTAACCCGTGTTGATAGCTCAAAACTCCTTCCTGTGCTTATAATTAAAGATCTATCAGAAAAGATGCGAATTGCAGAGATTTTACAACGAGGGTTTATAATTTACGCTTACATACTCTCACCTTGGTTCAATATGAATACATAGCGACAGTTACAATTAAGGAAGTTATGCGCTACCAACAGTACCAAATAGGAAACCTCTCATTATCTCTCAGAGTGAGAGATCTCTCATCTCTCGACTATGAAACTTGATCATAACCAACATACTACAATGTTCACAAATAAGTGAGTCAACCTAGAGTGGAACAGAATGGCTGTCCTTCCACTTTGTATAAGTTCAGTTCCCAAGCTATCGCCTTTTCACCGCTGGTCCCTCAACCAATCTATGATTTCCATAGGATTTATCTTCTGTTTGTCATTCAAACGGCGGCAATGATAAAAAACTGGGTCAGCTAAAGTCACTGTTCATTGGCTCATCCATCAATTTAAGACATGAGCATTCACTCACCCAGAACTAGAGTTGAGCTTCCCGTAACAGCTATCACACACTCGCACTTCCTTCTCGATACCAAACTTTGAAATCATGGATGACTTGGATGAACATTTCGCACAGAAGCTCTGCCCGCAGGCTCTGCAGTGGTGCTGGAAGACCAAACAGAAAATTATGCAAATTGAAACAAACGATCACTAAAGAATATGAAAAGAAATGCACCAAAGAATGTTAATGTTATTAGAGGACTCATCGTCCATCAAGAAAAGACCCGCATTTGGTAAAGAGACAACTAGATGATATAAGCTCTATAAACTTTAGGCCCCATTTAACTACCGGAAAAGTGGCCCACACTATGGAGATAAGAGCCAACTGATGCAGGAAATTCTGGCTAGGTTTGTCCTCGAAAGTTTTACATGAAAACTTTATAAAATTTGAGACTTGTCTTTCTCAGTCTGACGTCTATTTGATGATGCATTGAAATGATGCCGACTACATATTCTACATATTTTTACCGCTGCCTACACAATATTCCACATGAGTTTATATGGCAAATAATTAAAAGATTTGTCTGCTTTTATCTTTGTGATGAAGAATAGAAATGAAAGATTCTACACACACAGTTGTGACAAAGAACCAAATCAGATAGAAATGATGTTCAAGTAACTTTAAATTTTACTGACCTTTGAACTATTGAAATAACAATATATTATCACTCGAATTGATAAGACGGCGAATGAAATAAGCCTAGATTCTCTAGCAGCTCATAACCAAAAACATTACGAGAAATAAAAATACACCCAAAATTATTCATATGTGTAATAAATAATGGGCTATCTTAAAGTATGTTTTACAAATTCTTTAAAAAAATAAAACAAAGTAATATTAATACTTTGCACATATCGGAGTAGATTAGTCCGCAATATGACAGCAATAATTCATGTTTGTCACTGACCCGCACCATTGTGTAAGAGGGCGGAATGATTACAGTTCCACTAGGACATAACTCCCAATTAAAATAAGGTTGTCTATCTCAACAATTTTCACAAAATCTTAACACTTTGTCTGCCACACCTCCCTCGGTAACTCTTTGAAAAAGACAACCTACCCGCCGAGTGATTAGACCGAATTCTGTTCTGCAGTTATAGCAGTGAGTTTCTTCTTTCCATTCTGGAGGCACTTCCGAGGTGAACATTGCATCAGCTTCGCGAAGCACAGGAAATGTTACCCCTAGACATACACAAAAAGGTGAAATGTGATGAACTCTGGCGCACAAAATACGTGTATTCAAATGAAGCCATGGTAATGAGCTGGTCAATCACTGAAAAGCAGTACACTTCACTATAAGTGTTGTGTCTATCCGTCTAACGAAGCCATGCGAAGAGCGTTAGGAAAAAGACTGCCTTGCATGGGAATCGAACCCAGGGCATCAGATTCAACCGCCAGCGCATTACAATTAGACTACTTGGTCACCATGATAGTCATGATGGTCTCCCACAGTGCGCATGACTGGCAAGCATGATGGTCTCCCACAGTACACATGACTGGCAAGCATGATGGTCTCCCACAGTGCACATGACTGGCAAGCATGATAGTCTCCCACAGTGCACATGACTGGCAAGCATGATGGTCTCTCACAGTGCACATGACTGGCAAGCATGATGGTCTCCCACAGTGCACATGACTGGCAAGCATGATGGCCTCCCACAGTGCACATGACTGGTAAGTGTACTTAACTTAAGATAAAATGAGATGATGCTGCCTTTTGGGTCATAAACTATCAGCAACTGAGCAACTGTATACAAAGAAGGATGTTGCTACATCTAAATTCTGAACAGTACAGATCATATATGCACTAGTTTTCACATAATAGTGGGCTATACAACCAATGCTATCCATGCCATAAGCTTCAATTATCACAAGAGATAACTTTTTAACTTTCAAATAATTAAATGGTTGTAGGATTCAAATACTTTTAACACATCAAACATAAGATAGACTCCCTATAGACATAGATAGTTGGATGCAACAGAATCGCCAAAAAACTGCCATTTATAAGATTGCCTTACATAAAAGACAACGCTTTAATTTATGTAATTTATGTACCGGTCAACGATAGTTACTTCTGATTGCCACCAGAGTCAGAAACAACAACCCTTAAGGGAAAAGCAACACAAGCCTTGAGCCTATTACAAGTATTAATAACGTTAGCCAAAGATCTAAAGAATATAGCCTGCTATAATCAACAAATGGTAATAATAATAATAATAGTAATTTGATATTTTACAGTTTTCACAATATGAATGGCCTGTTTGCTTTTTATTTTGTGCCGAATCGATCAAATCACAGCAAAACTTGGCTAGTATCTGTAAACTTGCTATATGGGAAGGAATCTGATGCTACACCCTTGTAACATTGCCTAATTTGTTTCATCTTCTGCTATATTTAAAGAAAAGATTCTATATCAATGGAAACAGGTCTAATTTCCTACCAGAGTTTTTCATTTCGTTGAAGGTTTCTGAGACTGCCGAGTACTCGCTGTTGTCCCTGAATGCATACTCCCAGCATTGAATTAGCTCCAGAATCTTAGCTTTCACGCTGTCCACTTTTAGCTAAGAGGAGACAAATACTAATGTTTGAACATCTATAGAATATCTCCGAGCACATTTATTCCAATTTATCGACATTTTATCATAAAACCTTATTTAACTAAATCTCCATTTTATAAGACCGAATACTCTGTAAATCTACTTGTAAATCTACTTGTAAATCTACTTGTAAATCTACTCATAAATCTACTCGTAAAAGTGTTTGTAAGGTAATCAGAGTAAGTTACATTTACTTTTTATATGCCAAATATGAGCCTTACAAATCATTTTTTTCATATTGAAAAGTTTACTTCGTTTACCTTAGACTGTTTCCTCATAAACTCCATGAAGTAGGGGGTGGCCACCTCACTGTGCACCTTCGGCCCACAGTTCTTCACTACCGATTCTAAAATCTGCAAAGGTCAACAGCGAGACAACAATAAAAATATTTCTAAGAACTTTAATACTCATAGCTGCTCTAAAATAGTGATGCAACTTCATTGATGGTGCTGAGGATGTGAACTAGTTATAATAGCGTGTGTAACTAAAGCAGTAGCAAACTCCGAATAGGGTAGATTTGTATGAAAAAATAAATGTGTCTAGTGGAGTCAAGTCTTTTGAAATCTATAACCTAATTCCTTATACACCAGGATATAAATTCGTATAAAACTCCAACCTACAGCAATTTATCTATGTATTTATTTCTCAAAATATGTGAATCTGTCTTTCATTCCGGCTACAGCTATAGCGCACGCTGATTATTTTACCTATGCGGCCACGCGTTACGATGCCCCTGTTAAGAAATATCTTTTGTAAGGTTCAATTACAATATCTGGGGTCAAGGCCAATTCTTCTCACGCGGACAATTATATTGTATGTGTGGGAAGAGCCTCGACATTATCTCTCCGTTCGGTCAAAGACAGTACTATATTTCATTTTTAGATTTGTAAAGGTATCGAGAGGTACCAGTGTCATCGTATTCAAAGTTTTGATGGATAGCTTCTGATGGAACAGTAACCTTTTTTATACACACGCTCGTCTATGCAAGAATTGATATTATTAATTTTACATATTCAGGATTTTTATTTTGTTTTCTCAGTTTGTATTATTTGTATCATTACTGAATCATATTTTATTGTAATCGTAGCAAAACCGACTTAATTTAGCTACAGTGCTGTCAGAAATTATGAGACCACCCAATAAGTCTCGCCTTTGTTCAACTTTGCACCTCTGCTGGCACCATATTAATTCATTCATTTGCCACATATTGTACATCATTAGATGCAGAAATTTCTCCTTGTTCTAGTAAAGTAAATCAGGAGTCTTTCATTCTTCTTTTACAGCATTGGTGATAGAATTAGTGTCATCAAGTTATCTCTTCAGTGTCCGACCACATAGCTTGTTAGTGGTAAAACGTGATGTCATCACTATGTGTTGTGCATTCTGTAATCTCACAAAGTCAAATAGTTTGGCATAAAAAATGAATAAAATAATAAAATGAATAAAAAAACGAAAATATCTTTTCGCTTTTTTATTCATATCAGTTGCATATGCCTTTCGATTGAGATAAAAAATAAGTATGGATTGTTATGTGATGGAAATTTGCTTCATATTAATCAGTAGAAAATTCCGCATCTAATGGTATATGGTTTATGATAGTTTTTTGTAAAACTAAGTCAGTAAATCATTGCTACCACCAATTGTCTCTTAAAATGTGAGGTGGTCTCATAATTTCTGACGGCACTGTATTACTTGCTAATTATTTCACATTTACATCTAAACCTTGTTATAGTCGTTTTATTTTTTTTAATCTATTTGACCTGCACGAAACATTTTCCCCACGATATGAAGTTTAAAAGTTGTTTGACAAAGTTTGAAAACCTTTATAGTTGTTTTTATTTTCCCTATTAATTTATTTCAATTAAACAAAATACTTTTCTCATGATATGTAGTTTAAATGTTAGAATGGCAAATGTTGTTATATATGTTAAATACAAATAGATTTTCTGTCCAAAGACTTTTTTATTACCTGGGCAACGCCGGATTGTACAGCTAGTGATTGTATATTCATGCAGTTCTGTCCTCCAAACTAATTGGAAATCGTCGAACAGCTTGACTTAGACAATTTCCAAGCACACCTTCTGGCCCCTGTTTTGCAATACATAAAATATTGCAAAACAGGGGCCACCACCTTCAACAAACCCCTCCGCTTTGCCACAGTGCTACTAGAAACTTACCTGCAAAGCATGGAGAGATGTTGTCTGATTATCTTGAGATATCTTCTTAGAAATGTTCTCAATTGCATACTGGGGCCTGCAACATAGTAATTAGTAAATCATAAGGAAAGATAGCTTGTGAAAACGTGTTTATTAAAATTAGAGAGTATGACACATGAGGTCAATCTACGCTGTATATGCGCATATGAAAAAAAACTTTGAAATTTGAGTTGTATGTACATCGGCTAAATAGTTGATAAGCTACAAACAACATACATGTAGCTTTAACTGGTCATCAGTATATAATAAATACAATGCGGTACTTTAACATACTTGACTTCACCGCTTCGAACAAAGTCACATATGGCCACTATAGCATCCCAGTCTGTATCTGCTGACTGCGCAGAAGTTCCTTTTTCTAAAAATAAAAAAGAAAAATCTGCATTAAAGATTGTAACCTCTGTAGTTAAAAAATGTGGGTGTAGCTCACAAAATAATTCACGAATCTTTTAAAAACCCACATTTGTAACTTTCCTGTAAACAATTGAAACAAACAGTAGTTAGTAGTTACTACAGCGATGTAATGAAATACTTCAAAAATATTGTCAGAATATGAGCTCATTGATCTGCCAAAATAACCTCTGAGTTTGGTACTTCAAACAAAGGTTGTAATAAAATACAATAACAAGATGCAGCTTCTATCACCCATTTAAAAATAACCAAACCAAACGCATCAGATACAAAAGTGGTATAAGAACCATGTATTTTTGATATGGTATAATTGCCAGCAAATCCCCTAAAACAGATATTGTCTAGATATGATGGTTAGATTGGCCATCAAATGAGTCCCTTCTATTGAAAACGATACAATCAAAAATGAACCGTAAACCTACCTAGTGCTTGTTTAAAACCGCTTTTACCAGTACCGTAAGCTGACATTTTTATGTTTAGATGATTACGTCGTTCCGTGTAAGAAAAATTATGAATAGTGACTCACAGTCAATTAATGATTAGCTAGTGTTGGCCAATTTGACCTTTGCATCGCTTCAAGTACGTTTCCGGCTTTTTATTTTGCTGCTCATAGAACTAAATCTTATTATTATCATTTCGTGATAGCTTTTTGTATTTTAGTTCGATAAAAAACTTGGTCTAAGAACTGAATGTTTTTGTAAATAAAACAACAGAGAGAACACAACTCTCAATAAATGTGTCGTACTTTAGGTGCGATTTCGTAAATCTTATACCTCTTTTCTAGGTGACATTGAAGGATAATCAAAAACCAGGACCATAGTTATTAGAAGCAGTAATTGACACGATGTTTTATTAGTACATTATGTTGTTATGAGTCACATTTGATTAAAAATCCTTATTATATGAAACCGAAAATGCCCAAATTGTTGGAATTGATCAATGATATACTGCCCCCCTCTCCTCCCCCTCATAACCACTATTGTTCATAATATTTGTAAATTTACAAGGGTCTTTATTTAGCAGATTTGTTTGTTCGGGCGCCGTGTTCGGGTTCATCCCAACAGAGCGCGATCATTGAGCCGCGCCCACATGATACCCGTCGCCTATCCTTGTGGGGCTGTATATCATTGAGTTGATGGACAGAAAATGGTTCAATTCAAGGACAACATTTTTCCACGCGTTCTGTCTGCTATTTAGTAGTTAAAATTTTCAGTCATACATTCTCTGTCTCAGAATGTTATTGACAGAGCACAGTATTGAAAGCTTCGCTAGATCAGCGCAATATATAACATGTATATTACCTAAAATGTCTTCAATGGTAATTTTGTAATAATAGGGCCGACCATGCCTCTCTCCATGATAAATGTTTGTTATTGCTACCTCTTTCTGACCACCACTCTCTCATCATAATTATATGCTTGTTATTGCTATCTCTATGTGACCACCACTCTCTCATAAAATATGCTTGTTGTTGCTGCCTCTTTGTGACCACCCTTTTATGATATATGTTTGTTATTGTTGTCTCTCTGTGACCACCACTCTCTCACAATATACGTTTGTTATTTTTGTCTCTTTGTGTCCACCACCCTCTCACGATATATGCTGTTATTGTTGCCTCTTTGTGACCACCACTGTCTCTCATGATATATGCTTATTATTGCTGCCTCTTTATACTCTTCCCTTTACCCTAGCAGCTCCTCTCTTGCGATGGGAGCATCTATGATGGAATACCAAAACAACAAAGCAATATTAAACTAGAAAGCACCTATACATGTATTTTTTATCGTTTAAGAGTTAACCAGAAGATGACACAATTTTCAATACTAGAGTTCTCAATGTCTTAACTCTCTTACTCCTGTCTTTCATCACCACAATTCATCAACATGCTTTCCATATTTTATAGAGAACTGGGCCTATAATCTCCAATCTGAAAAGCGAAGAAATTTTTTTCTGCTTCAGCCAAGACGATATAAAAAATTCCGATTAGAGTTATGATGAAGAAAATGTTGCAATAAAAATCTGTGTGAATGACATATAAAACTATTAATACTACTTTAATGAAAACAAAAAGAAAGATGTGTACCAACTAGCTTTTAAAAAATTTGTCATGATTTGCTTGACGACTGAAACTGTTGGTGAAGAAACAGCAATTACAGCTACTACATGCATGTATAATTTTATTTCAAAGTTATTACAAAAACTTTAATTCATATGTTGCCGTCCATGAGCATGTCATGACCATGCTGCAACATATGCAAATTCTTATCATGTCACAAAGTTACTTGTTAAGTTCAGCAAAGTTTTTAGACAACCTGTAAAGCGATAAAAAGCAATAAATGCCCTTTAGCATCATGTGGTCACCTATTTTCAGGAAATACGACAAATACTGCATCTTCAACACTATAAATACTTTCTTTTGAGCGTCGGTTATACCATGAGTGAATGCCATGGTCAAAGCATGAGTAAAAAGAGCTCATGCTTTGACCTTGTTGACTGATCTAACCAGTTGTTGTTGTTTACTCAACAGCAACTGATTAGATTTACAAGCCCGGCTAGACATGAGTTGGGTGGGGCATATCAACTTCTTATTGGGATTTGAATTTGAGCTGGAATTCTGACATAAAATTTAAGATTATATCAAATGACAAACCCAAACTATTTTATTGGCCTGCTGAAACAACTACACATATCTGTGCTTATAAACTCTAGAGTATGACCCAGGAACTAAGTATAGTGACAGTCTGTTCTCATGCATTAATCTACTGTGCTAGTTCAACGAGGTGGCTGGCCCAAACCCTTAAATTTCAAGTACGTGTAATTGATAAAGCTGGCAGCTGGTCACTAAAAATATGGTGAATTTTGTTCTGCTGTGAGTTTGTTCTAAACAAAACAAAAAAAATTTATTTTTCACCCAAAATATACATATAATGACAATGAATTAATGTTGACAAGTTAAATAACATATTTTACTGCACGTCTGTGACACTAGGGCCTAGGGCTAGTCTCTGAGGTTGTCGACTGTGTGGCCCTGATAACTGCTGATAGAACTGCTACTATATAGCTACAGGATTTGTGTAGGACTCACATATAAAATTCCATTTTTATAGCTTTCATGGCTGAGAAGCGTAAAGAAATTTTTTGTGCAATATTTAAGATTGTGAAGATCTCAGCTCATCTGGCAATAACAGGAGTAGGCAAATCTCACTGAAGACGATGTATTGCAAATCCCACTTAAAGGATCTTTTCGTGGTTATAAAGAGTACAACATATAGGGTTGTACTCTCGAAACATGCATATACCATCAAAAAACAGTGACATGGGCCTTGCTGTATTTTATCTAATTGTGTCCTTGATCAGTAATAAATTCATCAAAGGTACAATAAGCGTTATCTGTCAGCCTATTAAAGATGAACTTTTACCGCTGAAGTAATGCAAATGCAAATAATAATCTATATACGTGTATATAAATCCCAGGGTTCTCTGTCATTCACGTGTTCTAGCGGTAAATTTTTAGGAATGAAAACCCCACCTCACACTGAATTAAAACTAGGCACTTCCAGTTCTGAAAACAGGCAAGCTAACCCACACGACTTGTGAAACAGTGGAATAATTGCACACATACTTATTACCTTAGCTAAAATACGTTACATTATAGTAAGTTTAGCAATATAAGCAAGCTCAAGCTACCAGCTTAATGAGTTTAATTTGGTCATTGGCCAATGGCAACTAACCAACTTAACCAATGGCAACTACATTACCTTCCTCTGTTTATAAGTTGTTTTTTATTACCAGTGCAATGTCGGGCATTCACCTAGTGCCAATATAAGGCTAAAACATTAAGCTTCAATTTGATGTAATTTTTGTCTTTGTAGGCCTACCCAGTTCAGAGATATAATAATTTGAATGAGATCATTTTTTGGAACGCTCAGATTCAAACAGAATTGCTATACATGATGTCTGCAGTAGCCCATGGGCCAAGTCTATAAGCACCCGAGAATAAGACACTATAGCCCTAATTTTCTGAGGGTTTTTGGAGATTAAAATGAATATAAATAACATGCTTTTGCATTACGCTGAGGGTTTGACTTTACACCTGGAAAGCAATATCTAGTATAATCAAAGTCCGATGTGCTTCACACGTATAATAATCATGAAAAGAAATTTGTGAAACGTTGATCTTTGGCTGCAAGATCACATTGACAACTCAACACTCCCCAAGACAGATGTTTGTTTGTTGTTGATGCACTGTTACAACAAACTAACCACTTAATTTACAAATTAATCTTTATTAACTGCCATAGATCTGTGTTGAAAACATAAAGTGTGTCCATCTTGTAAAAGAAATTGAAATATCAACAAACAAGTTATGATAACTGTGCCGATGTAAAAATAGAGATTTGAGCAATCAACTCAACAGTTAGACTCAAAATGATAACATTGAGCAAAAAAGAGGCTGCACAGTCACAGTCCTGGATACAGTAACCAATAAGAAACTGTAAAAAAAACAGATCAATAAACACGACATGACACTAAGAGGGGTCAATAAACAAAGCAAACTAAATGTATTACGTATCTGAAAACTTGATAAGCGGGAGAGGGAGATGGTTGGCATCTGTAAATTCTTTGTCAGCTCCCACATCAGCTAATAAAATAATAAAGTTCTGCTAATAAAGCTAATAACAACGCAAATAATAATAATGTGTCAGCTCTGAAACTGCGTAAGAGAACTGTGGAGAAAACAAAGAGCAGTTTAGGTAACTGGAAATGTTTGTGGTAACTGGAAATGTGCATAAAACTGGTGAAAACAAAGACAGACATCCACACAAAGTATAACTAGCCAATCACATGAAGGTAAGACACAGCCAATGAGAGATTTTATTCATTTCTACAACGGTGGACTGCAAGTTTTACTGGCCGCATTGCAAACAAAAGGAAACTACCCTAGGACACTTATATTTCGCTAGTATTTAATTTCGTGAGTAGCATACAGAGTAAAATTTCGCTGCAACTTAATTTCGCAGCTCTGATGAGTGCGAAAATATAGTGATGTGAAAATAAATGCAGTGGAACAAACATCATTAGATTCCTCAGGTCCAGTTCACCGGTACGAAATATTTTTCAATTTGGGACTACCATACTTTTCGGACTATAAAACGCACCACTATATACGAGGTCTGATCAACAAGTTCCAGGAATGGCTGTATTGTTAAAATATAGATAGTTTTACAAACAAACTAAATTAGTCTCCTTCAAAATACATTCCTTGAGAGTCTATACATTTAGTCCAATGCCGCTGCCATTGCTCAAAGCAGTGACAGAAGTCCGCTTTCTTCAGGGCCCGCAACTTCGAAGTTGTATTTCTTTTAATTGATTCGATGTCTTCAAATCGTTCACTTTTAAGGGAAGATTTTAACTTTGGAAACAACCAGAAGTCACAGGGAGCAAGGTCTGGTGAGTACGGGGGATGAGGCACAATAGAGATGGAGTGTTTGGCACAGAATTCATTCACAGTCAAAGATGTGTGTGCTGGGGTGTTATCATGATGTAACCTCCAACCACCTGGCTTCGCTAAAGCTGGTCTTTTGCGCCTGATACTTTCTTTCAAGCGCCTTAAGATATCTCTGTAAACATACTGATTAACAGTAGTTCCTGGAGGTAAGAATTCTTTGTGTACTATTCCATCAATGTCAAAGAAAACAACCAGAAGCGTTTTGATCGCTGACCGTGACATCCTCGCCTTCTTTGGTCTAGGAGACTCAGGTGACTTTCACTGTGAACTCTGCATTTTGGTTTCAGGGTCGTACCCATACACCCAGCTTTCATCAGCTGTTATAACAGTTTTTAGGAAGTCGGGATCATGCAGTACTGCTGTCTTAAGTTCGCTACAAATGTCAATTCTTCTCTGCTTTTGATCATCATTCAGCAAACGTGGAACAAACTTTGCAGCTACCCTATGCATGTTAAGATCATCTTTTAATATTTTATGAATGGTACCAAAAGAAAGCCCAGTTTGTTGGCTTACTTCTCGTATAGTAACACGGCGATCAGCGTTGACTATAGCCTTTACAGTGTCAATAGCAGTGACAGTCCTTCGTGATGTTGGAGCTCCACAGCGTTTATCGTCTTCAACCTCTTCTCTTCCTTTTCTAAACCGTTTGTGCCATTCATAGACTTGTGTTTTTTTCAGGGACTCATCCCCGAAGGCTGTATGCAACATTTGAAGGGTATCTGATAGTGATTTACCGAGTTTAGCACAACATTTTATACAGACGCGTTGTTCGTTTTGATCGGCCATTTTGAAAAATTCGCCGAAAGATCCAAACTAGTCCGTGATTGTATTAATATTGCTTAGCAACGACTAAGAAATTTGGCCTAAAACTTTCTGTACTAACTAATTAGGAGTTGTTCTTTCGTTTGCAACCATGAAAAAGTAACTCCGACATAGACTACTAGTCATGATAACACAATTCCGGGAACTTATTGATCAGACCTCGTAAGCTGCATCTGCTTTATTTTCCAATAAACGATAATAAAACAATACATAGGCCGCACCTTTGTATAGGCAGCAGAACTAGGACTGTGCTTTTTAAAATGGCAGCAACTTTGCCGTTTAAAAACGGAACAGTGCAGAACGGCAGTTTCATATTATCCGACGCTTTTTAACTTAGTGCCTAACGGGGCAGTACCGTGAGGCATTGTTTCGTATTTTCTTTCACCGCTAGAAGCGCACTAATTGGAGATTCCCGTTAGTGCGCTCTAGCGGTGAAAGAAAAAGCCACAGATTAGCCGCACTCTTATATAAGCCGCATGGCTCAAATCATCAGAAAAAAGTAGCGGCTAATAGTCCGAAAAGTACGGTAGTTTGTATTTTATTTGTGAACCGCAGGTAGAAATGTGTAGGCGAGATCAATAATGCAATTTGATCGCTTGCTGCCATTTGTTTCCTGGATTATCAATGACGTCAAGGTCCCTGCCGCAGTGACCTATGTGATACCAATATTAGAATTCAAGTATTTATAGTGTGGTGGCCATGGCTCGAGTGTTATTGCTTTTGGTTGGTAATAAAATTCATCGCCACAATAATTATTATTCAATTTTATGACTTTCCCTACCAGACTGTCATCCTCATCAGTTACAAATTCAATGACTAAACTAATATCATCATCTTCCTAATTTGTCTAGGCTTTTCCAAAAAAAACTTATTATCTTAATTTGTTTTGCCATGCTGCTCAGTCGGTGTATTAGCTATGAGTTTAGCAAAAATTACCCAATGAGCCAAACAAACACGAAACTTGCCTACATTTCTAATATGACGATTTTATTGAGAATATCAATGAACAAAGCCATTTAATTTCGCGTTTTCGCTCGTTCGTTATGATTGTTTAGTTTCGCTCATGAAATTTTTGCGAGAGGATGTTGCCGCGAAAATGCGAAAGTTAGATGCCGCGAATACATAAGTGTCCTAGGGTAAGCCAAATTGTCAGTTGTATGAATACAGATAACAAGCAGGAGAAAAAATCCCATGATTCATTGCAAAGGTTAGACAGTTGGATGAGTGACCCCCAAGACATGAATCATGACTTTTCAATGAAATAGTAACTTCTAAAATATATAGGAAGTGTGGAAAGACAGTGAATGACAGCAGTAGCTGTTGAACTCTAACCTTAGTCTCTTAGTGGCAGAAATAAACCAACTTTAGACGTAGTCTTGTTAAGAGGTGGGTGACGACCCCAAGAACCGAGTGGCAGGACAATGACTGTATTGTTGTCCTGTGAGTTGAGCCCTAAAGCTTCCTCTGAGACATTCTCTGCGGCGGATTGGGTAGAGTCTGATGAGAGGATAATGTCAGCTACATCTTGATTTTCTAAAGAGAAATGGATTCCGTCCGTGAAGAGAGCAACAAAGGAGTCGTCACACGGTTTAATCTGAAAACATTGAGAATGACACAGCAATAGATGACTGCATGCTGTTAATATAGCAGAGCAAACATATTATACACAAGAATAGTAAGAACAGCATATATCATACAGAATTTAACATAACCTAAAATTCGTGTTCAGTGTTGTGTCCTAGCATGTACACATGTCAACCAAGCCTTACAGACCTCCCAGTTGAATTTGATCTGTATAAAGTTACGTTGTCTACTAACATTACTATACCATCAGAGACTGCTTCAGACCAACCCATCCCGGAATGACTTTGTAACTATACCCTTCCGAATTATGGGTCATGCCAGCAGCTATAATGTACAGTATATATTGTTGACACCGGAGCTCAACTTTCAGCGTAAGTTGTATAGCCTGAGACTCCTCACCTCGTGGTAACTGTAGTCAGGTTTAGCCGTCACCCCGTGAGACTTGAGGTCAAAGTCTCCGATACTCCTTGTCATAGCCAACCGTCCATTGACCTGCAGAAATACATTGACCTATGGTATCCATAGACCTATGGAATCCATAGACCTATGGAATACATTGACCTACGGAATACATTGACCTACGGTATACATTGACATATGATATACATTGACATATGATATACATTGACATATGATATACATTGATCTACGGTATACATTGACTTAAATGATACATAGACTATGGAATACATTGACCTACACCCTTTCACCTTATTTCTCATACCTATGAAATGACTTTAGAATTTTATTTGTTTTAATTTCAACAAAAGTAAAGAGTTCTTCATTTTTCCACCACTCCTACCACTAATTTTCAAACTAAAAAGTGGGGAATGAAGTAGTGTTTAATATCATTTTAATACCACATACAGTAACCCCTCATTTACTGCAGTTAATCAGGACCAGCATCCTCACCCCGCGAAAAGTGAACAACTGTGAAATAGAAAATGGTTTTCAAAGTATGAGCCATAATTTTAACACCAGCACACTTCAATTCTTTTCTAATTAAATTATACTTACTAGATGAATGCTCAGCGTTTCATGGGTAACAAAAAAAATTTTTGTATAAAAATTTTACCTTAGATTGGCTAAGTTTCTTTACCCAATGAACTTGAGTAACTTAAGCTCTTAGTAATAAGAGCCGTTACTATAACTTGAGCCAGCGTTAGGAAAAAAGATTACATCAGGATCTTAAAGCATGCTAGCTAAAGCTTGAGTATTTTAACCATATATATTAACCAAGTATATTAGCCATCTCAGTATTCGTCTGTTTGTTTCTATGATGAATATGATATTCATCATCTATCTATATATATATATATATTTCTCAAAGTATGTGCGTGTGTCGTATGGCTGTCTGCATTCCGGCTATAGCTATTATTAGAATAGCCTTGCTGGGCAACACTGTTGACGCAATGTCATTGCCTACCGGCATTTGAAGCTTACTAACTATGTTAGTGGCACAATAGCTGGGCAATCCTGGAAGGCACAGCTAGTCTATATATACATGTATATCTCATTTTTTTACATACATTTCTCAAAGTATGTCCGTATGTCTGTCTGCATTCCAGCTATAGCTATTATAAGACTGTAGCTACTGTAGCTGGACGACAACAATGCTGACGCAACATCATGGAGTATCGTCATTAGAAGCCTAGATGTTTACTGGAATATATGGGTGGCGGTCACAGAAACCATGGTTAAGTCGCAAATCACGAAGTTGAGTTATCCGACTTCGAAGTTGCACCAACTGAATTTATAATATTGGTAACGATTTTTGTAACACGTGCATCTGGAACAATCAAATAGTGATCTTTCTGAATCTGAAGTCAGTTTAGCCAATAGAAGTCTTTAACCCTTGGAAAAAATCCTTAAACCGTTGCTATGCTAAACAGGAAGTACTGAAAAATGGCGTCTGATAAATATAATCATTTCTTTTTTGCCGATTTTAAAGATAACTCTGACATTTTGGACACTTATAATAAGTACTTTGTTATTCCAACTGATGTCAAAAGCAGTGAAAGTAAAGGGAATGACGATGATATTTTCCTAACAATTCTTACAATATTTAATTAAATCATTCGATTTTATAAGATTATTATCAGATTTAATAATAAGAATAATTATTCGAATTTACAAGATCGAAGTATATAGTGACCTATGGTGTGCAATATGTTACTGTTGCTATTTTTCTGAAGATTTTGTTGATGATTTGGCTGTGCCCGATATCGCAGTACTGCCAAGCCGTTTAATATTATTAATTAATATTATTTTATTTTATATTAATTTATTATTGTTAATATCTGCAAAATTAAGTAATACATTTTCTTATAGATGTACATCTAATTCTATGACCGCCAGCTAAAATCTGTTTAGATTTTTAAATTCAGCATAATTTTTGGGATATAAATACAGAAATCTAGATAAATATCACAACTTCTTGATATTGGTTGCTATGACGCTTTGAAATGTAAACAAAATTGTGCATTGGTTTTCGTTTCTCAAACTTTAACACCAGTTTTCTCAGAACTAAGTTTTCGCACTAATGGTAAACAAGTGTTCAGTTTATTGACCATAAAATCTGCTGTACTTGAGCTAGAATCAAAACTTTTTTCAAAATAACTGAGAATTTTCTCCTTTTTCAGTAAGCTGCTAGGCTTTTTTCACTGCTAAAGGCACACTAAACGGAGATTCCGGTTAATGCGGCTTAGCGATGAAAGAAAAAGCCACAGAATACCGCACCCTTATATAAGCCGCATGGCTCAAATCGTCAGAAAAAAGTAGCGGCTAATAGTCCGAAAAGTACGGTAGCTTAAATGTTACAGTTGTTTGACAAAGTGTTAAAACCTTTACAGTTGTTTTTATTTTTCTCCTAATTTATTTCAATTACACGAAACACTTCTCTCATGATATGTAGTTTTCAAGTTAGAATGGGAAATGTTGTTATATGTTAAATACAAATCAATTTTCTGTGCAAAGACTTTTTTATTGCCCGAGCAATGCCGGGTAGCACAGCTAGTATAGACATATAGGAGAGTGTGTGAGCTTCATAAATATATGGTACGTAGACAAATTGAATTTTTCTTGATTGACTTTCAGTTTATTTTTCAAGGGCTGCACTAGATTTGTAATGTAATCATTTAATTAATTAAATCAGGGTTGGCATTTTTCCCGAGAAAAACCGTTTTCCCCAGGGCAGCGGGAAAAACTGGTAAAAACCGGGAACAACTGGTAAAAACTGGGAACATTTGGGAAATATTATAACGCCAGAATTTTTTATCCAAATATTTTGCTAAAAAATGAAATTTAATAAAAATGGAAAATTGGACTAAACAATCAGATGTTACTCCATATTTATATCAATCAATAGCAATGAAAATAAAATAGTGTTTAAAAGTGGGGAAAATTAGACAAAATCAACACCCAAGATACGGGCCAACGTTAAATAATGGTTAGCCTTTCACAGTCCAATAATAGAACTGTTTTGAGGTGTATTGTTTAGCACTTTTTCCTTGGTGCAGACCAAGTTGCACAACAGGTTTGGATTGGAGAAAGCGTCCAAACTGGTAGCTTGATACCAAAACCTAAAAACAATTTCTTTAGGGTATGATTCGGCCGAATACGAGGATTAAATTTTCTTAGACAATCAATTTCCAATACTCTAATCCGTTTGTTCAGTTCACCGGTCTCGACTACTTGGCATTATCTTCATGTGTTTTCATTTTTCAATTATTTTCTATTTGTTGTATTATGATTACTGTCATGTTTCACACATCAATTTTGCTTTTCATTCAATATTACTATTTAATATATGTAAATAAATGAATATTATCTTGTGATCTGGTATTTTCATTCAATATTTAGTAAATAAACCAATTATAAAGGTTACGCGCTCTTTTGGCCTGTGTACTGTTAAAGAGCCATAAAGAAGCTCTATGACAGCTAATGGTATAAGTGTATTGTAATTTTTTGCTTAAGCATTAGTCACCTTGTCAAAAAAAAGATTTTTTAGTTTTTCCCGCTTTTGGACAAAAATGAGTTTTTCCCGGGGCGGTAAAAACTGGTATAAACCGGCAGTAATAACCGCCGTGGGAAATACTATGCCAACCCTGTTTTCAAGGGCTATACTAGAATTCAAGCTGGAGAATGCACTTATGCGTTAGTATAAACTTGATCTGATCTAAATATTCTTGCTTGTAACTAACTTGGTTCATTGTCAGAAATAGGTAAAATGTTTGTATATATGAGAGAGAGGGGATAACTCTCGATTTTCACAATGTTTTTAATTCATGAACAGCTTCAGTGACGAGACTGACAGTGTATAGCGATATGTATCTAAATGTGAGCCACTGCATTTCAAAGAACGACATAATAAAACAAAAAACCTGTGCAAAAGTACAAGGAATAATTTTGAATATAATTTAATAAATAGGAACTTTAGAATTATAAATATAAGTTTTAAATATTTTTTTATCTTGTGAAATAATGAAGCCGCGAAAGGTGAACTGCGAAGTAGTGAGAGATAACTGTATAATAATCAAATATTTACAAAACAGCGATGTTTAGAGCAACTTTGGGCGTCGAATGTTGGAAACTACATACTTCATAAGTTGACACAAATATGTGTTGATATTTTACATCAAATGTCAGAGAAATTACATGTCAAGGTGATTGTAAGGGCAACACTGGAAACACTGACTAGGAGTTGTCCAAGACTGTTGCTGACGATGCCACCTCCTTCTTTTTGAATCCTCTCCTTTTCATCTTCCCTGTCAGGGTGGTGGTCACTAGTGAGAGGCTCCGCAACTGACCTACGACAAAGAAGAGCTCGACTGTCCCCTGCGCTAGCTGTATGCAAGTGGATGTTATCTCTTATAAGACAGACGGTGGCTGTAGTGCCGGAGTACCGTTCCTTCTCTACAAACAACGTACAACATTTCTACAAAACTGATCAACCACTGCAACATACCGACCATCTCTACAAAAAGCATTTTTAATTATATATAGAAATTTTAGGCAGGATTCTCTCATACATCTAACAATTATTTTACAATGAAATGCCAATACAAAGATCTCAAATCAAACACACAACAAAGTGCCTTGCATATAAATAGAACGGAGATCGATAAACGTATGGTGGCAGAGACTTCCATAACCTGTTCTATGGCTGTGAGCATGGAAAATCAAAATATTGGAGTAGCCAATTTGGTGATTTCTAGTACATGACGGAAGACCCTTAGCCGGCTGCTTGCTAATGAAATTAATATTGTATAAAATTTGCGCATTTGCAAAAATCATAAAAAGAACTTTGTATAAAGTCTAGCCTTGATTTACGACCACCTCAACAGATAAAAATTTTGACATACAACGTGAAATTTGTGCAAAAATATGTTTTTTCACACCAAATAACTTCTAACAGAGGGCATCTTCATTGAGCGTGGGACATTGTTCAAAATAGTAGGTCTCGTACATTAACACATATACACACAGTGCTATTTCACATACCGTAAAACCTGTATTTGAATGCCATAGAGCTCTATTTTTAACCCCTCACCTATAGTGGCATTTTATCGCAGGCAACGTGAAAAAGAGGGTGACGCTGTATTTTTCAACTAGCTTGTTAAAATTATGGGAAAATAAATTTTATCTTTTGGCAGGCAAAGCGATGCTAATGTCGCCTATATTATGCATTTTGCTTCAAGCGGTACAACATTAATGCTGTCAGCCTAAGCATTTTCGATAAACCATTTGTCATACACGTCGAAGTATCAGACCGATTTAAACAAGGAACTAATTAAAGTAATAAATACAGTTATTAATTATTTCGATGGTGGTGCGTTCAAAATTTAAAAGACTTAAAAGCTTCAGAGTTAGAACACGGACTTCGATACGCCATAACAATGGCCGCTATTGTCATAAGTTGTTCCTGAAAAGTATTATTATTGTTCATTCAAATGTTTTAAAGCCTTCACTTCAGATTGTAAACCACATTATGGATGAATCTGAAAACAATGGATTAGATTTAGACCTTAGTGACTTCGAATCAGAGAGTAGCTCTGATGATAGTGTCAGTCGATCTTCTCAGGTACACCTTCACTAAAACCATGGCAACCACTCCAACAACGAAAGAATTAATTATTATTGATTATAAACATTAGTATTATTATAACTATTGAAAATATTGTTCTAATTATTATATTATCAGTCATTATTAGTACCATTATGTGGACACTTTTATACGGATCACCATTTATTATGGGTTTGTAAAGGTCTAAGACTGTCAAAGTGGCAGGCAAATAGAGGTGGCTTTCAATTAAAGAGTGGCGTTGTATTTTTCAACCCTTCTCCTATAGCGTTGTTCTATTAGAGGTGACATTCAAATGAAGGTGACATTCAATTAGAGGTTTTACAGTAGCCTGGTCAAAAGGTGGTTGAACAACGCTTCATCACTCCCATTTTTAGTTTTAAATTCATGAATCTCTCAAGAAAGGTTGAAACTAGTAAAAGTGGAGAGGGTGTTAGTTATACTTTGAGATACATTTATGAAATATATCATATATAGATAGATTACATTCATTTACAATTCATATACGTAGAGCATGTAAGACCAGCTCTAAATCTCTACCTACGCATCGCCTGTCTCCCCTAGTGCCAATGGCTATAGCTCAATTTGCCTGCCATTAAAATGCAGGCAAATTGAGCACAGACACTGATCTGATGTACCCTTATGGGATTGTCAATAAAAACCTTTTTATGGATTATTGCTTCATTTAGCTTTAGTTGTCATATATAATGTAGTTTTAACAACTATTTTCAGGTAAATTATTGTTGCAATGCTACACATACTTACAGAAAGTAATTATCATAGTGTTGAGCTCTGGAAAAATAAAATACAATGTGTCTTTACTACAAATAATCTTTCCAACATACGATGGAATTAACAAAAGAATAACAATTGGAAAGTATCACCCATATATGTTGAGGTCTGACAGCAATTCATCACCCAATGTACATATACCTCTCCATAATGAATATGATATAAGCAAAGTAATGACTGCAAATAACCAGAACATGACAATCTTCCATAACTGTATCATCTTTAATAGAATTTACAGCTGCACTCTATTAGTAGACTGTATCAACTAAACTACGAGTCTACTGTAATGGGTTGTAGACTGTATCAACCAATCTACAAGTCTACTGTAATGGGTTGTAGACTGCATCAACCAATCTACAAGTCTACTGTAATGGGTTGTAGACTGCATCAACCAATCTACAAGTCTACTGTAATGAGTTGTAGACTGTATCAACTAATCTAAAAGTCTACTGTAATGGGTTGTAGACTGCATCAACCAATCTACAAGTCTACTGTAATGAGTTGTAGACTGCATCAACCAATCTACAAGTCTACTGTAATTAGTTGTAGACTGTATCAACTAATCTACAAGTGTACTGTAATGAGTTGTAGACTGTATGAACTAAACTACAAGTCTACTGTAATGAGTTGTAGACTGTATCAACTAATCTACAAGTCTACTGTAATGGGTTGTAGACTGCATCAACCAATCTACAAGTCTACTGTAATGAGTTGTAGACTGCATCAACCAATCTACAAGTCTACTGTAATTAGTTGTAGACTGTATCAACTAATCTACAAGTGTACTGTAATGAGTTGTAGACTGTATGAACTAAACTACAAGTCTACTGTAATGAGTTGTAGACTGTATCAACCAATCTACAAGTCTACTGTAATGGGTTGTAGACTGCATCAACCAATCTACAAGTATACTGTAATGGGTTGTAGACTGTATCAACTAAGCTACAAGTCTACTGTAATGAGTTGTAGACTGCATCAACCAATCTACAAGTCTACTGTAATGAGTTGTAGACTGCATCAACCAATCTACAAGTCTACTGTAATGGGTTGTAGACTGCATCAACCAATCTACAAGTCTACTGTAATGAGTTGTAGACTGCATCAACCAATCTACAAGTCTACTGTAATGGGTTGTAAACTGCATCAACCAATCTACAAGTCTACTGTAATGAGTTGTAGACTGCATCAACCAATCTACAAGTCTACTGTAATGGGTTGTAGACTGCATCAACCAATCTACAAGTCTACTGCAATGAGTTGCAGACTGTATCAACTAATCTACAAGTCTACTGTAATGGGTTGTAGACTGCATCAACCAATCTACAAGTCTACTGTAATGAGTTGTAGACTGCATCAACCAATCTACAAGTCTACTGTAATGGGTTGTAGACTGCATCAACCAATCTACAAGTCTACTGTAATGGGTTGTAGACTGCATCAACCAATCTACAAGTCTACTGTAATGGGTTGTAGACTATATCAACCAATCTGCAAGTCTACTGTAATGGGTTGTAGACTGCATCAACCAATCTACAAGTCTACTGTAATGGGTTGTAGACTGCATCAACCAATCTACAAGTCTACTGTAATGGGTTGTAGACTGCATCAACTAATCTGCAAGTCTACTGTAATGGGTTGTAGACTGCATCAACCAATCTACAAGTCTACTGTAATGGGTTGTAGACTGCATCAACCAATCTACAAGTCTACTGTAATGAGTTGTAGACTGTATCAACCAATCTACAAGTCTACTGTAATCGGTTGTAGACTGTATCAACCAATCTACAAGTATACTGTAATGAGTTGTAGACTGTATCAACTAATCTACAAGTCTACTGTAATGGGTTGTAGACTGTATCAACTAATCTACAAGTCTACTGTAATGAGTTGTAGACTGTATCAACCAATCTACAAGTCTACTGTAATGAGTTGTAGACTGTATCAACCAATCTACAAGTCTACAGTAATGAGTTGTAGACTGTATCAACTAAGCTACAGGTCTACTGTAATGGGTTGTGGACTGCATCAACCAATCTACAAGTCTACTGTAATGGGTTGTAGACTGTATCAACTAAGCTACAAGTCTACTGTAATGGGTTGTAGACTGTATCAACTAATCTGCAAGTCTACTGTAATGGGTTGTAGACTGCATCAACTAATCTACAAGTCTACTGTAATGGGTTGTAGACTGTATCAACTAATCTGCAAGTCTACTGTAATGGGTTGTAGATTGTATCAACTAATCTACAAGTCTACTGTAATGGGTTGTAGACTGTATCAACTAATCTACAAGTCTACTGTAATGAGTTGTAGACTGTATCAACTAATCTACAAGTCTACTGTAATGAGTTGTAGACTGTATCAACCAATCTACAAGTCTACTGTAATGGGTTGTAGACTGTATCAACCAATCTGCAAGTTTACTGTAATGGGTTGTAGACTGCATCAACCAATCTACAAGTCTACTGTAATGGGTTGTAGACTGCATCAACCAATCTACAAGTCTACTGTAATGGGTTGTAGACTGTATCAACTAATCTGCAAGTCTACTGTAATGGGTTGTAGACTGCATCAACCAATCTACAAGTCTACTGTAATGGGTTGTAGACTGCATCAACCAATCTACAAGTCTACTGTAATGGGTTGTAGACTGTATCAACCAATCTACAAGTCTACTGTAATGGGTTGTAGATTGTATCAACTAATCTACAAGTCTACTGTAATGGGTTGTAGACTGTATCAACTAATCTACAAGTCTACTGTAATGAGTTGTAGACTGTATCAACTAATCTACAAGTCTACTGTAATGAGTTGTAGACTGTATCAACTAATCTACAAGTCTACTGTAATGAGTTGTAGACTGTATCAACTAAGCTACAAGTCTACTGTAATGGGTTGTGGACTGCATCAACCAATCTACAAGTCTACTGTAATGGGTTGTAGACTGTATCAACTAAGCTACAAGTCTACTGTAATGGGTTGTAGACTGTATCAACTAATCTGCAAGTCTACTGTAATGGGTTGTAGACTGCATCAACTAATCTACAAGTCTACTGTAATGGGTTGTAGACTGTATCAACTAATCTGCAAGTCTACTGTAATGGGTTGTAGATTGTATCAACTAATCTACAAGTCTACTGTAATGGGTTGTAGACTGCATCAACTAATCTACAAGTCTACTGTAATGAGTTGCAGACTGTATCAACTAATCTACAAGTCTACTGTAATGGGTTGTAGACTGCATCAACCAATCTACAAGTCTACTGCAATGAGTTGTAGACTGCATCAACCAATCTACAAGTCTACTGTAATGAGTTGTAGACTGTATCAACCAATCTACAAGTCTACTGTAATGGGTTGTAGACTGTATCAACCAATCTACAAGTATACTGTAATGAGTTGTAGACTGTATCAACTAATCTACAAGTCTACTGTAATGGGTTGTAGACTGTATCAACTAATCTACAAGTCTACTGTAATGAGTTGTAGACTGTATCAACCAATCTACAAGTCTACTGTAATGAGTTGTAGACTGTATCAACCAATCTACAAGTCTACTGTAATGAGTTGTAGACTGTATCAACTAAGCTACAAGTCTACTGTAATGGGTTGTGGACTGCATCAACCAATCTACAAGTCTACTGTAATGGGTTGTAGACTGTATCAACTAAGCTACAAGTCTACTGTAATGGGTTGTAGACTGTATCAACTAATCTGCAAGTCTACTGTAATGGGTTGTAGACTGCATCAACTAATCTACAAGTCTACTGTAATGGGTTGTAGACTGTATCAACTAATCTGCAAGTCTACTGTAATGGGTTGTAGATTGTATCAACTAATCTACAAGTCTACTGTAATGGGTTGTAGACTGTATCAACTAATCTACAAGTCTACTGTAATGAGTTGTAGACTGTATCAACTAATCTACAAGTCTACTGTAATGAGTTGTAGACTGTATCAACTAATCTACAAGTCTACTGTAATGGGTTGTAGACTGTATCAACTAATCTGCAAGTCTACTGTAATGGGTTGTAGACTGCATCAACCAATCTACAAGTCTACTGTAATGGGTTGTAGACTGCATCAACCAATCTACAAGTCTACTGTAATGGGTTGTAGACTGTATCAACTAATCTGCAAGTCTACTGTAATGGGTTGTAGACTGCATCAACCAATCTACAAGTCTACTGTAATGGGTTGTAGACTGCATCAACTAATCTACAAGTCTACTGTAATGGGTTGTAGACTGTATCAACCAATCTACAAGTCTACTGTAATGGGTTGTAGATTGTATCAACTAATCTACAAGTCTACTGTAATGGGTTGTAGACTGTATCAACTAATCTACAAGTCTACTGTAATGAGTTGTAGACTGTATCAACTAATCTACAAGTCTACTGTAATGAGTTGTAGACTGTATCAACTAATCTACAAGTCTACTGTAATGAGTTGTAGACTGTATCAACTAAGCTACAAGTCTACTGTAATGGGTTGTGGACTGCATCAACCAATCTACAAGTCTACTGTAATGGGTTGTAGACTGTATCAACTAAGCTACAAGTCTACTGTAATGGGTTGTAGACTGTATCAACTAATCTGCAAGTCTACTGTAATGGGTTGTAGACTGCATCAACTAATCTACAAGTCTACTGAAATGGGTTGTAGACTGTATCAACTAATCTGCAAGTCTACTGTAATGGGTTGTAGATTGTATCAACTAATCTACAAGTCTACTGTAATGGGTTGTAGACTGCATCAACTAATCTACAAGTCTACTGTAATGAGTTGTAGACTGTATCAACTAATCTACAAGTCTACTGTAATGGGTTGTAGCCTGCATCAACCAATCTACAAGTCTACTGTAATGAGTTGTAGACTGCATCAACCAATCTACAAGTCTACTGTAATGGGTTGTAGACTGCATCAACCAATCTACAAGTCTACTGTAATGAGTTGTAGACTGTATCAACTAAGCTACAAGGCTACTGTAATGAGTTGTAGACTGCACCAACCAATCTACAAGTCTACGGTAATGGGTTGTAGACTGTATCAGCTAAGCTACTGCAATTGACCTTTTGACCACCCCTCTCGTAATAAAGGTTGGCCAAAAGTAGCCTCAACAAAATATTAGTAAAACAATACAAGTTATATGATAAAAGTTACTATTAGGAACACATTTCCTATGTAAACAATTGTTGCTATTTAAATTAAAAAACCTTTAAAGTAACTCATAATCATGTTAAATTACTCACTACTTGCATACGATAAAGTTCACTTACCAATCTTTCGTTTTTTGATGTGTTCGAGCAACTTGGAGTTAATTTCAATAAAGGTTTTCTCGAGAGCATCAGAAATTTTCAAGTTGTTGGCTAAATTTGACTCAAGCACGCTAGACATGTGTTTGGCAGTATATTCTGCTGCCAGAGAGCCACCATGGCCATCAAAGACAGCAAGGACAATCGATCCATCATCCAGTGTTTTAACCAAATGTCGATCTTCTTGGGCTTGTCTTTTGCCAATTGTAGTGAAGATCCCTGTATCCTCTATCCTTAGATCAGGTATTAAAGCCCCGTGCTGCAGGCTTTTGCTGATATTTATGGTGGACTTACATCGTTGGAGAGCATAGAAATGACTTCTAGTTCCCAAGGCTACGTTGGTAGATAACAACCTTGCTGCAGAAAACATTTGAGTGATTTGATGGTCAACCCATGAGTGTCTCTGCCTGTGAACAAATGATATGACTCATTAAACATGAGCTAGTAGAAATGTTAAATATATGAAAAGCAACAAAATAGGGTTTTGCAAAAATAATTAGAGTAGAGCATCTGCTGCACTAGGAAGACTGAAAACAAATGCCATTTGAATTACAATATTGATGAAACTATCGATAAATGCAATGATTGTACAGCTATCAACTTACATAAATAAGACAGCATTCAGCCTATAGCATCAGGTGACTCCTAATTTACTACTTTCCCCAGCTTTATTAATAAAAACAGAACAAGTATGAAACATAAAATATTACTTAACAATAATTTTATATTAATCCTTAGCAGCAAACTTACTTTTTTATAAGTTTACGATTACGGCTTGAGAAAAAGGTTCTGTTAAACCAAAGTTGCATTTTAACATGTTTACTGTACATAACCATTCCACTGATTCCTGTGCGCTTAGCTATTTCTATGAGTGCTGAGCTACCATTAGGCTAAAAAAAATAGCTAAATCCGGACCAGCTGCATATTTTCTTTAATGCGATATAGAAGTCTGCCTAGGACTTTTTGTTTAAAGAAATTTACACAAAAGCTCTCTCATTGTGACTAATTTGACTTGGGTAAAACTTAATTTAGATCATTACAACGCTCCATTTTAATCATGCACTCAATCAACCTTATATAATCACAAACAATACAGAAACATCAAACGTCATCTCGTAAAATAGCCCAGAATCATTGTCCAGGCCATTATGATCGTAACACAATTCGCCATTTGATTATTCAGAATTAGAATATCAGTCACTATCTGTAAATTAACAAAAAACTAATAAACGAACTAGGTGAAAAAGCAAAAAAGGTGTTTACACGTTTCTGCCTGAACGAATATTTTTAACATAACATTATATACCAGCGTCGGTCTACAAAAATCTGTCATTTCAACGCTTGAAATATTAAAGCAGTAAAATTATTTATGTCAAGCTTGTAAAAATATTTCTCTATTCGTACAAAATGTTTGACTAGTTCCCAATGCAGTCTTCTTCAGCACCGACTAATGCGTCACTTGGCTAACGTCTTAATAATATTTCTCCAGCTCGCAAGACGGGTTTGTAAGACTGCGGGCTGATCAATCAGGAAACACCTAAGTTTTTATTTTGTTTAATTTACTATAGCCGAGTACTGTGGTGAAATTACGTGGTCAGGCTATGCATTAGCGAGTCTTTAATATAACACCGTTTGTCAAATGGTCAGATCTAAAAAAGATAACGATTTGTGAGTTTCTAGACCGCAGTTCCTAACTCGGTTTGAAAACTGTGTAGCTGTGTTGGCGATTATATGTAATCAGTAGTACCATGGACGTAAGAAAATAGTTTTGTATAGTTTTTAAAATAAACCTTTGACATCAGTGTTAAACGTCCTGCTCTAGCGGGCAATATATGTTTCTTTTTTGCATTTCTAATGCGAGCGGCATCGTAGGCCAGCATCGTGCTGCACGCTTGTAGTCAAAACTCTTCTTCTTGTAAATTAAGAATGATTACTGGCATTAAAGAATGGTTACTGGTGTTTTGCTGGTGCTGGAAATGCCTAGATTTATTCTAGATACTAGAAATATAAGGTATATAAAAGAGTGATAAAAACATAATACATTGAAAAAATACCAAAAAGGTTTACTGTTCTTAATAAAATGTTACGCTGCTAAAAATAGATTCTAGACAGATGTTTTATAAGCAACTATGTTCTTGATGACAGTTTGTGTGGCAACAGTGTCTTCTAGTGCAGTCTGTTAAATTTCTAATTGTAATTTTCCTTCGAAATATTGGATCAAGTTCTAGATTTTATTTTAATTATTTTAGGTGGTAGATGTTGGCATAAAACTGGCGATTTCCAAGTCGAAATCAACAATCAAGGGATGTCTTTCTGAGGTTGTGATCTAAAGTTGATGTGACGTGATGCTGTCAATGTATCTCTATTTCATTTAATCAGCGGTAAAAGTTCATCATGGGATTAATTTTATCATAATTTTTGCTACATCAACAAAATATATATTTTATAAACTTATTATGCAACGCTTAACGGAGCAGAAAAGATTTTGCCATATTGTATTATTCGTTAACTTTTTTATCTTTATCAAATGTTTATTTTCAGTTTCATGCTCTGCTGATCCATGATAGTCTCACTAACGCATTAGACCAGCCTGCTGACATTATTATAGTACCAAGACATGATTCTGAGCGAAGTCACTACTCCCTAATGGTTAGTATTCTTATGCTGCACTTTTATACTAAAAGACTATGTCAAGATATTAATTTTTAGAACAATTAGTGTTGCATGGCTGTGCATAGTTATTATAATTGTTTTAAAAATTTAAAACAGCACATCTTTTATATAGCATGTAACTTGAATAAGATAACTGTTTTGTAGACACGGAAATACTTGCTCTGCGTGTATCTATAACATGCAACTTGCATTAGCTTGCATAGCTTTATATACAAGTTGTATACGGTACTCTGTTTGCAGCTGGTAGATAGGAAACTTTGAAAAATTCATTCAAGGACTCTCTTTCTTACAAAGGACAACAGACCATTGAAAAAAGGTGGGCATGAAATCCTTCACTAGGTTTGTCGGTAAATCTTACAAAAAGCAACAGTTATTGCCTTTGCATTCTAGCATAAATGGTTTAATCCAAAAGATCACTGTTAGCAACAATATTTACAGGAAGCTTGTTTCTGTTGATGAGAGGTTTGCTGATTATGCTGTGACAGATAGTGAGATGGCGGCTATGCAACAGAAAGATTGTGTAAGCTGTGGACTATGTTACCAAGGTGAAGCTGTGGACTGTATGTTATCAAGGTGAGTGACACTCTCATTCGTAGAGGTCTCAAGACTTCAACAATTATCAGTAGGAAACGTCTGGTTGGATTATTTATCTACACATTAACTATTACTAAGGAACCTAGTCCTATTCTGTCAATTTTCACTGTTAACCACAATGTTTTTTCACCAAAATTAGTGTGATTCCTTGTAGGGGGTTATGCAATAATCTTGAACTTTCTAGATATTCGGCACATTTTTGTTGTTGTTGTAAACTTACTAAAGAATAATTCTAAGAATCTCCATTTTTATAATGTTATTAATATTTTCAGCATGCGCAACGATATGTTGAATCGTTTGAGCTAGAAAATAGAAAAGATGGTGATATGTCTTTAAATCCTTCCACATACCGTAAAGAATTATTGGCAAGTATAAAGGTATGTGAAACAATAACTATTCCCAGCAGATTTAGCACATCTGTATATCTTGTATGTAAATAGATGTTAAGATACTTCCTCACTTATTTGGTTTAATTTTCTCAACCTGAACAACTTTTTAACATTTTTGCATTGAATTTCGTTTTTAACCAGTTGTCTTTATTTATGTTAGGAAGATGGTCGAGCATTGGCGGATATCAAGCTCTCTATTGAAGCAGGTAGGTTGAAGATGTAAGTCACATACAGGCTAACAAGTTTTATATTTGTATCATAATAATACATAAAAATTATTTTACTGTGTTCACCAATCTAGAGCATGAGAATACTATTCTGATATCTTTAAATAGTATAGTGTTGGTATCTATGGACATTACCTGCTTTATATATATCTAATGCATGTTCTTAACCCTTTGGCTACGGCGCGCTTACGGCCGGGAAAATACCAGCGTACGGAGGCAATTACTAGGGCGATTTGAGCCTTCGGCATGACTGCATAAAAACTGCAGTAACTTACATCACTATTCTGATAGTTACATAAATTAATATGCATAGGAAAGCTGAGAAATTTCTCTACAAGCTGATATTTTTCTATGCAGATAGCTTGCAAATGCTTTCCAGCAAAAGTCTCAATTTGTTGAAGCTATTAATTTTTTTTATACACCATTTTCAATTGTATTTTCCTAATTGATAAAGGTAATTGGCAATGTTGTATAAATAATACATGCACGGATTCATAGGTTCTCAACAATTTGCAAAAAAAATTGGTCGTCAAAGAGCATTGAAAGTGGAGTTATGAGCTCCGATGCATTGCGGGAGCGCCACTCGAAATTCTCAGTGCGTGACCCAAAAGACCAGCGAAAAATGGAGGCCTGACAATGTCGCCTAAACTTCGCTATAACGTACATGCAAATTGGAATAGAGCTATAAATGAATATGCATTTGAAAGCTTAGAAATTTCTCAACAGGCAGCCATTTATTCCCTGTAGATCGTCCCTGCAAAGTTATTCGTCTGTGAATATTTCTATCAACATTGTGATGTGTCAATGTTGCCACCTTTCTATCATAAAACATCGATAACAAATACATTTTTGGAAGCAATAACTCTGTGAAAATGGTTTATGATAAGCATCTGCACGGTGTCATATGTTTGCAAGAGTTTGCAAAGAAACTGGTTGTCCAAGTCATCCTTTCCAAGCCAGCAAGCTTTCATCTATAGATATGAATTTACCAGGCAGTGAAACAGAATATAACCGGTCGCATATCATGGCAAAAAGATCTTCTAACTTGAAAAATCTATTGCTAGCAGGCTGTTCAAAATTGTCAGCAAAATGCACAGTAGAAAGTAAACTTGCTTCTATTTTTCTTTCTATTTTTAATTTTATTAAAAATCAACGTAGATAATAAAGGATTGTGGACCAGTAAGACAACAGAGTAGGCTTTTTGAAAATACTTATATGCAAAACTAAATAAATAACTCGCCAAATATCTTTACCATCAACAGGCTCCGAAGCATCGCAATGTTTTTGGAGGCCATATTTATTCGTTTCGTTAAATATAACATTTATAATGGCCGATGTTATAAAAAGCTTTAAATGTTAAAAATACTTACCTGTTTAAAAATTCGAACTTACTCCTGCCAAGCTGTCAGCAAAATGTAATTTTTTGTTTTAAGTCAGCTCCTCTTTGAAATCCGTAAATACTCCCGGTTTCATCGCCGGCCGTTTCATTCTCACTTTCGCAATCCAATTCACCCTGTTGATCTTATTTTTCACTTTCATCGTCTACCCCACATTATTCCGACCTGATATCCTTTTCTTCATTTCCAAACCAGTCGATGTCTTCTCTAAACAAACTTTTTTAGCAGAGCTTGAACAACCGCGTGTGTTCATGATGAATAGATTTCCATAAAAGAACACATCTTTGCAAAGTGTATTGCTTGCACATGTGTATTAGGTATTATTTATAACCTCAAAACAGTATTACAAAGCCGACGGAAATTGATCAAATTACTCATTTTAATGCTGTTTTTTTAATAAATAATATATTTTAAAAAAGGTCTATCGAAGGCCGAATTATTTCCAGATCCGTACGCTGAGACAATGCTCGTATTCCGGGCTTTTATGGATTTTGTAAGCAAAGGGTTAACTAGATCAAAACTTTGTGGAGTAGTCTGTAACGTTTTCTATTTATTTATTTGTGTAATAGCCAAGGAAGAATCCACCAGAGAAGGAGCAGTGAAGTGTTTCACGACAACAGAAGATCATGAAGCTACCAACTGGAATGGCAAGGAGCTTACAGAAAACCCTGTGGAATTTCCTGCTGTCTCACTAGATGCTCAGCTTATGTATTATAAAATCAAGTACCTGAAGCGCTATAAAACACACCATACTAGTTTTGGTGTATTTAATGTAGTTCCAGCCGAAGATTACGAACATTGTCGACAGGAGCATATATCTGGAACATATATATATGGTATTCAGATGGTAAATGAGACCATTTTATATTATCTTAAAGAGAGTAGCTCTGACTATCCGGTCATTAGTCGGCAACTTATTAGACTGAGTCCAGCTGTACTAGAAGCTTACGAGTCATGGTGTAAAAAGTTGACTCCAGATGATGACAATAGTAGGCCATCTCCAACATATTATGGTATGGAAAAATCCATTACGCATAGCTAAACATATGCTTTCCTGTTATGCTTTCCAATGTACACATGTATGCGGATAACTGGCATATCTTCAATATGTTTTAAAACAAAATTTTATTGTTTGTTCACACTGGACTATTATAGTGTATTACCTTTTATTTGATGCCCTGATTCAGTACTAACTACTGTTTTATTAACTTTTATGTTGCATACATTTATATAGTTTAGCCATCCTGTATTTCTAGTCAGTTTGTTTGCATTAGTGGAATATGCATCAAGGCAGTGTGTACTCAGCTGTACTCAGTGTGTACTTTTTCTTTACACAATTTTGCAACTTGGTGTATTCAACTTTTTCAATGGTTTTTCTATTTGGTACATATTATATTTCGTTGAGAAATGCTATGTAAATCTAAATAGTATATAACTTTTACATACAACATACAATGATAATACCTTCTCATAACTCTAAGCTTTAGTTTGTATAAAGTCATAAAACTTTTATGTAGCCAGTCTAATACTTGCTCTTCAAGTCCATGAAGTTGAAATAAGATAACTGTTTTGTAGCTGGGCTAATAATTGCTGAAAAGACAAGTTCCAATATGTATTTAATAGAAATATATCTGTTTTGTAGCTGGGCTAATAATTGCTGAAAAGTCAGTTTCTAACATTTATTTAATAGAAATATTATTGTTTTGTAGCTAGGCTAATAATTGCTGAAAAGTCAGGTTCTAATTTGTATTGTAATTAGAAGAAAAAGTATAACTGTTTTATGGGCAAGCCAAAACTTGCTGTAGTCATATAAAATAACTGCTTTGCAATGTAGTACATATATAATAGTTTGTAATAATAATAGTATCAATGTACAAGCCCTATTCAAGAGTATACTAAAAACCATTTACGACAACAGCCTACTACAACTACGCAGTACAACTAGCATTAGCAGTTTTGTAGTTCCGTAGAAACGACCTTGTCAACGTTCAGTTATATTGTAGGCGCCAAAATTTATTTTTGTGTACATTCCGCAACCGATTTAGGAATTGCGGCTAGAAACTCACAAATCGTTATCTTTTTTAGATCTGACCGTCTTTTAGGCCGTAGGCCAAGTACCCGCCAAGTAAAGGCAGTTTATCTTGCATTTTCGTTGGCACCCCCTTTCAGCGGCAATTTCTGCAGTGATTCAGACAAATTTTGGTATGACGAAATCAAAACTGAAAAGTTGCCACAGCTGCCATTCCCACTTCTATGAGAAATTTGATAGAAATGATGCTTTAGGATTTATCTCCCCTGTAAATAGTGTTCTTCTCATAGAAGCATCAGATTTGCAACCTTTCATCATAATTATTTTGCTGTGATTTAGGATGTCATTGGTAAAATCAAAATTCATCTTCTATCTACTTTCGAACATTCCATATCATACAATTGTTACACCCACATGTAAACTATATACATGTATATACGTATATGTAAATGTGTGTATAATTGTATGGTTTAATAGCTTTATTTTACAAAAAATATTAAAAACACTATAATTATGTTTTATAACCTGACACTGATTAATCATCGAAAATAATAATTGGTGGTTATTATTAGCATTATTATTAGTAGTAGTATTAGTAGCTAATGTCAACAGTCTTACAAAATGAGCTGGGATATTTCAAAATATTGCATATCCTAACTACTTGTTCGATATATTGAGTTCTTAGTCATTTTCCTCATCATCGGCATCCTCTGCTACTCCTGCTACAGTTTTGTTTCAGTGCACGCATGTGCAAAGCTCTGTGTAAGGCAGCTCTGCCATGATACGGGCACATCAGTATCCTCGGCACCTGGATTTTTGACACTCCCATAAAACTGCCTGTAGGATATCAGGTGGGGGCGATGATTTTGGTACGACACTTTACTGCATACTCATCATTTTCCTTACCCAGTATCCACCGGTGTAAAGAAGGAAATGGTGCATTGGCAAGTTGTGTTGTTGACTCTTTCCATATGCATGTAGGTATAGCTGCTACATAATTGACACAATGCACATGGTTTTTCAGCGATTGAAGGGAGGGAGGGAGGGACTGACTGGCCTAGACCTAAACACAAAAAGCCTGTTCCTTAGTCAGTATAAGTCTGTGCCATTTTCTTGGGTGCTATCTTCTTGGCCATAGAGTCTGCATGTGTAGGTCTCACAGAGAGTATAAGGTTGCCCAGAAATTTCCCTGAGAGAGAATAAAGTTGCCCCTGCATCACAGCCAGAGAAACCATGCGAACCTATAAGATTTTCACATTGGAAGTTCATCTCCGAGCATAGTAGCCTTAGTAGCTTTATTCTTGCAATAGTTTTCGATCACAAAATCCACACAAGCAGCATTGTACTTCTTAGCATGAGCAATAAGCACATCGAGAATAGTATCAGCAAGTTGACGGAATGTTGAAGGAATGGCAATGGCAGGCAGGGCTTGGATAAGCCTCAAGACATCCATAAGGATGGCCCCACATCCTCAATAGCTTGGAGTCACTGCATTTATGGTAGTTCGATCATGTCTGCCATAGATATGAACTAGTCCATTGAGAAGGTTTCTAACTCAGTTGCCCTCTGGGAACCTGGGCTGTAATATCCACAAACTGCAGTTAGAGGCACAGCTCGCCGCTGCTTGTTCCCTTACATAAAAAATTCCAAGATACCATAGGTAAGTAGTGAAAAATCTTAATTGATTCTGTTGAGGCAAGACTGATTAACATTGTCACCACTTACGCAGTTGTGTATCGAGCATTACGCAGATATTCTGGTCATAACACTTGTTATGAGAGGCCATCTTTAAAGCAACCACATCTTGATCAAAGTTCTACAAAGTACATGTTCTTCCTGTTTGATGGTAGCAGCATTCTTCGATCCATCTGCATATGTAGACAGGTGCACCACTCACAAAATTAGCAAGTTGTTTAGGTGAAATAATGCTTGAAGTTGGCAATAGGAGTTTAAATTCGTTGTGAGGGCCATAGTTGCTTGTAGGGCTATATGATGTCAGTCATTGGTGCCATATCAGTGCAAGTTGGTCTGGAAAACAATACAAGGCACTGCTTATCAATTACTTATCAATTACTTAATCGTAGTCAAAGCAACTGAAGAAATCATATCTTAGGTTAATTTACAGGATATATGGACATACCAGCAGACACAGTTTTGGCCACATGAAAGACAGTTTTGCGAGTAGTTGATTTAAGTGAGCAGTACTGCACCTTCTTTTCAAAAATCATGCATATATGTTTAAATGTAGGTCTTGATACGTGTAAGTGAACAACATAATATAATTGGATCTTGTGATTTTCTTTGGTGACTCATCTTCATCTTGACAAGGTGTACCGTGAGTAGCAGGTTTCCGACTCTCTTCATGTAGCTAAATGAATGCCAGGACAACATTGACTGGGGAAATCACTATCACTTAGTCAGGTGATAGTAGCCAATAAACTAGATTGAATACACGCATGATTTGTCCACTCGATAAACAAGGGCAAGACTAATGATTAATGCCTGGCTGGATCAAAATTTAGTTATTTTTCAAACTGAATACAAGCATCTTGATCAGTAGCCACCACTAATGGTTTGC
Organism: Watersipora subatra; assembly: GCF_963576615.1. Lineage (NCBI taxonomy): Eukaryota > Metazoa > Bryozoa > Gymnolaemata > Cheilostomatida > Watersiporidae > Watersipora > Watersipora subatra. The sequence continues at coordinate 35,887,714 of NC_088711.1, read as the reverse complement.
ACACATTACCATGTCAGCATTCCTTTCATCTTAATAATAATTATTAATTGTGTAATTAAATCACATAATTATTTTATAGAACAATTATGAGTCCCATTATCTCACCTTAAATGTTTGAGTGATAACGTATCACAAATCTAAAAGAAATACTCACTCACCTCACTGTGTTTTCTCATAACAAGCTCAATCTTACTGTTGTTAGTCTGTGATAGCATATGTTCTGTGAATCTAGTAGCCCTTGCAGACAACTTTAAGGCATACACCATTGGAAACAGACCTTTCAGGCTCTTTAAAAAGTCTCTTTAAAAGTTTTTCCAGCTTTCTACACAGTGACTAAGTGTTTGATCTGTGCACTTAGTCAATGTTTATCAAATTAATTTCTTGAGAGCCATGTATCTGGGCTACACAAGTCATGTCAAAGCCCAAACCATGAATGCACTTATCTTGTATCTTATTATTTTCTATGATTCATCAGTGTCAAGTTATAAAACATAATTATAGTGTTTTGAATTGTTTTTGTAAAATAAAGCTATTAAACCATACAATTCTACACACATGTGTTATTCATGTATATTTGAAAGCTAAACAGCAACTTACTTACTACATAAGTGAGAAAAGAGAGTAAAAGGATTATTACATAATAATTACATAACAGATGAGTAAGCCAATATGAACAAAGAGTCTGACAACAGCTATATACAAATACAAGATAATGACTGGTCAATGTCAACAACTAGTACATATTCAACACTCCCACATAGTTTTGACATGTTGAGCCTGGCTTACATACTCATCAATTCCATAGCGAACCGGAGGTCTACGTTTGCGAGCAGATAATCGTCGCTGTTGCCCTTCACCATGCATTGCCCAGAGAAACTAGGAGTTGTCTGTTCATTTACTGAATGTTCAACAACAATAGATTTCTGCTTTGTATATTGGTCACATGATGGTTTAACGGTGTTTGTAAAGTTTGTTTCATCAAATACCACGTCTCGTCTAGTAGTGACTTTACCAGTCGATTCATCAAGCAGGCGGTATACCTTTGACTGTTTGCTGTATCCTATAAACCTTAGCTTCTGGCACTTCTTGTCAAGTTTCTGTCGTAGTTGATCTGAAATACGAGCATAAGCAATACATCCAAGCACCCTTAGATTGTCTATGTTGGGTTTGCGTTCATACCATTTCTCATACGGTGTGAGATCATTCTTGTGTGAAGAAGTGGGAAGCCGATTTCTAACGTAGGCAGCAGTAGAAATGGTCTCAGCCCAGTATTGCTTTGGCAATTTAGCATGGTACAACATTGAACGGGCTGCTTCACACAGAGTTCTATTCATTCGCTCAGCAACACCATTTTGTTCCGCTGAGTAGGCCGATGTGAGTTCATGATGAATACCTTTAGATTTCAATTAGTCGGTAAATTCTTGAGACAAGTATTCACCACCTCTATCTGATCTCAGTGTTTGAATGGTTTCTCCAGATTGGTTAGCTGTATATGTTTCAAACTCTTTGAACTTCTCAGATACCTCAGATTTGTTTCTAAGAAAATACACAGCACAGCGTCTAGAAAAATCGTCTATAAAAGTAACAAAATATTTGCTACCTCCAATTGATTCTGTTTCCATTGTACAAACATCGGAATGTACTAGTTTTAGCTTACGGGTAGCCTTGATATCTCCCACAGGTTTGAAAGGTTTACGAGTCATTTTCCCTTCAGCACAGCCTTCACAGAAGGGAATGTTTGTTGCAGGTAAGCTTGTATCACAAACTATTTCCTTTGCTCAGTTTTTTCACATTAGCGTCATTCACATGTACTAGACATTGATGCCAAATCTCTGCGCTAACAGTGTTTGCGTATTGAGTTTCAGTTTGTACACAGTCTAGACTGAACAGCTTATTAGCTAGTGATCCCATGGCCCTAACTCAACCATTAGCATCTTTAATCCAACATCGAGTATGACCGAACTGAACAATGTAGCCTTTCTTAGTGGCAGCTCGAACTGAAAATAAATTGCTAGCTAGCTGAGGGACATGAAGTACATTGTAAAATACAGCTGCACATTGAACTCTACTATTGAGCTTTAGCATCACTTTTACAGCACCAACTCCCACAGCTTCAACTGTTCGACCATCACCTAGGCTGACCATTTCTATATGTTCTAGCTTCTTGTAGCTATTAAAACTTTCCCTGTTAGGTGACATATGACGCGATGCTCCAGAGTGAATTAGCCAGGGTGAGCTACTGTGCAATGAAAATGTGTTGCCATGATGAGTGATAAACTTGTGTACAGCTTCTTCGGTTGCCTGTCTGAGCCCATAACCTGTATATGTATATGTATATATGTATAACCATGTATATTTGAAAGCTAAACAGCAACTGACTTACTACATAAGTGAGACAAGAGAGTAAAAGGATTATTACATAATAATTGCATAACAGATGAGTAAGCCAATATGAACAAAGATTCTGACAACGGCTTTATACAAATACAAGACAATGACTGGTCAATGTCAACAACTAGTACATATTCAACAACATATACATAAACGTATATACATATACATGTATATAGTTTACATGAGGGTGTAACAATCGTAGGATATGGAATGTTCGAAAATAGATAGAAGATGAATTTTGACTTTACCTCTGACATTCTAAATCACAGCAAAATAATTATGATAAAAAGTTACAAATCTAATGCTTCTATGGAAGGAATCTTATTTACAGGAGAGATAAATCCTAAAATATCATTTTTATCAAATTTCTCATATAAGTGAGAATGGCAGCTGTGGCAACTCTTCAGTTTTGAATTTTCCATACCAAAATTAGTCTAGTTCACTGCAGAAATTGCCATTGAAAAGGGGTGCTAACGGAACATCATTTCTAGAGCTCTTTTGTCTGCTCGGCCTATAGCCTATTTGCCTTTCCTGAAAGTTAGCTTCTCATTGAATCTTGCAAAGCTATTGATAGACTGTGTTCCACACTGGTTTGTCAACTGTAAGCAATGAGGTTACTATTATTCTTTATGAACACCGGCTTATAAACAAGCTACGGTTAGGATAATTAGAAAATTGCTTGCTTTTCTTCTTCAGGAAAAGTCGAGGAATTAACCCTGCGGAGCCCAAAGGTGAACATTTTTTCCTGCTGGTTTTGATTTGTTTATTGAGTCAGAAAAAATATTCAACTTCATTAGTTTGAATTTTAGATTTTTAATGGACTTAACATTAATTCTTTAATGTTAATTCTTTAATTGTCATCAATGATATACAGCCCCCATGTGGGGGCTGTATATTATTGTCATCAATGATATACAGCCCCCATGTGGGGGCTGTATATCATTGTCATCAATGATATACAGCCCCCATGTGGGGGCTGTATATCATTGTTGTCATTGAGTTGTGAACAATATTTTTTTTAGAAATGTAATGATAATGCTTTACTAGTAATAGTAAATGGCCACATACTAGTTTATTTTTGAAATTCATTTTTTTTGAACTTAACATTACAGAATTAATGTTAATGGCAATAATGCAGAAATTGAACGTTCTGTTTGTGTAATTCCATAATTGTTCAAATTCTACTAGCCTTATAACCTTGCAAAATTTGGCACATATCAAGCTATTTTACACCATGCAGTTTGAAGCCATGTGGGAATTAGCAGGAAACCACAAAGAGCAACCAACAAATCAAACTTTTTGGCTTGTGTGGTAAAGATAACACATTGGGCTTAATGGGTTAATAAAGAATTAGCAAATTGATGCATATGAAAGCCATTTATGACTTCAACCAGATTGATGTGTTAAATTTAACACAAGGGGCTCCGCAAGGTTAAAGGAAAAGGAAAGCTTTGGACGAGTGACTCGACATTCATTTGATATACATGAAAGACTGTAGCTGCTAATTTGCTCATTTGTTTGATATTGTTATCCGTAAAGTTTTGAGTTTTGTACGTAGGCTTATTTTCTTTTTGGTGGCAAGTATAAATTTGTTAAAGACTATATTGTTGTTGTTTTGGTCTGCACATGGTCTTTGATTTTTCCTTATACTCTTGCACTAACAACAGCTAATCACAAGTGTTACTGAGTCATTGATCAAAACAGGTAGTACACGAATACAGCCATATTTATATAATTAAACATGGTAATATCAGCCAACTTGTAATAGATTCCACATAGTAGTGTTTGCAAGTGCAGAATTTGCTCTACTAGCGAGAGGCACACGCAAAAATATTTACTACAATAGTGGCAGCAATGGGATCGTTATACCCTGTTGCACTTACCTGATTTATTTAAGTAGGGCTGTTGAATAGGACTACTGAAGAGTCATGGCAAATAGTAATCCTTTTCTTTCTTCTACTAATCACTTTTTTGTTTTCTACCAATTCCTTTTTGGTGTCATACAGCAGGTTATATTACTCTGATACAGAGGCAATGAGAGCACGTGTTCAGTCAGGAACTTTGGTGACTAGCAATATTAATACTCTGTTGTTTATCGATGATGCTTATAAAAAACATGTATTAAAATCTTACAGCTACCTGCAAGAGAATCTGCTGAGCAGAATATTTCCACCAGAATGGAAATTCAAAAGCCAGCTGTACCCCCTACTTCATAGTATACAGCCATGTTTACATGTATATAATCAAACTTATTAATATCAGCCAACTTGTAATAGATCCCACATAATAGTGTTTGCAAGTGCAGTAATTCGCTCAACTAGTGAGAAGCACACACAAAAATTCACTACAGTACTGTATGAAAACGTAGAACTACCTGCATTAGCCATATCGTAAACCTTAACCGATATTTTTTTATTTGGTTAACAAGACAAAAGGTAGACTATCACAACAGCATTGATAGTTTTGTCTACAATGCTGGTGCTGTTGAGGGCCACAAGAGATGGTACTTGACTCTACTTACATGTTGTTAAAATTATCTTGCCTGCAAATAGAGGTTTTTTATTTGGAATATGTTGTAATTTTAGAATATTTTTCCCATAAAGCAGAATAACTAACAGCGTTGAGACAGCTACTTTTACATGCACGTGTGTGTTGCAAAAATAAACCGTGGTACAAATGTTATTTGACCTCACATAATATCTTTCAAACATGTACCACCAGCCAAGTGATTTGTTGATTGATCACTGTTACGAAGAGGCTAATATGAGTAATATCGTTCGCCAATGCTGATGAACTGCATTTAATCTTTGCTCCTTTGTACCACCTCCTTGCCTTCTCACACTGGTAGCTGTTCACACGAACTCACACTACTACTTTATATTGAATTATGTATCAATATAAGTTGTAGGCTTTGTGTTAAGTCGCTCAGTGAACAGATAACCCCAACTTAGTACACACCTTTGCTCAGTTGGCATTCGTAAACCCGTGCTAGTTTCTTTTTTTAGAAAGATGCATTACGTTTTATCAGTTTATTTACGATTCTACCTTTGTTGGCAAAGGCTGAACTATTTCACACAGTCATTACCACTATATGAGTCGAGTCGTAGTGTGTAATATATACCCAGCTCAACAAAGGCAAGTCTGCTGCAAGTAATTATGATGTGCTATTTAAACCTTTGAAGGCATCAAAACCAAATTCGCTTCAAGTTACTGATGACATCAGTACATACTCATGTATCAAATATTCCCATAAACCTGTATGAACAATTATTATTTTTGTGAGCCAGGATATGTTAAGACTTGTTTGCAAATGCATCGGACCTGTGAGTATAGGGCAAGCGTAAGTTTCCATGTTTTATCTTGAAGTATTTATGAATCAGCAAGTTATGGATGTGCCAATTTTTGTGAATTCAGCAATTCACTGCTGTAAAAAAACAAATAAACATTGAAGATAACAATACTAAGAATACCAAAGCATACTTTCAGCTTATTTCTTGACCACTATGGAGTGCTTCACATGATAAAAATTGTAAAAAATGTCTATTTCAACAAAAACTGATTTTCACAAATCTTTCATACAGCATGCGATTTCACTAAATTTTCCAACAGCTATTATAAAAATAAACTAAGCTATCAATATAGCAGCCTGACTCTTGATTCGTCTTTACAAAAAACAGTGTAAGCAATGACAGTATGACATGAATAGCGAAGAACATGATAAAGCCAAGACTAGCAGTAAACAATAAAATAAGGAGGAAGTCCATTCACTCCTTTTCACAAAATGAGCAGTGGCTGACATGAGGAGTCATATGAGAGTTCATATGAAGAAAAGAGCCTAAATACAACAGCTGCGTTGAGTGGGTAAGATATCGTATTAAATAACAGGTCTCAAGTCTGTGATGATTTTTTAATTCTCTCTAATCTAGCCTTGAGTTCCATAAGTTCAGCGTTTTTCACTGAGGAAGAGACAGGAGTAGGTGCAACGCTAGCTGTAGGTCGTGGCAGCACATCCTCCTAACAACAAGTTGAAAACAACTGTCATCTATATACTTGAAAACAATAAAGAAACAACGTGAATGCACAGATTTTGCTATCCATGTTGGAAAAACCTAACCATTCAGGAAAAACACAAAGAAATATTTTCGACAACACAATCTACTGCTACACAAAATGTGAGTAAAATGGCTACCAGAACAAATATAAACTTATCAAAGAAATCTTACAATTCTTTTTGATAAGAGTGAGGTTTTGAGAGTAAGCTGGTAAGTTTGGTAAGAGATCTGTCAATAATATCATAAATTTTGAAAAGATTTTAATCAAAATAAGCAGCTTTTCAATGCTTGAGATTTTAAAAATGTTTCCTCCATCTTTCATGCCGTCTCACTACCTCGTCAAATCATGAAAGGGTGCCCCTCTGGATAGGGAAATGGCTCATGACAATCTAGCACACTGACATAGGTTAGACATCATTTTAATCAAAATTAGTTAAAAGACTGCTACCACTAGGTCCTACCTGTCAATGTATCACAATATATGAAAATAATGAAACTGGTCAATGGCATGAATATTGGCAGAGAATCCAAACATTGACAAACACTTTCATAGAGGTTGAAACACACAGCACCATATACGCATATAACACACAGTAGGGATGCACAGCTAACATACCATTACATTGGAAGGGCGCGTGCTGAGTAGCACAGCTAACATACCATTACATTGGAAGGGCGTGTGCTGAGTACGACATCCGGAGGAGGTTTAGAGACTGCCTGTGCAAGGTTACCAGTACTCGAGCTGATCGGCTTGACTGATATTCCCAGCTTCTTCATTCTCTCCCTGTGCCCCCTCAGCTTCTCCATCCAGTCTATTTCCCCACGTGCCTGACCTATAGACCAATACCCTTACGTGACTTGAGTGCAGGTAATGTACATGTAGAGTGCAGGTCTAGATCAGGTCAATAAAGGTATGAAATACAGGTATAGTACAGTTATAGTACATATAGAATAAAGGTATAGTACAGGTAGAGTACAGATAGAATACAGGTATAGTAGTTATAGTACAGGTAGAACACAGGTATAGTAAAGATGAAATACAGGTCGAGTGCAGGTAGTTTGTTAACCATCAGTTAGGACAGTTGGTATAGACAAACATGTACAATTATTTTAGACGTCTGAGTGTAACAAAGACTGCTGTTGGTCATGCTGCCAATAAACAATTTTGCTGTCTCATATGCTTTTAACCAATGTAGTGTTGGTCAAACTAAGGCTTCCAGTGTGTATACTTGAGTGAAAAACTGAACTGTCAGCTCCATGTGATATGGTCTATTGTTACGAAAGTAGATGAAACTATATCAAGAAACGTTCCGTAAGTGCATTATGGCAAAACAAGTAGATGTCAAACATGCTATAGGATAGTGAGCCACATAAACCCAGCCTTCACCGTCTTTCCAGCAAGCCTAAACACTACCAATTACCCATAACTCTACGATTAATAATTTGATGCTATTAAATGCAGCCACCATGTTAAACAATGTCAACCAACTTGTCATGATATCAGCTTGATTCATCCCATAGGGAAACCCACCATAACATCTGGTATATAAACAATAACATAACCACTAGATAAGGTTTCCGTCCAAATAACAGGACTGAAAGGATAGAGCTAGATGGCTTGGCACATCTACTGCTTATCTGAGGTTAGGCTTATCAATAGCTATATGATGGAACATTCTCCCAGTAACATTTATACTCAAACAGTATATACATGCCTATCGGTAGGTATAATAAGGTGTTCTGCATATTATTTTAGACGACCATTTATCCAAGAATTTAACATACTTTCTCCTCCACTGCCTCGTGTTGTCTCGAGGCCGATAGTAGACGAAGCCTTCTTTTTCTCATTTTCGATGTTCTGCAAACCCCTCTGTATGTACATTTGAAAAAATGAAGAGGATTTTTTTAGAAATGGCTCTAAGCTAGCATCCGGATACTTTTCCCTGAATAAGTAGAGGTCCATAATCCCCTGTAAAATAATTGAGGCGTGTACAGTGGAGAGTGCAGAGAAAGGTGATTGGCTAAAAAGGACACATTTGCGGTCACTGACATAGCCAATAGAGTACTAGAACTAGTTAGTGAGAAAATGTTCAAGAAAGCTTCACGCGTAAGCTGTAATTTTCAATAATTGCAGGAAGTGCAGAATGAGTAGTTTAGAGACATTGGGCGAGTAAATAACTTTGTTACATTTTCATGCACAAATTTTTTTAGATTCATTGTCCTTTGTTTAAATGTAGCAATTTACACTTAGTTAATGTTGTCTACACAATATATAACAAAAATATTAAAAAATTGAGCAAGCTTTTCTAATTCTAGTCAAGTTAAAAATGGAAGATTCGCCATGATAATTCAGTTATTAATAAATCTGTATCAATTTAGTTGACTTTCAAAATATTGCAAATAACAAAACACGACTTTTAGCTATAGAAAACAGCACATCAATCTAGACTAGTGCCCACAATTTAGCTATAGAAATCAGCACATCATCAATCTAGACCAGTGCCCACAATTTAGCTATAGAAATCAGCACATCATCAATCTAGACCAGTGCCCACAATTTAGCTAAAGAAATCAGCACATCATCAATCTAGACCAGTGCCCACAATTTAGCTATAGAAATCAGCACATCATCAATCTAGACCAGTGCCCACAATTTAGCTATATAAAGATTGGTTTTGTTTTTCTTGTTTATCTTAATTATTGTTCTACAAAAGAATTGAATATAAAAAATGTGTTATAATAATAATAATGTATGACTAGTTCAGTTGGCATTTGGCTTGCGTGGCAGCAACAAGAATAATTTGAGGTAATCACTGCCCTGCACTGTATTCCACACGTAAACGCACTGAATGGTTTATTATTGTAGGATAAAATAACTCCTGATTAAAATAGAGTTGTCCCTTAATCAATATTTAATATGTTAAGTCTCTTTTATGCATATAAACCCACGATTTAAAAATGTATTCTCATATGTTCGAGTTTAACTTCTTTTCAACTATAAAGCCCAGACACATGTGCCCAATAAAAAGGAAGATCTACTGCAATCATACATAGAGAAAAGGCAGAAGTCGAGTTGTAAATAATGGAGACCAGTTATAAGCTGTATGAGCAACAAACAACTGACCTCCTTTGAGTTTTCCCTTGATCCGATCTTTTTGAATATGCCCGCAAGGCTGTTGTGTATGAACTGTGCCATCTTACCCGGACTTTGCTGCTACAAGGAAGCAATCGATGTCAATCTAAACATTGATGTTCATCTCGTTTTAATAACAAAAGCTGACCAGCCTGCAGCTACTTTAAAGAAACCGGATAAACCAACAACAAAAGCTAAAGGTTTGCAAACTGTCCTGGTTTAATATGTCTTTGCAGGACAAGATTGTTATGTTTTATGAAAAAGTTCCACAGTAAAGATGCAAAAATATCAATAAAGACAATTATTAAAGGTGCTTCATGAGCGAACAGTTGAAATAGCCTCAAGAGGAAATGATGTTCAGACTCATAAAAATATAGTTCCCACTATTATTTGTTGAATCGGTGTGACTGCCCAGACAGAAACAACGGCTCGTTTTGCCACAAGTCTCACGCAAGACCCGCACTCATGTGAACTGAACATTAAAGAAGGGTCAAAGTGTACCTGACTCAAGGTCGTCTCATTACCGGTGACGGTGCTCTGAGAGCTCTTCTCTCGTTTAGCTATGTGTTTCATAATGTAGGCTTCCAGCTCAGCCTTTGGAGAGTATGTGGCGACTGAGATTGCAGTGTAAACCTGTGACAAGTCGGATGACATTGGCTAAGAATTGGGCTTGCTATCTAAATATTGAGTGTCACAATCAAACCTCCAAAAATGAGCTTAACCATTTCCAAGATTTTCTTTCATTTCATATAGGTATTGTATGCTCGAACAAATATTTTAACAAGAATTAATTTTTTGCATGATTTATTTCATAGTGACAAATTGACAAATATAAAACAAATGCATTACATAGAACTGCGTTAAACTATATTTAAGAAACTAAACAAATTACAAAATAATCGTTTATCCCCAAAAAGAGGTTTTTATTGTGGTTTCACCTTGACATTTAGAACAGGCTAATCAAGGTGTAACTTTGGTCATACAGGAGACGAGTATGAAAAACATAAGTGTTTGATGTTTTTTACATTTTACTCCTGTAAGGCTTTCTTTTCTTGCATCAATTTCTCCTTATTTCTCACGTTAATTACTGGGGTGATGTTAGCTACTGCTGAAATCTTTTTTAAGAACTGCTCAGAAGGTGATTGATCATGTTTTTTTATTGGTTCTTATTTCAATTCTAACTAATAAATTGTTTTTTTCTGCTTTTTCTCATTATTACCCCTCACAAGTCTTTTTGTGACCCACAGTATTTAAATTATAACAGGAAGATATGAAACACTATTCGATATTATTTGAACATTATAGAACCAATGAACATGAAATAGATCTACAGGAGACGAATGTGTACATATGTACCGATTTACAAAACTGCAATGTTTGAGAAATGTATTTTAAACATTACTTTGAATTGTGAAAGAAATATGCAGTTATATTTAGTGTCGCATTCCGCACTAATTGTATGTTAAGGTGATTGATCAAAGTTGAAGCTAAACTGTACATTGTCTTAAGCTACGGGACAAGTGCTGGTCATTTTCATGCATTATCACCCCCTACCACTGATGTAGCTAATGTAAGGATGGTTTTGGTCGACTTAGCCCTAAATCTAATCACTTTGGTTAACAAAGTGATTAGATTTAGGGGACCACCCAGAGTAATCAGTTGTTACAGTCACACAAATGTCAAACCTGCTTAATATTGACAGCAATTATAATAATTGTTGTGTTGCAATAAAAAAGAAACATTTGTAAGAATATACGTAAGAACGCATAGAGCGTAAATCTACTTTTAGAACAATCATGAAGTTGAGAAGAAATTGTTTATAGAGATTATTTATAGAGTTGCGCAAATTCTCGTCTCTTTGAAAATTGTTTTGAAGGAAACAGCATGAACTTGAAAAGCAAAAAACTTGTTTTATACGTAAGATACAACTAATGTATAACTAAAAGTGGCCTTAACCAATGACAATCTTTCAATTTGTCTACAAATAGGCAAGAATACAGGTATATATTCAGATTACGCTGCTACGCACTACTTACCCTCTCTGAAGCAAGAGATATCAGCGTGGCTATCACAGTTTTGACCGTTCTAAGTGGTTTGTCGCTAGGTTTTGACCTCCAGTATGCAGGAGGATAGTCATTGAAGAATGAGTTGCATATCTTGAGAACAGGACCCATCTCAATTTTAGATATAACCGCTGAGAGATTGCGTGTCTTCTTCCATACGCATTTCTGTACAAGTTCTATATAAGAGTCTGTACACTGTAGAACTGCACCAGAGCAGTCGTGGAGTAGACTCAGGGGAGCACTGTAACATATGGGGAATTAGATGTGATAAATCCTGTCATCGCTCAAAGGTCATACAAAGGTCATTGAATGTACAACAAATAAACAAACATCGCACATATATATATATATATATATATATATATATATATATATATATATACAGTCAAACATGGATAACTCAAACTTTACGGGACCAAGCGAAAGTGTTCGAGTTATCAGAGCATTCAAGTTATCAGAGCACTGTCACAAGTCCAGGTACATATTAGTAAATACATGTACATATACAAACTATATATAAATCAAAAGCATAAATGGCTTGTTTCAAATTGAATGCTTCTAATGTAAAGTTTAAAATTTTTTATCGGAAAGCATAGAGATTTTTCTATCACTTGAGATTGGTTTGTTTTCGGTGATGTGACTGCCAGGACATTTTCAGATTAAAATTGGCAAAACTTGATTGCTGTTGAAATGCTCAGAAGAAAAGACATCTTTTTCTTTTGAGCGTTTTAACCAAGATCAATTTTGCCGATTTTTCTTCAAGTTTATCCGAAGGTTACCTCACTTTTTCATGCCTTCGAAAGACCATTGCTAAGCGGATGTTTGGTAAAATTTGATTTTTTCGAACCGTTAGACAAGTCGTTAACGAAAATTTTTTTGCCGATGATGGTAATAACGACGCCTATGAACTACTAAAAGTTGAGGTTTGAAATAAAGTGATTTCTAAAGCGATAACAACCATCTCGGTAGCCGTTGGGCAAAAAGCTGTTCGAGTTAACCTTGTGTTCGAGCTATCCGAGGGCGACTTATTCGAGGGCGACTTATTTGAGTTTGACTGTATTATATATTTATTATACATATATATAATATATACATTCACATAGAACAAGTAGGAAAAATTGGCAGGAGAAGACAAGTGGTGACCAGAAACAGAAAAAGCTAGAGAATAAGTGACGGAAAACTGATGGAAGTTAACGAAAACAGCCTAGGGACGCAAATAAGCTTCATATACCCAACCTCAATGTTTTCAGACCGAAAGAGAATATACTAAGACTGCAGTTTTTGACCATTTATAAAGATAGCTACCCGATAAATATAGCAACTAGAGGTTCCTTGAGCTCTTATGCTGATACTACAGAAAAGAAGACAGCTTCCCAACATGCAGGGCTAGTGCTGCAGACTTAATGAGATGATAGTCAGTTGCATAAAGCAATCAAAACCTTGCTAACTTCTATTTACCAAACTTATTGCACATCTCATGAGCATTACTAACCCACCTGTCATTAACACAAATACGAAGAATAAAACGGAATGCTAATGTGTCCGACTCATGTCAGCAAGTACTTCCAAATGCTGCCAGGGCGCTTCCAAATGATGCCGCAGTCAACTCATTACCAATGATTGAAGAACTTACCATAGTGTGTTAGTGTGATGACCATGGAGCAAAATCTTTCCCAGGGATATGTTTAGGTTGGATATGCAGTCTGCTCCCTCAGGATGATCATTAAGCTTGGGGTCAAGGACACCGGACACAGCTTGAGCAATGAAGTCTTTAAACACCTCTATGCTTGTCTTATCAATCATGTCTTTTTCTGCAAGCTAATGTCACAAATAACGTACTGAGTACAATATAACCAAGATAATGTTAGAAGTATATTTTAGTTCAGTAAAGCGAATGGGAGAGCAAGTAATGAAGCCTTTAGCATGAAATACAAACTATTGCCTCAGTTTATGACAACCCGCCATTTTACACAAGAAATAATACACTATCAACTTGTTTAGTTTATTTGATGTAATAATCCAAGCTCTTCAAGAGCTTAGGCTACAGCTTCCTGCTAATGAAAATAATTGTCTTGAGCAACCATTAGGCCACCAGGGCCATCCTAAACCAAAGCTTTCCAGCATATCTCGGGTGTTGGTAAAACTTTGCGGATAAGGTTGCTCACCATGTGAAAAGTGAACGTACCTCGACGATGAGCGATGTGCACATGAAGTGTAGTTTAATGGCAGCAGAGGTTGCTGCGCTGTCGGTGTCATTGAGATGAGTTGTGTGCAACTTCTTTAGTTGCAAAGTTATCATTACTATAATCTGGTCGGCATATGATCTGACCATATTCTGGTGCTGTGGCTCTGACATGGTGTAGTTCAGCTGCAACAAAAATTACACTTTTAGGGTTATTTTATGCTATGTAAAACAACTGCTAGCTACATAGCTAATTTTTGGATATTTTCATGCGCACTCATTATATAAATAACTAGGTGAATGCCCGGCGTTGTACAGGTAATAAAAGACAGCTTATAAACAGTAGCAGGTAATGTAGTTGATATTGACCATGTTTCTTTACCCAATGACCTTGAGTAACTCAAGCTAGTCTAAATCTACATATACAAATCTCAAAGTTAGTGTGTCTGTGTACTTCAGTTTGTCCGGCTATAGCTGTCAAAATATTGGAATGAAGAATCTGTATCACAGAAGATTTTATCTCGGAACCTCCCGTTCACCAGATTACACACTAAACCATTTAGCTACGTGGGATTGATAGATACATTGGGCGATATGAGTGAATATCTGGATGAAAATACCGCTATATAGATGCGTTACGCTACGTGATTAAAGCTTGCTCTCACGCTCTTATCAGTAAGTGACTAGCCTACTCCAATTAGCCATTGGCAATGTGCCAGGCTAATGGCAGACAACTACTTTACCTCTCATGTTTGTAAGCTGATTTTAATACCCATGCAACGCCGGAAATTCCGCTAGTCTTTATAATAGAAGCCGCATCTATAATTGTGCTTGTAATCATTACATTACCCGTCATGATCTCTCACGCAATAATGTTCTTCAAGTGTGCTAGCAGTAACTAATAGTAACTGTGTTTATTTCAACTGTGTAATAAGTGTGTGCACAATTATTCCATAGTACGGCTAGTAGGCCACATGGCATAGTGAATAGCACACGCTTGTCTGCAGAACTGGGGTTTCTCAATTCCAGAACAAAGCGGTTTTTTCATTCCTAAAACTTTATCGCTATAATTGAACATACGAACGACAACAGACTCACATTTACATGTATATATACAATGTATATACTAGTGCTGGATAACGATTCGAGTGCATTCGGTTTTTCGATAGTTATTCTCTCTTGGTTCATCGATTCAGAAGGAGAAGACAACTGCGTATGAACCGAATTTTACATCACGATTCGATTCAGTGTTTGCGCATGCCCACGCAGCAGCTTCCTAAACAAAGTTTCGTGAGAGTATTGATCGGTCAGCAAATGTGTTTAGAGGTTTTTTTCATCCAAATTGTAGCAATAGTCTTGACTCTTGTCAAATTAACTCATGTGATGTTTTGTAGTTAAGAGACTCATATTTGTAATATCTTATTATGGTATTAATCTTCATTGATTGTATTTGTCCTGAGCATATTGTAATTTTTTTATTTATATTTATTCAATTGTTTTTAAATTAATTAATTAGATGTTGATTCATTAAATTTTAAAGCGGATAACATTTTTCAAATTGTATTGGTTAATTAATATTAATATAGTTGAAAATGACACCATTACTTGAACATTTTTTGCAAATAGTAATTATTAGTTTACTATTTATTAATACTGTAAATATACAAATCTCGGTTCGATGCGGTTCATAATGCCCATATGAGTAAACCGAAGTAACAAATGAAGATTCGGTTTCATTCGGTTTTCAGGAGAAAACAACTCTGAAATTGAATGCATAGTGCAGGTAGACATCGAACAGCTCTAATATATACTAGCTGAATGCCTGGTGTTGCACGGGTAATACAATGATTACTTGATAAATTTGAGTAACTTACCTGGAAAGCTAAATCTTTATTAAAATCTTTACTAAAACAATACCTGTGTTTTGGGCCAGCTTAAAAATTGTTGTGTAATGGTCAACAGTGCTAGTTATTGACCCCAAGCAAGCGCTTCAAATGTGAGTATCTTAACCAATGTAATGACTATTTGACCAATGAATCAATTGTATTCCTTGTAGCTTAATGGTTAAAGGTTGACTTGCAACAAAATTCACATTACAGTTATTTGGTATCAAAAATTCACCATGTCTTACTCTGTTGTGTTGTAGGTGCCAAATATGTGGAAATGTGATTACAAGCTCTTAAAAACTCAAAAACGAAAAGCCGCCGTAGATTGGAATCTCTTTATTTCTCTGACATAGCCATGAAATTTGGTTGTCTTGTCATGTGATGTTCTCACGTGAATTGAAAGGCCAATAAAAAGCTCAATATAAAACTTATCGCAGAACTAGTTTATAACAAACACTTCGGGTTTTACCAAAGACCCCGTATCAAATATAGATGCTCGCTACTTTACAGTTTTGTTTCGGTTTAATCTAATCGTCAAGTCGTCATCTGATCATGTGACCCGATACTTCACAATAATTTCTGCAGCACTTTTCGATTATCACAGGTGACCAACAGGCTCGTCATGATTATCAGACAATGATATGTACTTCTTCAAGCTAAGGCTAAAAAATTAAACAAATTTTTGGGTAAGTTATAAGATATTGGTGCTAAAAGTGACAGCATTACAATGGCGATAAAACCGATGCGTAAAAACAATAGGCATGGTTTTATTGAATGCGTGAAGTATATTTGTAAAAATATTTCGACAAATGAGGTTGCATGAAAGTGTAAACAGAAACCATCTCTCACAACTACGTCACATTTGAGCCGTTTTGGAAAGAGAATCCAAACTACGACGGTCTCGTGTGACTGCGATTAACTGTTCTTTTTGAGCTTTTAAGACCTTGTAACCACATTTCCACATATTTTGCACCTACAACACAACAGAGTAAGACATGGTGAATCTTTTCATATCAAATAACTGTAATGTGAATTTTGTTGCAAGTCACCCTTTAAGTTTGCCACCTCTAGATCTCGAAGTCTCAAAATCAAATCCAGTGCTGTGCAAATCATTCATGGCTAGATTTTAATTTCTACCTGACTGAGGGCACTGGAGGCAGTGAAAAGATCGCCACTAGCAATATTGGTCACTGTCATGTCAACTGCACTTTTGGCATCTGGAGACTGCTCTAGAAGGTTCTGCTGCTGCATGCTTCCTTTAGTGGGAGTCGAAGGAGGTAACTTCCTAGTCTGTAATAACCAACTAGAATATGTGTATGGTGCTACATATAACACATGCTAAGTTTAATTGCCAAACTAGAGATCAGCTCTGTGACCAACATCCAATACAGTTAATACAATCTATACAGTTAATCAAATTATATCCTTATAGTTGATGCAGGAAGATTCCAACTGCACCTATATCCGCACTCGTTAGGACATGTAGCGTGTATTTTATTATTTATTAGCATTGCAAACCAATTTAAAAAACTGACCAGACCTGAACGTGTTGGTGAAGAAGAACATTGAAGAGAAGCGCTCTCAAAAGAATCATAAGTCCTACGGCTTGAATAAGACAAAAAGTGTTCTGAGCATTTTTATAATGTAACTCCTGGAGTATATTTTTATGTAGAATAACTACTGGAGCAGCTGCAGCCTGCAATGAAACTGCAAAACAACCAAAATCTGTAAGGTTTTGATATGCTTATATTTCTTCTTTTCCACTTTAACTCAGGTATTCTTTCATCAAAATATCTATTTTTAATGCATCGTATCATCTAAAGTTGCCATTAAGATAAAGATACCTTAAGAACCAGGGATACTTTAAGAACCAGAGATACCTTAAGAACCAGGGGTGGAATGGGCTCCGTTACATAGCGAAATAATTCATCACTTATCTCTTCTAGGACCACCTCATCCATGGGAGGATTATAGCAAGTGGTCAAGGTGTACCTCGGGTCACGCGGGGCAGCCATGTCAGCCCCTTGCGCAACTGTGCCCGCAGTGCTTGGTCTAAAACAAGAAAAAATTGATAACAATTAGTATACTAAAAGAACATAATTTATCAAAAAGTATGTAAGTATATCTACGGACATGACACTTATATACCTAAGGGTGCTTTTATAGGTTTTGAGTACAAGTGAAGCATGTGGATTATAATCCCACATCTCTCACAATTTTAGAAAAAATGTGGTAGTTGTTTGTTTTGATGAGGGTGCGCGATGGTACATGATACCGTACAGGATGAAAATATTCGTTGGTTATAAAAATTCGCGATTTCGCGAACAGGCAACTCCGCGAATTATAAAATTCCGTGAATAATTAGTTCTATTTTTAATCACAAGGGAGAATAACTACTGCATCAAATTAAAAACAAGCCGCTAGGCTGGTTTTTAATATAAATACTAAACGTAGTTGAGTTTCAAAACATTTTTAAAATCATTGCCTGGGCTGTGAGCTAACACCGTTGCCAATGCATCACATTTCTTTAAAAAATTATTGAAGGTTGTCACAAGATATGCAGAATGGCGTCATCGCAAAAATAGCCACTAGGCAGAAGTACTAAACGTAGCCGAGTTCCAAAATTTATTTAAAATCATCGCCGGGCTTCGAGCTTTATTGCCATTGCATCAAACTTTACAAAATTATTCAAGGTTTTCACAAGTTATTCGGCGTGGCTTCGTCATCGCAAAAAATCCCTCCTAGTCTTTTTACATTGAAATCACTCCATCAATCTCTAATACCGAAGTAGAGGACGATCATGATTCTGATCTAGACATGATGGTATGTATTTGCTTTGCAGAAACGTTTTTCCATAATTAACTGCATTAGTTAATTCTTTTGTTTAAAAACTGCTCGCTTTCATTAAATACTTCAGCTATTGTTTTTGTACTTCCTTAACACTTATTAATATTTTTCTTTTTGGTGTTTACTGCAGATTGACAATGAAACAACCTACTCCGATTACGAAAACTAAAGACAAGTAGTAATATTCACCGTGGCAGAAATATTGGCAGAGAAACAACCAGTCAACCTAGACCCCTTCATCGACAACAACTCCTTGATATCGCTGCAGCAAACATGATTAAATTATATATTTTATTTCATGTATAGATATATTATAATTTATAACAAACTTGAGTGTACAAATAAAATGTTTCAAATACAATTTTACAAACGATGAATGGAGTAAATATAAACAGTTTAGTCCATATGGCGGTTGTCTAGAGCAATAAAATTAAACTGATACTCTTGATAAGTGAATACTAGCGTGTAATGGTGCTCTCTGACTAGTTATTTTGGTAATAGCAGCTCTATATCGCGGTCACTGTCTTGGGCAGATGTTAAAGGCAATTCTCTCACTACTACGTGGCTGGTAAGTCAGTTATCAGAAGTCTCCTCGTGGCTTACTATTGCAACGTTCTGCTGGTTGGCCAAAAGTTTGTGATCCTAAAGGCGTTCTTGTTCCTTTTTTAAAACAGATATATTCTCCTCGTTAGCAGCTGCGGTCACTTCAATTTCAAGACATCCCTGAATGATTGGTGATCTTCTAGGAATAACATCCACCACCCTTGCAGTCATTGTACCTCCGGATATGATGAAAAAGCTGCTTACTTTACTTATTTCACGGGGTAGATGACCAACCGTTGCGCAGTCTGCGTTTATTAGCTTTACTGCCAATGGTTCGTGTAGATAATTGGGCTCTTTCTCACACTAAAACGAATAACAAAGCGGTAGGGATGGAAAAAATAAATATTGCGTTTTACTGAAGTAAAACTCAATTATTAATTTAGTAAATAGTTTTTAAAAAACTCATTACTTACCACAAGTTGTTGGCTTATCAAAGGCCTCCAAAACGATGAATACTCGTAAAAACCACTGGACGCAGCAAAAATTGTTTACCGTAGCTTAGCAAGATCGCCTCGCAGTTATAAGCTAAATATAAACCGGAACACGCGGTGTGCGCATGCGTAGGAATAACTCTATTACTAGCCGCAATAGAGTTAACTTTTCCTAGAGAGTGGCAGTTTTTAGCCGCGAATAAATTCATCCGCGAATATGCATGAAAAGACAATTTTCGCGAAATATAACTCCGCGAATGAATTCATCCTGTACGGTAATCGAGTCAAATATGTCCGCCAACAGCCGATGATTGCATGAGCGGCCATGCATCAGGCTGTGGCCTAACATTTCTCTAGATATTCTAATGTTTGTAGGTTAAGATAATGTTTGTAGGTTAAGATAATGTTTGTAGGTTAAGATGTTTGTAGGTTAAGATAATGTTTGTAGGTTAAGATAATGTTTGTAGGCCAGGATAACGGAATGTTTGCTTTGTCAAAAACATGTTCGATATACGTTAGACATGTTCGATATACGTTAGACATGCTCGATATACGTTAGACATGCTCGATATACGTTAGACATGTTCGATATACGTTAGACATGTTCGATATACGTTAGACATGTTCGATATACGTTAGACATGTTCGATATACGTTAGATATGTTCGATATACGTTAGATATGTTCGATATACGTTAGACATGTTCGATATACGTTAGACATGTTCGATATACGTTAGACATGTTCGATATACGTTAAACATGTTCGATATACGTTAGATATGTTCGATATACGTTAGACATGTTCGATATACGTTAGATATGTTCGATATACGTTAGACATGTTTGATATACGTTAGACATGTTCGATATACATTAAACATGTACGATATACGTTAGACATGTACGATATACGTATGCTAAAATGTAAAATTGGATTAGTTTGCAGATCTTACTAGAGTAACTACAATGTTGATAACATATGGTTGAAACCGAAATATGAAGGATAACTCCGAGTGTATGAATATGCATATGGACATTAATTTATAACTCTGACGCATGAACATTGTGCATACCGATTGGTTGGCGGATTGCTGCTTGACCGATGTCCTTGCTGTGTGGGAGCAGTGGAGGGCCGACTACGACCTACAGCTTTAGGAGCTGGGGCTGCTGGCTCTGGATTAATTACTGGGGCTGGCTTAGACCTGGAGGCTCTCTTAATCCTTTCTTCCAGCATACCGAGCTCTTTATCATTCAACTAGATAAAGTCATATGGAAGGTTAGATAACACGGGTTTGCTATGTGTGATGATTACACAATTGTTTCATCAAAAAGAATATTTTCTAGAGTTGTTGTTGGTTAAATCCCAAAAATAGATTTCCGCAATAGTATAACAAAATACCTTGACATTCATCCAACCAAGAATGACCCAACCTCATTGTAGTACAATCAGCTGCTCACAAATGTCTAACAAATAATAATGCTATGCTATCAATCAATAAATAAATATGACTTCTACAGTAAAAAGGATCCATATCTCTAACTGGTGGCCATTAATGCACCAACGGCTACTGAGGCTAAGATACAGACCATAAAAATGAGTCTAGTGCCCACCCTGCCAACGTATTTGTAGACTTGGTCCCCTACTATTTGATGAGCGACCACGATGGTATTCAGAGCAGCACTTCTCACAGGATTGTCTCTGTCAGCAATATGCTTCGCAATCTCCTTGATTGCTTCCTTGGTAGACGGCTGGCAAATACTTAGGCCATGCTTTTCCATCATGCAACCCAGCTCTTCTAGGCACTCTGCATAGCATTGATATCAAGAGTAAGTGAGAGCTCAACCACACATCATAAAGGAATGACTTCAAGAGATTGCAGTACTAACAGGAAGGAACCTCGAAGGCCAACAAGGAAATAGTTGCAAAGCCTCACGCTGATTTATCTTATAACTAACCCTTGGAGTAGCGTTAAGCACTACCTTAACAACAGCCGGTGCCTCTTAACAACAGCCGGTGCCCCTTAATAACAACCGGTGCCTCTTAACAACAGCCGGTGCCTCTTAACAACAGCCGGTGCCCCTTAACAACAGCCGGTGCCTCTTAACAACAGCCGGTGCCCCTGAGCCGGATGTCGTATGATTCAAAGTCAAGCTGTTCATGCAAAAGTGAAAATCATTTTTGCAATGAATATAATAGCAGACGATCTAATGCAGTTATAATATTGATTTGATAATTCCGTTGAAATCGAACACCATTGAAAACAAGCCAGTCAAGAATATATTTTCATGTGAAGGTTTCCATAATCACTTTTTCTTCTGCTGAAGACAAGACAAATAAGGCGACAAATGAGACTCCGCACATGAATATTTTTTGAAACGCAAAAACATTTTAAATAATGTACCTAAAAGTACGCAGAGCCAAAGAGAATGGTGACAGAATGGTGAGAGAAGACTCCAAAGGAAGCATAATTCAGACTAAAAAACTGAATTATGCTTTTTATTATTACAACTATTATTACTACAAGCTAAAAATAGCTTGTAGTAATAATAGTACGTTTAGTTTTATCCATTACAATTCATTGTAGCATCTGGTTCACCAGTGTCAGCTAATTGAAGACATGTACAGGTGTTCGAAGAAGTAGTCAACAACTTCTAAGCTTTGTAACAGAACACGGTGATGTAAAGTTATGCTCTATTTAGATTTCACCAAGAATTGGAGTTACCTGCTCTCAGTTTAGCCAGACGAATGTCAAGTGTCCAAAACAAATTGATATGATCCTCTCTCTGCTTAGACTGAACCAAATTGAACTAAACCTCTATGTCTAGACTATACACCAAAGCAAAGTTACCCGCTTCATCTTTACATTAAAACAATAGTTTCCTACATAGACTATAGCGAACCTGAGATAACTGTTTTCTGTCAGGATAACATATAGCCATTTTACCTGCTCTCTGTTTGGAATTCTTGGAAGCAAGGCCACCCATGATGAACATAAATATCTTGCTTACGGGATAAACGCAGGACAGGGACTGAAATATTTTTCTCACTTCTCGTCTCACATTCTCCTTAGATTCCCCAACCTATGGTAACAAGGAATGAAAATTCAAGGTGTACGACGATCATAAGAATATATCACCAACAGTAATAACTTAAAACGGAGTATAAGAACATAGTAGTACTGCTAAAGCCTACATATAAGTTTCCTGCTAAGCACTACCCCAGTCGCTGATTGGCAGCTGTATAGCTATAAAAGTGCAGAGGAAAATCAACTGAGTTAACGCAATTAGGTGAACATGATGAGCCTCCAGCCGACTTGGTGTATGACAACTAGTTTACAACATTTCAGTCCACCGGCAAGTCGACGGAATTCCTTATAGAATATCCAGGGCAGGGGTATTGAACTACCGTAATATAAGCCTATCTTGCATATCAGCGTAATATAAGCCTATCTTGCATATCAGCGTAATATAAGCCTATCTTACATATCAGCGTAATATAAGCCTATCTTGCATATCAGCGTAATATAAGCCTATCTTGCATATCAGCGTAATATAAGCCTATCTCGCATATCAGCGTAATATAAGCCTATCTCGCATATTAGCGTAATATAAGCCTATCTCGCATATCAGCGTAATATAAGCCTATCTCGCATATCAGGGTAATATAAGCCGACCCTAAAACACTCCTTAAATCAGAGAATTTATAGAAAACCGCATATAAGCCAACCCTATAAACCGTAACACACTGTACGTACCTATCAAAGCAAAAGGTTGCAGAAATGGAGCAATTTTTGCAGGCTTAGTACAAAACGTTTCTGATTGGTGAGTAGTTGTACAATTAGCCTATCATGTCTCCGCTTAATCAAAAGGAAACCATCATATGTTTGCATTGAGCTATAGGAAATCGTGTTTGAATCTCACGATGACCTTAGTTTTGCTTTGCAAAAACACATTCTACAGCTATTTGTTTGCAATGATCAGAAGAATTACAGCTATGTAGGTTTCACAAATTTTAAATCAATGGACTGCTGATGTTTATCTATTAGGCAATAGTAATAGGATGTATTTATTTATACCAGTAATAATAATAATGCCACGCGCTAAAGTAATAGTAGTAACAAATCTAACTCGTAACATGCTTAACTAGTCAACCACGTTAGTATGAGGTCAAATAAGTGTCCTAACTGATTCTGCAACATATTTGTGACCTTTTTATGGCATCAGTTGATGTAAAATTTTATGCTAATTAATTTGGTCAAATGTTATGGCAACTTATATGCCCCAATGTCAAATATTTGGTTTTACCGAATGTTAACTATCTCCGTAAAAGATTTAATATGGTAGTGAAAGAGTTAATGGTGGTGGTAGTCATTATTGATTAATGTTGTTTTACTTTCATTAATAAAGTTGTTTTACTTTCTAATAACTAATAAAGTTGAGTTAATAGAAATTCAAGTTATAGTTGTTAAAATCAAGTTAGCATAATGTTTATTTGTTCACTTTCAACCACAGAGTTATGCGCGTATATGACGGACCCCGGAGTTTGGTAACTTTTTGACGCTCTTGAATCGGTTTATATGCGGAGATATAAACCCGTCTAATGTTTAACACAATTGGCCGTACACATACACTGATAATTCTGAATCGCTAAAATAAAAACTAATATCTATGATAAGCAGCTTCTGACTAGCGCAGATGAAGAGTTGGTCCGTCTAATTGAATGAATTGTAGAATTAATCTGTCTATTTATGTATAATCCGATCAAATGGGTTAGTTTTAAGATATTGCAGTAACCTTTCAAAGACTTGGTAACATATCTAAATAGGTTTATATGTGTTTTGTATCATTATTATACTTAAACGACCCTACACAAAAATGGTTAAATTTGTTGAAGAGATTTTGGTAGAAGGGTTTGGTAACGGCCGTTAACGGATAATTTTTCGGTAGTTGTGTGCACATATGCATTTCTCATAAATCTCCCAAACAATCGCTTTGCTCGTGTTTGGTCATGGGAATATACCTGCCCATGCTAATATATAGTAATATACCTGCCCATGCTAATATATAGTAATATACCTGGCCTAAGCTAATATATAGTAATATACCTGCCCATGCTAATATATAGTAATATATTAGCACATGCTAATATATAGTAATATACCGGCCCATGCTAATATATAGTAATATACCTGGCCTAAGCTAATATATAGTAATATACCTGCCCATGCTAATATATAGTAATATACCTGCCCATGCTAATATATAGTAATATACCGGCCCATGCTAATATATAGTAATATACCTGCCCATGCTAATATATAGTAATATACCTGCCCATGCTAATATATAGTAATATACCTGCCCATGCTAATATATAGTAATATACCTGCCCATGCTAATATATAGTAATATACCTGCCCATGCTAATATATAGTAATATACCTGGCCTAAGCTAATATATAGTAATATACCTGCCCATGCTAATATATAGTAATATATTAGCACATGCTAATATATAGTAATATACCGGCCCATGCTAATATATAGTAATATACCTGGCCTAAGCTAATATATAGTAATATACCTGCCCATGCTAATATATAGTAATATACCTGCCCATGCTAATATATAGTAATATACCGGCCCATGCTAATATATAGTAATATACCTGCCCATGCTAATATATAGTAATATACCTGCCCATGCTAATATATAGTAATATACCTGCCCATGCTAATATATAGTAATATACCTGCCCATGCTAATATATAGTAATATACCTGCCCATGCTAATATATAGTAATATACCTGCCCATGCTAATATATAGTAATATACCTGCCCATGCTAATATATAGTAATATACCTGCCCATGCTAATATATAGTAATATACCTGGCCTAAGCTAATATATAGTAATATACCGGCCCATGCTAATATATAGTAATATACCGGCCCATGCTAATATATAGTAATATACCTGGCCTAAGCTAATATATAGTAATATACCTGCCCATGCTAATATATAGTAATATACCGGCCCATGCTAATATATAGTAATATACCTGGCCTAAGCTAATATATAGTAATATACCTGCCCATGCTAATATATAGTAATATACCTGCCCATGCTAATATATAGTAATATACCTGCCCATGCTAATATATAGTAATATACCGGCCCATGCTAATATATAGTAATATACCTGGCCTAAGCTAATATATAGTAATATACCTGCCCATGCTAATATATAGTAATATACCTGCCCATGCTAATATATAGTAATATACCTGCCCATGCTAATATATAGTAATATACCTGCCCATGCTAATATATAGTAATATACCTGCCCATGCTAATACAATTTGATGTTACAATTACAGAACCGCATAGTTCATGGACTTTATGAAACGAATTTTGTTCGATTCAATAAAAAAATTTCAGCTTTCATATAATAAAATCTAAAAGGCCGACGAGCCAAAGAAACTTTTTGAAGCATGAGAATACAATGTACATAATTACACTGACGAAAATTATATGAACATCTAATCCAGCGTATGTAGAAAACACCAGTCTTTTCACCAGGAAATACATAACAAAATGAACAATTTACATGATTTAACCATGGAATCAATGAATGGATAGCCATTTCGATATTGTAAAAGCCACATGATTAATGATACTAATTTTTTAATTTAATTTTATTATAAAGATTTATTCCCTCTCTGCTGCATGTATGTCACTTTATTCCGAACCAGATTATATTCTGGAACTAAATGTACTGTGACCATATGTGCACATGGGATTTGGCACAGGAACACTTGAGGCTAGATGCCCTTCCTAACACAAGTAATGGTCCTTCTGTGATTCGAACCACTGGCCTACCAATTATATGCCAGTGCACTAACCACTGAACCACGGCTGCTGTGTAGTATGCTTACGAGTAATATTTACCTTTTATATACAACTATAACTGAGTATTAATTTCTTACAAAAAGCAGACACTTTTTGTGTACAGAAAATGACTAAATGCAATTAGGAGTTCTGTAGTAGACTCACTAGGAACTGCCAAAACTACAGTCAAATCTCCATGTGCAAAGTTAATTTGTATGTTAAACCATCATGATGATGGTGTATGTATGTATTCCTCTTAGAATACATCATAATTCATTCAACTTCTTCTCAAAACCGATAACGATTCCCTAATAAATCCTGCAGGAAGTGAGGTAGAGTGGCAAAAATGAATTATACTAAACTATGTAAATTGTTAAATAGTAAAATGTATGTAAAATCAAATGAACAAGAAATAGGCAATGAAGAGATCTCTATGGTGACTGAAGCGACACATGAATACAAGTGTACGATCAGCAATGCATCAGCTCAGAGGTACACATGGTACAACTTACTCTCATTTAAACTACACAAAGTTTATAATTTTAGTATGTTTTTGCTTTTCATATTTACTAGCCTCTTCACCTTTACTTATGAAACTTCAAAGAACTTCGAAAGATGTTAGAAATCACTTTAGAAGTAGAGCCAAATATTTGGAAGTTTACGCCGTATGTTAAGAAAGGCAATCGTGAGGAGACATTTGTCTGCAATAAGTAGCAGCATTCGCTAAGCTTGCTGAAGTTCACTTTTAGAGTTTAACAATCACAAATATAAACAGCAATGCTAGCAGAAATGCTTGCCAATAAATTATCCATTCTCAATAAATTCAGTTTTTACTATTGTCAAAATCAATTTCAAAAGGTTTTCCATGCTCACTTGTTGAAGGCAAGACTTCCAAAGGTTAGTTGAAAATTTTACCTCATCAGAAATTATCATTTCATTACAATTACACAAATAAACCTGATACCAATTTGGCATACTGAAACAACTTTTCGTCCTGTATGTAACAATAAAACACTTCTACTCAAGTACTTATAAACTGTTCAAAATCTCACCTGTTACGAGCTTTTATCTAGGATACACATGACAAGACAATGGACTTTAATATAATAACTAACCTTGAGTATAATGTAGGGTATGAATGCGTCTGCCTCACTGTTTGTCAGTATTTGGTTCTCCCTGTGCATGAGCTCGAAGAGTGCAAGCAGGTACTCGAGCGCTTTGTTAAGCATGCTCGGGTTAGTCTCGAAGAATCGCAGCGTGAACCATTTAAGTATGAGGTCAACATTTGCCAGGGTCTCCGCTTTGTAGCTCTCTAATGCCTACAGTGTAAACAGCAGAGCGCTGGGTAAGAACTAGAAGGCTGTTCAAATCCTATCGGTCAGTGGCACAATGCACCGAGTACTCTGTACCTACAAGCTCAGGAGTAAATATCTGACGATATGACCTGTCAATCCTAGATTACTTAAATCATTTCATACACTATTGCTCACTATATGAGGGATAGGCCTGAGGATACGGATATAAATTTGTTCTACTTAAAATTTAAATAAATACAATTGTAGTTTTGTATGCAACACTAACACTTCAGTCTACAACTTTCCTGAACAGTCCTCCATTATCGAGATTCATTGCCTTTCTTGTGACATAAACAAACAATGCTAAAGATCTACAACTGTGGGCACCTCTGTAAAGCAATGCTCACTGAGATGGTAATATCGTTTTTGTAAAAATGTGAACAAATTCTCTTGCAAGATTAAAATCGCAGAACAAAATAATCACAGCTACAACTATGGCGTATCCCATAAAGAGGAGACATTGTATAGATTTTGACTTTACAACAATTGATACAACGCCAAATGTTATCATGTACATGGCTGGCATTACAAAAGTATTTCATGACTAATAATATTTAAATTGCATTTAGATTCAAAGCACAATAAATAACCATCAAGCTGCACTTCAAATGAAAGTGTTCAAGTATTTATAACCATATGTCTATAACCATACGAATACCAACACGGCTGCCAGTGCTACTGATCAGCTTTAACAAACCCATGTCATGAGATCCCCTCATAAGAATGTCAAGCATTGTACTCATAACACTGGTACTACTTGACTCTCTTGTTCAGTTATCTACACTTCCATTTATCTATCATACACAAACATACTGTAGTGAGCATCTGAATGGCCTTGATGTGCTTCTGAAAGTCCTTGTGCATGAGCAACTCCATTATACTAGAGCTAAAGTTCTTCTCCATCTGGTCTCTCAGCTGATCAACAAACTCAAGCCTAGGCACCGTGAAGTTCCACTTTAGGACCTGAAATCACAACATGCAGTGAGCACTTAGAGGCCTACCTCAATGAAGAAGGTTTGCTAATTATTTGGCAATACACCGAATATTGCCTGGCTTAATATCTTAGGATATGGGTAAACATCAGTAAAGCAATAAGTAAGCTGCAAGAGAGCTGAAGATTCATCAGTAAGCTGCAAGAGAGTACACTACCAGAGAGTAAGCTGCCAGAGAGTAAGCTGCCAGAGAGTAAGCTGCCAGAGAGTGAGCTGCGAGAGAGTATGGTGCGAGAGAGTGAGCTGCCAGAGAGTAAGCTGCCAGAGAGTAAGCTGCCAGGGAGTGAACTGCCAGGGAGTGAGCTGCCAGGGAGTAAGCTGCCAGAGAGTAAGCTGCCAGAGAGTATGCTGCCAGAGAGTATGCTGCCAGAGAGTAAGCTGCCAGAGAGTAAGCTGCCAGAGAGTAAGCTGCCAGAGAGTAAGCTGCCAGAGAGTGAGCTGCCAGAGAGTGAGCTGTGAGAGAGTATGGTGCGAGAGAGTGAGCTGCCAGAGAGTAAGCTGCCAGAGAGTAAACTGCCAGGGAGTGAGCTGCCAGAGAGTATGCTGCCAGAGAGTAAGCTGCCAGAGAGTAAGCTGCCAGAGAGTAAGCTGCCAGGGAGTGAGCTGTCACAGACAGGTCAGTACTGATGGTTGAATGAAGGTCCATGAAGTCAAGGTGAGTGAAGATAAAATCCTGTTTCTAAATGTTTAACGTTTCTAAGCTATCGTTTTACTGTTACAGATAATAAGATTAACATAAAAGAAAAGCGTAAGTCACCTTTACGGACAACAACAATTTGTTGACTTATGTCAAAATGTAAGTATTTTTAAACATTAGTGAAGCAGTCTAATTTATAGCTCGAACTAGCACTTGAATGAATGGACAAAAAAGTTTTGGCCAGTCTTAAGAAGAACACAACTTCCCAAATTTCCAAGCAATCATTTGCAGCAACATTCTTAAAATAAAGGTACGATGGATTTCTTTAAACAAAACTGCTGAAAGAGTCCTGTAACAACTGGAAACGTTTTAATATGGGTTTATAAATAGCTTTATCAGCCGGTTAAAACTAGCTATAACTAGTTATTTGCAAACAATATGGTGTTTTATTAGATGGGATTACTCTGTGGTTGGACACTTCCTAACTTATATAATATATAATATAGTCATTATATAGTCATTATACTTATAATGACTATATTATATGTAATATTAATAGTCATTAGCTGTTGGGTTACTGCTAACATTTATTCTTCCTTCAAAAACTTTAGATCTCAGCTTCAAATTGATCCTAATATGACTGACATGATGCAAAAACAAAAGATTTGAACCAAAACCCGTTTCTTGATTTAAATTTATGAAAGCAGAATGCATAGATGTAATAATATCATGGCAATATAAAAATTTAATGTTTATTTATAGTTAATTGCAAGATAAAACAATTGAACCTATTAAATGGCTATGGCTTATTATGAAAGAATATAAAATTAGAAGAGATAAATCATGACGGATAGTAAGATGATATTTGACTTTTACAGCGAGCCTAAAATGCAAGTATAAAATAAAGAATAAAATGGAATCGTTGATAAGATTTGCCTTCACGAAGATACAGCTAAGATAACTCTAACAGAAATGAACATGTAAATAGTCAATCATCTCTACTGGTACATTAATTAAGGGTTGTCAATACTCTACCTACTAATAACTACCACCACAAAAATAAATGATCTTTCCTTTTATTTACAAACCAATCACCCGCTTGTTCCTTTATATGAATAACACTTCTAGATATACATTTATTTCCATTTCAGTAATATTAATCATATAAATTCCTCCCTCAACCAAATACTGTCATCAATAATTTTATATCATCCTCTAAAGAGTGCCGAGACAATTGCCAATATTGGAAAGCTTCAGTTTTTTGTGTGTCTATATTCTACCGTGTATCAGTTTTGTGTGTCTATATTCCACCGTGTATCAGTTTTGTGTGTCTATATTCTCCGTGTATCAGTTTTGTGTGTCTATATTCCACCGTGTATCAGTTTTGTGTGTCTATATTCTACCGTGTATCAGTTTTGTGTGTCTATATTCTACCGTGTATCAGTTTTGTGTGTCTATATTCCACCGTATATCAGTTTTGTGTGTCTATATTCTACCGTGTATCAGTTTGGTGTGTCTATATTCCACCGTGTATCAGTTTTGTGTGTCTATATTCCACCGTGTATCAGTTTTGTGTGTCTATATTCCACCGTGTATCAGTTTTGTGTGTCTATATTCTACCGTGTATCAGTTTTGTGTGTCTATATTCCACCGTGTATCAGTTTTGTGTGTCTATATTCCACCGTGTATCAGTTTTGTGTGTCTATATTCCACCGTGTATCAGTTTTGTGTGTCTATATTCCACCGTGTATCAGTTTTGTGTGTCTATATTCCACCGTGTATCAGTTTTGTGTGTCTATATTCCACCGTGTATCAGTTTTGTGTGTCTATATTCCACCGAGTAGACTACTAAACATTGAAACTTTAAAAATCGAAACTGTAACAAAAAACTGAAATTCGACTATCGTAAAAATCATATTTCAAACAGTTCAGCCAATCAGATTTGTCAATTTTAATCACCGTGATTTAAAAGTATACTCATTGTCAGACTGTAACAGTTTGACAAGCGTGACTAGCGAGTTGTCAACCATATGAAGCTAATATACATGCAGTCTACTTTCAAACCATTACATACATAGTTAACCCTTTCCGGTATTTTTTTTTAATACCCAACCCATCCTAAATTGGGGCAAATAATTTTGTACGAACGCATTGTATTTCAGTCAATGTGTTCCAGAAGACACAAACAATGATAGTTTTCATAAAAGTTTCTTAAACATCTGAAGTACATGTATGTGTAAAAACAAATCAATAAATAATAAACGAAGAAAAAAGGTTTTATCGTTGGTTCATCTTTAGCCGACGTGTACACAAGTGTAGTTCATATGTACACAAGTGTAGTTCATATGTACACAGCTGTAGTTCATGTATACACAAGTGTAGCTTAAGCAATGCTTAGGTTTGATCAAAGAAATACGCAGCATAACCAGAGCCGACTTAAACTAAATATAGTTTAAATTAACCTATTTCTATGACCTAAATATTGCTGAACCTACACTTTCCTTCATGTTTATATATAATAAAGCAACATTATAAACCTCTGTTCACTAGTTATGCTTTATTGATTTCCATTTTACACATAATTTCGGCATATAGAATTTATTTTCCTACATTTTTATTATTTTTACATTTATTCTTAATTTCTACAATGTTTTTGTTTACAAAACTGTAAAGCTTCAAGAAAGTTTGAACGTTACGCATTGTAAACTAATTCCTATCTCAAGATAATACTTGCTCAAGTCTTCAGTCAGAAAGTTTGTACGTTCAGGCGATCGTAAATCCAGCATTAAGATGTTGATTCTTTGACCAGATGCTCCCAAATGGCAGAGAAAATTCAATAAGAAGTCATAAGCGAATGACCAGCAATGCTCACAGATGACTTGTAACAATACCAGATAATGCTATAATACTACTATATATAATACTACTATATATATGTAATACCAATATAATAATATATATATAATACTACTATATATATAATACTACTATATATAATACTACTATATATATAATACTACTATTTATAATACTACTATATATAATACTACTATTTATAATACTACTATATATAATACTACTATTTATAATACTACTATTTATAATACTACTATATATACTACTATATATAATACTACTATTTATAATACTATGTACTATATATAATACTACTATATATAATACTACTATATATAATACTACTATATATATATAATACTACTATATATAATACTACTATATATATATAATACTACTATATCTATATAACACTACTATATATAATACTACTATATCTATAATACTACTATATATAGTACTACTATATATAATCCCACGACCAAACACGAACGAAGCGAGTGTTTGGGAGCTTTATGATAAATCCATATGTGCACCCACCTCACGAAAATTCTTCATCAAGGGCCGTCCCAAACCCTTGTACCGAAATCTCATTCAACAAATTTAACCATTTTTCTATGGAGTCGTTTAAGTATAATAACGATACAAAACACATATAAACCTATTTAAATATGTTACCAAGTCTTTGAAAAGTGTAGACAATATCCTAAAACTTACCCATCTGATTGGATAATACATAACTAGACAGATTAATTTGGCCTAAAATCGCCACCAAAACCTGACAAGCCTTTTTTAATCAAAATTAAGACCGGCCAACGATACGCCGATAAAGCCGTGCGACAGAGAGTAGAACCATTAAGTTGTGCGCATTTCACGAGAAAAACGTGCACATTTCACCAGTCTATGGCATTGTCCAATTGCCGAAGGTTTCTGTAATTAACGTAGAAGTACTGAAAAGTAATCGTTTTTTTTGCCGATTTTAAAGATAACTGACATTTTGGACACTTATTACGAGTACTTTGGTATTCGAACTGATGTCCAAAGCAGTGAAAGTAAAGGAAATGACGATGGTATTTTTCTAACGATTCTTATAAAATTATTACAATATTTAATTGTAAGAATAATTATTTGATTTTATAAGATTATTATGAGATTTAGTTATAGGAATAATCATTCGAATTTACAAGATCGAAGTATATAGTGACCGATGGTGGGCAATATGTTACTGTTACTATTTTTCTAAAGATTTTGTTGATGATACTACGGCTGTGCCCAATATCGAGGTACTACCAAGCCGTTTTTAATATCTTGCAAAAATATTTAATTGTAAGAACAATTATTTGATTTTATAAGATTATTATGAGATTTAGTTATAGGAATAATCATTCGAATTTACAAGATCGAAGTATATAGTGACCGATGGTGGGCAATATGTTACTGTTACTATTTTTCTAAAGATTTTGTTGATGATACTACGGCTGTGCCCAATATCGAGGTACTACCAAGCCGTTTTTAATATCTTGCAAAAATATTTAATTGTAAGAATAATTATTTGATTTTATAAGATTATTATGAGATTTAGTTATAGGAATAATCATTCGAATTTACAAGATCGAAGTATATAGTGACCGATGGTGGGCAATATGTTACTGTTACTATTTTTCTAAAGATTTTGTTGATGATACTACGGCTGTGCCCAATATCGAGGTACTACCAAGCCGTTTTTAATATCTTGCAAAAATATTTAATTATAAGAATGATTATTCAATTTTATAAGATTTAATTATAAGAATAATCATTCGAATTTATAAGATCGAAGTATATAGTGACCGATGGTGTGCGATATGTTACTGTTATAATTTTTCTAAAGATTTTGTTGGTGATACTACGGCTGTGCCTAATATCGCGGTACTGCCAAGCCATTTTTAATATCTGCAAAATTAAGTTATAGGTCTACACTTTCTTATAGATATACAGCTATTTCTATGACAACCAACTAAAATCTGTTTAGATTTTTAAAATCAGCATAAATTTTTGCATGTAAATACAAAAATCTAAAAAAATATCACAACTTCTTGATATTGGTTGCTATGACGTTTTGAAATGTAAACAAAATTGTGCATTGGTTTTCATTTTTCAAAATTTAACACCAGTTTTTTTTCAGAACTATGTTTTCGCACTAATGGTAAACATGCATTCAGTCTATTGACCATAAAATCTGCTGTAATTAAGCTGAAAGCAAATCTTTTTTGCAAAATAACTGAGAATTTTCACCTTCTGCTAGTGTAGATAACTCTAAATCTCACACACCCGACTTAACCATGGTTTCTGTGATCATGACCCATTTCTTCACTTTGGTTACAGATCGCCGTCAAAACCATTCTACATTCAACACAACCAACTTTCTAACTATGTATATTACACAGCAGATTGCCATTTTACTTCTAATATTGCATTTCTCCTATTGCAGGGGAGAGATATAAACATATAATCTTTTCCT
Source organism: Watersipora subatra (assembly GCF_963576615.1). NCBI lineage: Eukaryota > Metazoa > Bryozoa > Gymnolaemata > Cheilostomatida > Watersiporidae > Watersipora > Watersipora subatra. The sequence continues at coordinate 35,852,889 of NC_088711.1, read as the reverse complement.
TTCATTGTTGCTGTTTGTTCTACATAATACCACCCAGTACATTACAGCTACCGTTGCAGCTACCATTGCAGTTATCCTATTGCACTGCAGTGCCACTTGACTGCTAATATTGCATTTCTCAACCAGCAGTACCCTTTCTTTTTTCCATTATCAGTGGTCGTGGGCTGTACGACAGTGGAATTTCTAGTACTACTATATATAATACTACTAGAAATTTCCCCGTCATGCAGCCCACGACCTGATAATGGAATAAGTGATAACGGAAAAAAGAAATGGCAGTGCTGGTTGTTGAAAAAGTAGTTGTCAGCAGGAATTGGCAGAGTATAGTGTAAATGAAAGTTGTTCGAGATGACATAAAATAAAGTTGAGGGAGCACGATTTCAAAAAGGTGCAAATAACAATTTCAAGAAATATAGAAAAGTTAGATAAGTTCAGCGTTCTGTTAAAGGTCACGCAATCTAGTCTCCTCTCTTCTACGTTGTAGGATTTGGTCATTGATAGCTAATCGAGTGATGCGCTCCCTAGCGAAGTTGTTAACAAGTAAGTCATTAATTAATAATTAATTAAAGCTGTAGGCCTAACCTACTGTCATGTATGTAATTTAACAACAATAAAGAAATATGTTTATTATAAATCTGAAATGCAAAATTGGAAGTAAAATGGCAAGCTACTGTGTACTATACACAGTTTGAAAGTTGGTTGTGTTGAATGTAGAATGGTTTTGATAGCGATCTTTAACAGAAAGCAAGTATGAGCGTTCACGCGTCTAGAAGTTTTCTGCAAACTGCAGCAACATAAAAAAATGTTCTTGTCATAAAGGGGCATTGTAGTTCGGCCCTAGCTTGTACATAAGTTGTAAAGAATTTCGGCTAACGTTTTAAATAATTTAATGAAACCTTCGGTGATTGGACAAAAAAACATAGGCTGATAAACTAAGTACCACAATTTCGTGCCTGTAAATCGGTCTACGCCTCAAACGGTCTACGTTTACTACAGAAACCTTCGGATAAATTCGATTACAAGTAAACAATGCCATAAACTGGTGAAATGAGCACGGTTTTCTCGTGAAATGCGCACTGCTAATTAGTTCTACTATCTGTCGCACGGCTTTATTGGCGTATCGTAGGCCGGTCTTAACTTTTATTAAACCAAGCTTTTCAAGCGTTTTGTGGCGATTTTCGGCCAAATAATCTGGCTATTTGTGTATAATTCGATCAGATGGTAAGTTTTAAGATACTGTCGACAATTTACAAAGACTTGGTAATATATTTAAATAGGCTTATATGTGTTTTGTATCGTTATTATACTTTAACGGCCCTACAAAACGATGGTTAAATTTGTTGATGAGATTTCGAAACAAGGGCTTGCGACGTTGTTGATGAAAATTTTTCGTAAGTTGTGTGCACATGCATTTATCATAAAAACTCTCAAACTTCGCTCCGCTCGTCTGGTCGTGGGACTATATATAATACTACTATATATAATACTACTATATAAAATACTACTATTATATATGATACTCTTAAGTCTTCACGTTACTTTGTGGATCACGAAGAGTATTGAGTGTGACAGTACTAGATGAACTGATGAGTGTGACAGTACTAGATGAACTGACGAGTGTGACAGTACTAGATGAACTGACGAGTGTGACAGTACTAGATGAACTGACGAGTGTGACAGTACTAGATGAGCTGACGAGTGTGACAGTACTAGATGAACTGACGAGTGTGACAGTACTAGATGAACTGACGAGTGTGACGGTACTAGATGAACTGACGAGTGTGACAGTACTAGATGAGCTGACGAGTGTGACAGTAATAGATGAACTGACGAGTGTGACAGTACTAGATGAACTGACGAGTGTGACGGTACTAGATGAACTGACGAGTGTGACGGTACTAGATGAACTGATGAGTGTGACGGTACTAGATTAACTGATGAGTGTGACGGTACTAGATGAATTGACGAGTGTGACGGTACTAGATGAACTGATGAGTGTGACAGTACTAGATGAACTGATGCAATACTGTCGTTGAAACTAGTCGAGACAATGACCGAATGAGCGTAAACTGCTCGACTTGGTGTTAAATCAACCTCAGAGCCTTAAACAAAACAAATACTAATTTGTGCTTCTTTCCTCTCATGTTGTTTGCTGAAATAAGCTCTGAATAGTACGGGCGCAGCACTTGAATCGATGGAACTTGTTGCTTATTTAATGTCAGACTATGTACGGAACAATTGAATGTGGCACAGCCTCTTTTGAACACTACCTTGAGATTCTTCTCCTCTTTGAGTCTTTGCGCTTTAGTGTAGGTGTTAGTGATTATCGGAGTTGTGTCCACCTCGACTTCCTTTTTTCTCGAGGATGCCGGAGCTACCTATAAAATAGAAAGCAAAAAGTAAATTATTAGAAACTCGAAACCAGATAGCCGATTTTGGATAAATGTGAAATTGATAAATAGCGGGCGCCGCATGTTAGGCATAGATAGTTAATCATAAAACAGTGAATGATTACCCTCAGGCATCGAAACAATGCTGTAATCTGTAAATACAGACAGAAGCATAACACACGCCACTGGAAATCCAGTGAAAAAGAAATTGACAACAACTAATGCATGGCATGAGCCAGTCTTTCAATATAAAGTGACACATAGGTAGTATCAAGTGACAACTAATTGCAGGTATAATGAATAGAAGACTAACATAATACAACTAAGGCATACCTTTCCACGAACAGTTCCTGCCTTTTTAGCTGCTCCTCCTGCTTTGGCAGGTTTTGCTGATGACGATTTGGTAGCAGAGGGTTCAGTTTCCGTGTCTTTGTCGTTCAAGAGGTCATCGATCTCTTTGATAGAGACATGACTCTGCACGACTGGAACACTTTGCACCTGTTGCATTATATGCTGTTACTTTCTTCATTAATGTTAGTTGGTTGCATAAATGCTATGCAGGGGTAAAATATGATTTTAGAGTCTCAGATATCAATCACATTTTATACAATACATATTGATTTTCACATATTTCTACATTCATCTGCATAATTATTTTGAGAATCTTAGCATATGACAAACAAATCTTAGTGCTACGCAAACAAGTATACTAACCAGGGTTGGAGAAAATCATGATTTTTTCGATTTTTACGATTTATTTAATAGATTCAATTTTTTTCGCTTAGTTCTGCTCAAGTAAACTGTCCATGTATTGCATTGCGCATTGACATTCTGGTGAACTCATTTCTAAACCATGCTTCAAATCAACGATTTAAATCATCTGATTTTTTGCACCAACCCTGATTTTAACTAACCAAAGAAGCTGGATAATGAGAGAATAACGTCAAATGTAGCAGCTGTTACTGTACAAATGTAGCAAATAAAACAATAGCATGAATTAATTGTCTCTCGTTATGAAAATATTAATTATGAGGCATGCAAAGACGAGAAACAAACAAAAACTGTTGTTTACTTTTTTTGGTTTGGCTGGAAGTTCACCTCTGGCTTTCTCAAGTAGTCCCACCACTGTATCCTTTGATGATTTCTGTAAGCAATATGAGGACTGAGTTACTACTATAACATTATACTGACATTATGTTCTTAAAACAAAATTCTGATGCCACGCACTGCTATCAATACTAAACATCCTTCATTGGATAGAGATGCCATTTACCAGCAAGTAAACTACTGATTGTAGCCGTCAAGTAGAGTGACACCGACAGCTGCGGTATTTCTTCTAACCAATAGGTACTCTTTAATGTAAGCCAAAATGCAAAGCAAAAATTTAGTGGTTTTAAACCTAATGATGCATGCAGTAATTAGGTTATTCACGAAACAAAAACTGTCAGATTTTTCACACGCCAAACATTTTGTGTGGAGACCTATTGCCATAAGGGCATTGTAAGAGGGTGAAAATCATAAAATGATTTTCATACATTTGTTAACAAGCTTTCTATGCTGCATATCGCATGATGAAAGAGATGCTTTAAAAAAGACCATTGAGCCTGCCACTTATTGAAGCAGCCCAACAAGCGTAAGAACACTCGCTGATAAATAATTATAAACATAACCTAAAACATGCTCAGAACATATTGAAATATTAATATGTACTGCAAGCATGGCTCAACTAAACGCTATGGTCTCAGGTTTTAGTCAGTGTTTAATTTTTTTGTTACACTTAAGATAAAATAAGAAATCATAAACTCATGTACATCTTGGTTTTACACATTTATACAGTGACCAACAATGTCAATTCATTATAACTTACAATGATATATTCATTCTTTACACTGAGTCTACATGTATATATAGCACGCTGGTGATTGACTGATTAATATAACAGCGCATGAACTGAACATCTACTTCAGATGTTATCAATTTCCATGATTGTCAAAATATAAAACACTTATGGTAAAACTCCAGTATGGCAGCAACTAATCAAAGTGATAGGCAAATATGCAATGGGGTGAAACGCGGTAGAGAAATAGTGGGATATAATATATGTGACATTTTGAGCTTACATCGAATTTTGATGCGGCCTTTAGCATTGAATCGAAACCCGTTTGCATCATGAACGGCAGAATTGCATCCTGAGCTGCTTTTCTGACATCTGGATTTCTGTCATTCAGGCAGGTCAGCAGGGGTGGCAGACACTCTTTCAGTTCAGCTGGTAGCTTCTTTTGGTGTTCCTTGAGTTTGGGGCTCAACCAATTGAGCAGCTAAAATAGTATTCAATACTTATTGGATATGTCTTAAATGGAACAACTTTCCAGCTCATTTAAAATAATACAGATTACTCCATCTGTGTTGCTGTCTTCATCTTGATAACTGAAGCGTATTACTATATCTGTGTTTTCTCTATTCTGATGATCAGAGTGTATTACTATATCTGTGTTTTCTCTATTCTGATGATCAGAGTGTATTACTATATCTGTGTTTTCTCTATTCTGATGATCAGAGTGTACTACTATATCTGTGTAGCTGTGTTCATCTTGAGAACTGAAGTGTTTTACTATATCTGTGTTTTCTCTATTCTGATGATCAGAGTGTATTACCATAACTGCGTTTCCTCTATTCTGATGAACAGAGTGTATTACTATATCTGTGTTTTCTCTAATCTGATAATGTCGTGAAAACACTATATCTGTGCTGTTGTCTTCGTCGCGATAACCACAGTGCATTAGGCAATGCTTCTTTGGACCAGCGCAAATTGAAAACGACATATTTGTAACTATTATTAGCTTTGAATACATAATAATAATATTCTTCCTTAACCAGCATAGGAATGGCAGTCAATTCAAACAATGTAAAACGTATGATAGACTACACAATTGCCGAGATAACCAGCCGTGCCAAAACCAGCCAATATTTCAAAAACATGTATGTCAACTTAATTATATAACTCTAAAGACCATTCACCGAACATCTTGATAGGTTGTCAGTACTGCAGGTTAGTAGCAATGCAAATGTATAAGCATGTACATATGTAGAAATTGACATACAACAAGAACTTACTGTAGCCCGAAGATTAGGATTCTCTATTTTAAGAGATTCTCCGAAAACACCATCTTCCACAAAAGGCGCAAGTTTCGCTTGCTCAACCCAGACGTCGAGTGTAGTGGATGCTGCATGTCGCACCATTGGCTAAAGATATGAAGTTTATTCTGTCAAAGTCAATAATTGTTAATATGCCAGACACAAAGTGGAAACACTAAGACTTGCACGTGCAAACTACTAATCCCATTAAAACAAATCGACAGGTGTAGAAGGAAGACACCTTGAACTTTATTAATGAACTATGCCATACAAAGTCATAACTAGAGACCAAGTTATTCTCTAATGGGCAAGCCATAGTCATACTTTAAAGTGGCAATTAAATATAGAAGTAACTATTTACATAGCATATGGGATGATTGAGACACAGGCCGATACTCATCTACCTACGTTTATGCTGTACCTATGCACACAACCTGTCACGATCTGCCAATAACTCATCAAAATACTTGATAGGAATAATTATGATTAATAATTACTGACACACATGCTTTGCATTTGAAACCAAAAACCATAACAAGATGAAATTGAAGAAAATACAGCTTATCGTCCTACCTTGCTGTCGCCCATCGTGGACACAAGTGGAGCAGCCAGTATAGCCACATGCTTCTTGCAGTGTGGACCAGATGCTGTGCCTAAGGTTTTCATTATTCCCAGAGTTGTTGTCACCTACACAGTTTTATTTGAAGCATAATGATCGAAAGCTGAGGTCAGCTTAGATCTAATGCAAATGTCTCGCAAGTGTAATAAAATTATCATAATTTTTACCTTATGGTACATGATAATAGGCAAACATGTTATAGGTATAGTAACAGTGTGTGCTCAAGTGTCTCTAGAATGCACAATCACAAACAACCCAACATCTTCTCCAACAGATAAAGTTTGTAGATTTTGATTTTTTAAAAACCCCTGGCCATACAACCACTGGTTCGGTGATAGCTAAAGACGCTGTTGAAATAACAAAATAGCGGACTGAATTAAATGCTACCAAGCATGGCCACACCTATGTAACCTATCAATTAATGGTCATCAGCAGACATACCAGTATCTTGTTTGAATCTCCCAATCTCAGTTTGAGAGCCTCCGGTAAGCCTCCAAGATTAGCTGTAACAAATTTAGCCTCTCCTAAGATGGCCACCACCTCATCAAGGCCCTCCTTCCGTACCTTCCAGTTCTTGTCGCTGAGCTTTCCAAGTAGCTCATCAGTCATCTTATCACTAGTAAATTAAATGGAGTGAGAGCGAGACATGCGTGTAGTTCACAGGGTCACCGCTTGTAGAGAACAACAGATATAATATGAAAGGTAGAAAATATAACGACAACATTTCATCAGATTAAAAAAATAATGCTTTCTCTATTTTCATTTCTAATTTCAATATATATCATTCTATGTTTAAAGCATAGGAGAATAATATATTTTGTGCTGCATTACAAAACCAAACTAACCACAGAGGAGATACTGCATGAAAATATAGTATGCCAGCGCTTGTGCAGCTAGATAACTGTAAAGATGGACTTCACACTTTATAACGCTCATATCAATATTAGTAGAAATGTCTGAATAGATTTAAGTCGTAAACACCAACTTGAGTTCACTTTCTGTAAGCTGCGTCTCACACAACCAGCCAATAGACAGCCAGCATACTGAAGCGCCACCCACCTGATGTCATTTCTTGGAACAAGATCCTCGACTGGTGGAGTATCTTCTCCCTCCGCTTCATCTTCCCCTGCGTCTGCATCTTCGGCTCCCTTCAGTCCCCTTGTAGGAGCTGGTGGTTTTTCCCCTTTCACCTGTGAACAACACACTCACAGAATATACCTATATCAGTTTTAAGTTTTTCTTTTTAATAACATAAGCGTCGCAGAGGCACTAACTGGCATCGCAGTCTCCATGCTGTAAATCTCAGTGTAAAAGGTTTTTGAAGTCAACATGTCAAGCTAAAGTAGCCTCGAGGAACCTTTGATATCTACTATATAGCAAATTGCAGTTACAACAAAAAGCTCATCTAGACATAAACAACAAGTTGGGCTCTCCTATTGTGGTTGCTGGGGTAAAACATTATTATTAATATCCAACAGCTTCTTAATTTTTCATAAATCAATCACACGGCATGTCTTTATTTCACAGAATAAGCTGTCTAACATTCCTAGTAAGCAGGCTCCTTAAACGAACAATCACTCCTAAGACGCCTTACACAACCCGTCAAGCACTAGGGGAATCAATCTGCTACCTAAAGCCTGGTTCCCATATACGTCGCAAAGCACCGGCGACAGCACCACAGGCTATTAGCGGTGAAATGGAAACCTACGCGCCGGGTACCGCCGGTAGTTGCCGGCAGCAACGCAATAGTTTAGCGCTGTTCAAATTTCGCAAAAGGCCGCAGGCAAAACCTTCCCAAAATGCACTTCCCTTATAGAAATGGCATGGCGAACGAACGTTTTATTTGATTACGCGATTATGTTTAGCGATGCAGCCTAATATGTGAACAGATGCTGCCGAGCTTAGCGCCGCAAGCGTTTTGCTGAGCAAGTTACCGCCAGAGTCTCGCAATCGATATGGGAACCAGGCTTTAAACATCACATCTTACAAGACCCAATCAAGCAACTCAGACAGACTGTCACCTTAGGGAGAATCCAATCAGGTATGTTATACAGGCTGTCACACCTTACAAGAGTGAATCAGGCACCTTAGACAGTCTGTTACACCTTAGGAGAGCCAATCAGGCACCTTATACAGGCTGTCACAACTTACAAGAATCAATCAGGCACCTTATACAGGCTGTCACAACTTAAAAGAATCAATCAGGCATATTGGAAACGCTATCACATCTTGAGTCATACCTTTTCAAATTCTGCATCTATTTGAGCAAGCAGTGCTGGTTTCTCATCTTCAAAAAGCACTCTCAGGGTACTTCCCATGTACATGTAGCAAACACCTAGCACTGTGATGGCAGCCTGTCTGACAGCTGGATTTGTTGCTGCGAGAGCCTTCTTCAGACTCCCAACAAGTGCCTTTATGTTCACCCTAAAAATGACACATATCATATAACAAGGGTTTTACCAGTCTGAGTGACTAGATCGTGCATGACAAAAAAGGAAGGTCGAATTCTGAGACAGACGATGAAGTGAGTCAACCGAGGATATGCAAGTTGTGAAAGTACAACACAGAGACAGTGTGTTCAAGAGGGTCTATTATACATATAAAACCTTCCTACAGTCCTATCACAATATCTTGCATAACTTCACTTGACTAATTTAGTTAAAATAATATGTGAAAAAAGAAACTAATTCAGATTGAATGTCCTACAATGTGCCAGTAATTCAGGCAAATCTCTTCATTATTCTAAGAAAACTGTCACTGCCTCACAATTATGAGGTTTGAGAAAATTAGTAGCAATGAAAGAGAACAGAGAAAAAGCAATAACGTACTTGAAGCCAAAGTCATAGATGGCTTGAGACAACCAGTTGAGACTTTCTGATTGGTTCTTGGGATTCTTTCCTTCAAATGCTATTCTTATAACCTCCCCAGCAACCTGAACAATTCAAATGTCATTTTTATAACTTTCCCAGCAACCTAACAATTCCAATGCCATTCTTATAATCTCCCCAGCAGCCTGAACAATTCAAATGCCATTCTTATAACTTCCCCAAGCAACCTGAACAATTCAAATGCCATTTTTATAACCTCCCTAACAACCTGAACAATTCAATCAAGCATATATACCTACGCATCTACATGCCCCCATGCAGTCTGAATATATTTATGCATTTCACACATTCTTTAGTTAATTTTCCAACTGTGGAGATGAAAAATGTTGTAATGAGGAGATCCTCAGATTGTTCTCCTGACAGGCTTGCAAGAAGAAACAGTTTTTCTGTTGCTAACATGTACATGTATATGGAACTAGCAAAAATTGAAATAAGATTGCAATAATAATTTAAGTAACTATGAACTTCAATAATGAACATAAGTGAGTTGCAGAAAAGAGCATTATTGGGAACAGCTAGGATCTTGAGACAAGCGAACAAACTCCCAGGTAAGAGACTTGAGTAGATGTTACCAGCAGCTTGGATAAACCAGAGTGAGGAAATACTTTTATATATATATAAACCATTAGAGATCAAAACATTACTGAGAAGACGGGACGTGTCACACACACCTTAGGAAACTCAGTTGCTTCGGCAGCTGCTGTCAGCACATCTTTACATCCCTGACCATTCTTCACATCACCAATCTTCTCTACTAGGTCTGGCAATATGCACTCGGCGCTTGTCCACGAGAAGGAGAAATTCTCTGCGAGGTAGGCGAGGGCTGACAGTCTTAGCTTCAGAACCTTGTAATGACAGGAATGCATTGATATAAACAGAGAGAAAAACAAATCTTAGCCCAAATAACATGTTTACCATGTAACATATAGACATTTCATGCCTTTATGATGAACCGAACAATAAAACCATATTCATATTTTTATCATTGCAAACTTAGTGAAAGAAACCAGTTTTAACTCATTGGGAGGGAGGCTACATAATGAGTTAAGAATAACTGTAATGCTAGAATTATAATGATATGTGTTAACTAAAGGCTTTTGTGGGAAATTCAATAGCAGTTTGGGAGACGAGTAACGAATATATCGCAAGCAATAACTCAAATCTAGCTAAAAACAGAGTTACAAAGTGTCTGCCCATTCATTCTAACTAAAATAGGCACAGAGCAGACCACACTCGGTATGGCAAGGTGGCACTTTATTGATTTCTCTAAACTTAACTCCAACGCTTGCCTGAATTAATGTTTTTAAAATTACTCGGCTCAAACATTTGGTGAACAGAATATAAATTCTTGAATGTTTCTGTCACTCACATAAAAAAGCTGCTATCTGCCATTTGGACATGAAACTAATAAAAATTCTCAAATATGAGAAGGGTTACAGCTGCTCTGCGTTCGCTACAGCTCACAACCGACACTCGGCTCTGAATGCGAAGTTAAATTTGCAAGTAGAAGCTCTGATTACCCTAAAGAACAATGAAGATAGCAGTCTTGTTACTATTGTTAGTACCTATTTTCCAGAGCACCAGAGTTATCTACCTAAAAATTGTTTGATGAAAAGTTTCCAAAAAAGTTCCAATTTACACTCAAGCCCTTTACGCATCTTTTCAAATGAATACCTCAGCCCACATAAGTTTTGTGTGTGAAGACTAGTTGTCATTATCATTCAAAAGCAAATATTAAGCTTTCATTGAAAATTAGTAAAATGGAGTTGATATTACGATCTTCAAAAGCACCTATCTTAGCCAATCACTTTTAGCTCTACCACATGTTAATTACGACAAACGAGTCAAAAATGCATAGCCAAGTGTCATCAATGCAATGGCTACGCAAAAGATATTTTATCAACATGTGTGTAGCCAGGTCTAAGGAGTGTGATAGTAGGAATTATCAAACCATTACGCATTGGCGTCACAACTCCAACAGTAACCAATCCTTCACCAACCTGAAAGTTGTTGTCCTTAATTCCAGGTTTCTTTGCACCTATTATCCTAACAATTGCCTGTGTAGGCATATCTTCCTTTGGCGTTCTTTTGATTTCCTACAATGTTATTCGATGAAATTTTATCATTCGTAGAAACTAAAAAGCAGGCATAACGGTTCGTCGCATACAATTCAACAAAAAAGTTCTTCAATCAGTAGCATGATGAGCCAAATCGGCAGGCCTCCAATATTGGTAATTATGTGATTATGTGACTTCACAGTGTTCAATGAACACGCAATTGAGATTAAACTAAAGACATTCTAAGCAAACAACCTTTGAGAGCCTGATTCGTACCATCAATGAGCGATTAAAAAAATGGCCAAACAATAATAGAAGATTTTGAGGAAAACAAAGACTATACCTGCTCAATGTTTTCCATGGCAGCTAGTCTCTGCTTCCAGTTGCTGTTAGCAAGATTCTTCATATTCTCTTCCCCCATGAATTCAACTGCCTTCTCATCGACCGTCTCATCAGCGAGCAATGGCTCTACTGGCTTGCTTTCACCAACCGCTGCTTTTTTGCCTGGCTTCTTCTTGCCTGCACCTGCTTTGGCAGCACCTGCTTTGGCAGCAGCAGGCTTGGCAGTTCCTGGCTTCTGTAGTAGAAAAATCATTCATGAAACAAAAGAGAAATGTTGTTATACGCATGAGGAAATCAAGCTAACAGCTGTTGACCAATGGAATAGCAGCAATTTTACTAGCATTTGTAAGCCTGAGGTGAAGGTCTTCCTCACATAGCCGCTTCACATTGCATCCCAAAGAGCAACAACCAGTTTGTAAGCTCTCAACTAAGGATATCTAACGGCAGCCTATCATGCATGCCTGCCTTTCAATATTGTAAGTTTTTGGATACAAGGCATGAGAACGTTATTATGGACGCAAGTATACAAACTGTCTCTACATCTTTGAGTCTAAACTATCACCAACACATTTACATATTAGAGCTGTACAGACCATTGATAATAATATACAATTCGTTACAATCAGAACAGCTAAGACAGAATGCAGTTTGTTTGCGTGTATCTCAACTTACAGATGAAGGAGGCTTAGTCGAAGCTGCCGACTTGGCTGGAGGTTTTGTCACGGCCTTTGGTGCAGCAGCCACTTTTGGGGCAGCTGCCTTCCCTTTAATGTTTACGAGCTCTGCCTTTTCACAACACTCTTTGATCTACAGTTGACCACAACTAGAATTTACAACTATACACAATCATGCCGTGTATCAGGTGAGGTTTAACCCTATTCCGTCAAGACCAAAGACACCAACTCGAGCGGGTATACCCACTCAGAACATTCAATCAGCAACTGATCATTTCAAGTAACTCATAGCCAATCCTGATAACCACTTGGAGGCAGCATGTACTGCATGTACAACAACAACCCTCTGCTCCTCTGCATTAACAACATTAGATACACAGCTCCACAGAGACCTATTCTAGATAATTGATTTTAAAAAATCTCATTATGCTATGAAAAACATACAAAACAAAAGCCCTCATCGAGATATATGCCTGTGCTCGCAGTATGATTTGGCTATAAACTACGGCAGAGAGAGTATTAATATTTCACTGTGCTAGTCTGTCAGCAAACATGCTCCGCCAACCTTCGTCATTTTGAGCGGGTCCACATCACCGAGAAGAGCTGTCATGACCTTTTCTCCAACTACCTTCATAGCCGTGCCGAGAGCATCGAAAGAGGCCTCTCTTACCTCAGGAGATGTGTCATTAATTGTCTGTAAAGGAAACAATCCGCTAATTCAGCTAGTGTGCAAAATTAAATCACATTAACTTGTGACACGCGTATGTCACAAGTTCATTTTAGTTTATGTATTTCATTATATTTTATATATTTCATTTCAAGTATATCAAAAGTTCATTTCAAGACAAATGTACCCTGATAGAAGACTACATTAACAATATTGGGTCTGATAAAAGCAAATCATTATTCCTTATCTATATCTATATTATCATCAAAAGCTAAAATCATTATTATAGAGGCAACAAAATTTTTATTGCTATATTTTTGTCTAGAGTGAATGCTTGAGAAGTTTATTGCTATATCTTTGTCTAGAGTGAATGCTTGAGAAGTATATTGAGTCAATTTCATTGCATGTTTATTATCTAGTAATATGACCAAAAAAACGATGCATTAACCGATGAACTGTTGTTAGGTTTGCGTTTTTGCACATTAACTTGTACTTTGTATGAAGTCAAACTGTATTCACAGGCAGTTGCATTCAACCAAGTGATAAATTGTTTATGGTGGATTTCAATGGCATTTAGAAAATCAGTAAAGACAATAAGCACCTTTTATTTAGCATATTCGATAAAGGGAAATACGTTTTTAACTAAATAATTGGTGTGCTGCACCAATGATTTAGTAAAAATTATTGGTGCAGCAAACAAATGCAATTAATAACTTTCCTCTTTTCACCCCAGTACCAATTCTCCTGATCTCTTGTATTGTGAGATTAAATGAATTAAATGATTGTAAGATTACCTTAGAGAGTGGCTCTAAGAATGGCTTAAGAACCTTCTTATTCAAGGTGGTAGGTGTCGCTTTAGTAAAACATCGAGCTATAAACGCGGCTGTTTCCGCCTTTACATTAGGGTTCTTATCAGCAAGGGCGGTGAGCAAGTCTTCAGATATTGCATCGAGTGTAGTCTGCAAAGTGATCAAAGTTGTATTATAATTACGTGTTGACTAACTCCACCAACCACAGCGTGGAGACAACTCATTGTTTATAGCAAGGGGTAAATGAATGGAGAGGATTAAAGATCTAATGATATTTTAGCCCATATGCTCTTAGCTGCTGACTAAGACGTGAGGATAACTGGTGAGACCACAAGCAGAGCAGCAGCAACTTCCATAGACTAAACTACAAATACCGTACTTTTCGGACCATGAACCGCACCCTATATAAGCCGCATCTGCTTTATTTTCCAAAAAACGATAATAAAACAATACATAGGCCGCACCTTTGTATAGGCCTTAGAACTCAGGACGGTGCTTTTTAACACGGCGGCAACTTTCCTGTTTAAAACAGAACAGTGCCTAACGGCACTGTCTTGTATCAACCGACGCTTTTTAACCTAGTGCCTAACGGAACAGTACCGTTAGGCATTGTTTCATATTTCCTTTCACCACTAGAGGCGCACTAACCTGAGATTCTGGTTAATGCGCCCTAACCATGAAAAAAAAGCCACAGAATAGCAGCACCTTTATATAAGCCACATGGCTCAAATTATCAAAAAAAAGTAGCGGCTAATAGTCCGAAAAGTACAGTACTGTATATTCTGATGACGTAGCCTAACTTACTAGTGGATGTCTATACAGTGCACCCTCACAATACGATTTTTATCCGTTCCAGGGTTGGCATCGTATGGTGAAAAAATCGTATGTAGGGGTATAGAAACCATAGTAATTATGTAAAGCAAACATCCAGAGGTAAAAATCATCAAAATTTTATATAAATGCTGCACATATTAAAAATTAGTAACAAAGTAGTATGTTAACCTTAGTAATTATAGTTACCTACAGTAACTGTATTGTATTTAGTGGTTATGATCTGCAATAAAATGTAACATTATGACTGTAATATTGTGACATAAAACACTTTGTTATTTTGACGTACGTACTACGCACACTGACTGCCAAAATTGAACTTGGGCGAAAATTTTGTTGAATTCGTACGGTAAAATAAGATTCAAATGGTAACGTGAAAAAAATCGTATATCAGGGTAATCGTATCCTGAAGGTGCACTGTATATTGTCTGCCTGTTCATCTATCTGATAGCCAGTGTATCAGTACCATCAAATGAAATGAGTGATATTGCTCAACAGCAGTAGCAAATGTATTGTCTGGAAACATTGTCTGCAAGCAAATGATCAAACCATATGATACAAAAAATAAATAGCGATATTCATGAGTACTCTTTCCTTAAAACCTAGCATTAAGATACGTCTCTGTTTTGTTAAAACCATATTTTAGTTTATGAACAGCAACATACACAAACAATCACGATGTACCGTAACAAACTAATATTCAACGTATCCGCTGATTTACATGCTATACTTATTATTCTAATATCATCAGCTTATTTACACCAAAAGAGTAAGAAACGCATACACACTTTGGTCCTGAACCACATGCATCAAGACCATAAACAACTTCTTTCGAGATGCCATGAATATGGCCCAAGATCTAAACAGCCGCACGTACACCAGAGGAATTTCGTGTCCCGCATTAGTCTCAGAGTGGTGGTTATGAAATCACACCACTCAATTAGAATTTTCTATTTTTTTCAGTAATATATAATATAATAAATTTGCTCTTTACAAAAATTGTCTGTAAAAATCTGCTATTTTCAAGTAATATTTAAAAAAAATCACAGTATCATTAACATTCATAACTAAACATTTTGTTTGGACAATTTTTAGAGATTACAACTCAAAAGCTGTTGATGCCAGTATACTTATATACACCGTTGTTGCTTCGATTAATATCTTTCAAATGTGATAAGTTTTCTTACTTGAAAATGTTATTAAAAAACTGTATTTATTTAAAACTACACCAAAATATTAATGAGACACCAATTTGTAATGTTATCTGCTGCTGATAATGCAACAATTTTGTGAGCAATCAATTAACCTTCCAAGGAATTTGCCTTCTCCGGTACAATTTTCATTATTACAAGGAGTTGCCTTCTCCCGCAGAGTATTCATTATTACAGGGAATGCGTCAAACAAGCGTAGAAAATACATGTGACTACCGTGTCTGAGAAATACTTACAAAGCACAATAAGATATATGCTAATGCTAGCATATAACACAAGAACAAAGAGAGATACATACCGAAGGGAAAATGGCGTCTATACAGTCCCTCAGAGCAGTGACAACCATTGGCTTCTTCTCTTTAAACTTCATGAGAATAGCCTCTGTACATTGTACGGCATATGGCGAGTATTTCTTCTTAAGGCCATTAGCAAGACCTGTCAGGCACTTGGCAGCCAGAGCAACGAGCATTACATTTGTGTCCTTTGATAATACCTGGCAATGGAAGAGAAAACTTGTGTTTAGTCAGTATCAAGGTATGCGAGCACACAATTACTAAATAACAGTAAATGTATGAATATCATACACAGCGCTCTTCATCTCGAGTAACATAACAGCGCTCTAGTTTACTGCAGGACTTTTGTTGGCATTTTCACACTCAATTCTTAAATTTAGCCATGATTTTATTTGGGCTTGACCTCACATGCTGTTCCTGTCGAACACTTCTCAAAATGCAAATTACCACTTACACTACTGATTTACCCCTTACGACAGAAGCAGAGGGAAGCCTTGTATGTGCCATAGTAAAGCTCACACAGAGTGTTACAAGCTCGCTAAAGGCTTTTGTCAAAATGTTGCAGCTGAGAATTGCTGATCAGATGATTGAGCAACAAGGACTCTATCAACTGTGTCAACTTATCTGTCAATAGGACACAGGTATTACAGACATACACGTACTCTAGATGTGTTACATCATGAAAGGAGAAAGCGGTACTGGTGTCATTCTAACAAATGTCCTTGAGGGTTCAACCAACTTATGCAGAATGACAGTTTCACAACACACGCATGACAATATAATTAATCTATATAATATATCAGTGGTACCTTCTTGAGAGCACGGACCAAGTCCCCGTATTCTCCTGGCATCAGCTTGGGATTCTGTGTGGCTAAGGTCTCTACAGCCTCCAACATCTCCTTCCTTTCTTGCCACTTTTTGGCTTCCTTCAAGCATCAAGGAGATAGCTATGGCGGACGAGTTGAGCGTTTCATTTGATGTTCACATTAATTATGCAAGGTTGAAAGTGCAAACATAAACATGGCAGAATTCCAAGACATTATACACTGCCTATATAAAGCCAAAATTGTGACTGAAAACATAAAAACAGAAGTTGAAAAAAGTCCATATATAATTTATTGTGGTATCAGATTTATCCAACACTAACTGATCATAAAAAGTTTTTTGGAGTTGTCTTTTCCTATGTTATTAAGCACAGGATTATTATGGTTAGTCTTTTTCAAGTTTGCTATGGCACTAACTATTATCTCCGTTATTGTGCAGAAGGACATGCATTAGACCACACACACTCCCTTCAGTACTGACACCTGAATAGCTTACTATTTGCTCATAAAAATTTTTTGGAAGTTTAGAGAGAATCTCGACTGGATCGAGAAGATCCATCGGGTCTATCTCCACAACCGGCTCATCATCATCCGCCTCGCGGCCACCTTCATCAGCAACAGCGGCAGCAGCTTCGGCTTTGGCCTTCAGGTCCTGCTGTGATCTCATGAACCTTGTCTGGACTGGCCTGTCAGATGATAGGTTCTCAAATTCTGTCTCAAGCTCCGTTAGCTGCAAGGAGAGTATTGAAGACACTTTAAATAGATTTGTACAATGCACATTGACTATCGGACAACGGTTTGTCAAAAGAACTTGCGTCCAATACTTCCCTTGAGTTAGACCACTTTTAGTTAAACTTTTCCAGAACTAAACACATATGCCATATGTATGTCATTCTGGTGTCTGGTGAGCCATGTGCTTCGAACCAAACTTCCTTATGCCGAATTATATACATGAATGTTGATAATAAACATAGTATTCCATTCAATTTTTCATAGCTAAAAAGTTTAGCAATGAATACTTCAGATAATTAATTACACATAGCGTTAAAAAGAATGCATCGTATAAAACTATAACCAACTTTTGAAATTAAATTATATAGACAAACTAAACTAATAAAGTAGTAATAATAATAAATAAAAAGATCTTTGTCAATGCTTCACTCTACTCGATACTGAAAATGTAGACTTGCAATGTGTTGGTTCGCAGGTAGAGGCAGTGATAAAGATACATGGTGAAACTTGCTCCAACTTGGACTAAACAAAGTCTAAGATAGCTCGCTTGAACTAATATGTTTCCAGAAGCTACAGATGTTGGAAATTAAGGTTGTCCGATCAAATATTTTTTCAATGATTATATCAAATGTCAAAAAATTATAATTAAATTATAACACGCAATGCTCTATGGACCTTATCGAGAATAAATATTAGTTCTTGGAGGTTCAAAAGGAGAATATACTACATGGTACATTCTTAACAATTATTCTACATGAGTGCAAATGACTGTTAATCAAATGTTAAAACAAAAACCTTACTGTTTTGAAAGGTAACTTATTTCTTCTTCCGATTCAAGCTGAAACTCAACCTATTACCTTTGACCCTCCCATTTGCACAACGACATGTTAAACTGATACATACACAAAGACTTGAACGATGCAGTAGTTTTGAAGTAAGCTTACATAATAACTCCTAACTCGGTGCTAATGATAATAAACAATGATCAGCTATGAGCTTCAAAGATTATCAAACTGTTGTTTATGATTACGACAGCGTATGAAATTAATGGCACTCGACACAGTAGCAGAGCATCTTGCATTTTGATCAGTTTTTATGTTATTCCTTGGTCTGCAGTTACTAGTCACAGATGAGGTTCTTATTACAAAATGAGAAACGGACCAACGCTATTGCAAATACTGCAGATTTTTAGATAATTGGTAAATTACCGCAGATTTAAGCAAAGTTGCCTGTCCTCTTTTTAAATTGCCCTTTTTGCTGTCAGGCATGCAAACACCAGGCAAAATAAAACTATACATAGATCACATACTCGATGAGCATGTTACAAACTGCATATAAAAGAAACTTAACATTTATTAATATTAGGTTGGCGTTTGGGATATTGCATTTATATTAGCAAAGCATGCTATGCTTCAAATCAGCATAAACCTATGAAAAACATTGCAATTGAGATCTCTATTAGAGTATTTTGTGCAACAATTGCGAGACAATGTAGCAACTCGAGACAATGTAGCAACTCGCACGACGCATGAAAAAGCTTATGGCAATTTTGGGTAAGCCATTAATGGTCTTCCAATTTCAATAAACTTGAATTAGATGTTTAGAAATGTAGCAAGAGCGAGATAGCAGCATTACCTCCTACTGCAACGACGGGTTTAGTAAAACGCGTGAAAGAGTGCATGACACTATGTGATGACTAAAATCATGCCAGATCGTCATAAAATTGCTTCCAATGGCTTACCAAATGCCTTTTAAGTAATATCTCAACAAACCAATGATTTTCTTTCCAAGTTTAATTTATTTTCAAGCTAATACAGGTCAAAGTTTTTTTTTCGTCAGGCATGTGTGAATATGACTCCTGAAAATTTTAGCTAGTTTAATACATTTTGGACCAATTTTGACCCTCATGCATTTTTCTAGTTTGTTGAGATTGTTCTCAAATTAGAAAAACGCATGAGGGTCAAAATTGGTCCAAAATGTATTAAAACTAGCTAAAATTGTCAGGAGTCAACGAGTCATATTTTACTAGTCGTTTTACTAAACCCGCTGTAACGACGGCGTGACAAACAAGCTGAATTTTAAAAGGAATTGCAAGCAGCCAATTACTGAGTGACTTTAGCAAGACAGGCCATCATTTTCAAGGTACAGCAATTGTGGGTCAAGACATTTGCTAATGGGATGGATTCCTATGACGACACCAGACATGAAAGTGGACAAAATCACTAAGATTTTCCCACGAGGGCATGACTACGCGGAGAGACAAAAGTTGTCTTCATTCTAAACGATTAATAATTTTTACAAAATGTGTGAAAGATTTGTTTCACTAGAAAAAAACATGACGGCAGCTGCTGCCAGAACTATTAACCATTGTGCTGTCACATAACAAAAATATATATAAATCTGTAATTTTTAAATGGAAATGATATAGTAAGTCAATTAGTTGATTCAAACTTAGTGTTTTAACACCTGTGTTCAACTCATATTTGTTGGCCTAAAAACCAATCATGACCGAGGTCAACGCATCTACTGTTGAGTTGACCAACACCGGACAGTTATAACTCAGATTTCAAGAGAGGCAGTTATAACTCAGATTTCAAGAGAGACAGTTATAACTCAGATTTCAAGATAGACAGTTATAACTCGGATTTCAAGAGAGACAGTACACAAATAAACCAAGTAATCAAATAAACTTTGATATACAAAGAACAATTAATTCTACTAGGCCATTCAATCAACTAACATAATAACTCTCAGGATTGGAAGGCATTAAGTTTATAAATTCAATATTGCAATTTTATTGTATTTGTATTTTTCCTGCAACCACGAACCTGGCATTTCACTGTATGTTAAAATTGTTGTTATAATCAATTTCATACTACTTGCATATGCATGTTGCCGACTTACTCTAATATATTACAATATCGTTTACGTTGTGAACTTATCAACTGTACTATGTTATAATTTTTAGTGTCACGGTGTACTACATGGTAGAAATACATATTGAAAAAAATACACAACCACACACCTTTCTACCAGCTTACATCAGTTAACCTTAAACCATAACTGTCACGAACAACTTTTATCGTATTTACTAGGTAAATCAGACACGCTGATTCCGATTTTGTACTAAAAATAAAGATTAGTCCACTAACTTTCAGAGCAATGAAGGCTTTTTTATAGTGTTTAATATCGGTCTCGAAAACAACACGATCGGCATAACAAGCGCCGCCCATAAATACGTGGCGTAACCTAGCTTTTTAGGAACAGAAGATACGTAGGGATGTTTAGACCGATTTAGAATAATAGAGATGGGTGTTTTAAAATCCATTAATATCTAAATTCAGCCTTAAAAATAATATCAGTCTTTTCTGAAAGGTAGATAAGCTATTTAGCATTGCATATTTAAAAAAGCGCAATAACAACGCTAGCTTGTGATAAAACCGCGCCTTTTGAGCCCATTTTTCTCGGCGTTCAGCCCATTTAAACGTCATGTAACAAGCTACGACCAATTTTAAATAGTTTATATACCTTCCATAAAAGACTGAGATTATTTTACAGGCTGGATTTAGATAATAATGAGTTTTAAGACACCCATCTCTATTATTCTAAATGGGACTAAACATTCCTAACTTCCGTTCCTGAAAAAGCTAGGTTTCGTCACATATTTATGGGCGGAGCTTGTAATGCCGATTGTGTTGTTTTCGAAACGGATATTGAAATGCTTTAAAAAAGCCTAAATGACTTTGAAGGTTAGTGGACTAATCTTTATTTTGAGTACAAAATCGGAATCAGCGTGTCTGATTTTCCCAATAAATACGATAAAGGTTGTTTGTGACAGTTATGGTTTAAAGCTTGACAGTCCGAGAGTTGTTACAAAAGGCAAACACTTGTTCAATGACATGCAGTTGAGAAATGATTTAAAAAACAAATAAGCATCTATTGCGGTTATTTTGTTGTTATCATGATTGATGAGCAGACACCATATTGACACAATGTGCTAAACCTATGCTGGGTTTTGGCATTAAAATCACAGCACTATGTGAAAATAGTTACAAGACAGATAACATCAATTTTAAGAAATTAATTTGGGAGATGAGATTTCAAGTGAGTTTTCACACCTGAACTGGTTTGAGGTTAGCCAGTTGTGGCTTGAGGGCAGCTCCTATCCACCGGTATATTTCAACAACCATCATCTTTGTCTCTTCCCTCACGGTCTTGTCTCTATCTTCCAACAGCTTTGGCAGCATTTTAACTAGAGGCTTTAGAGTGATGACTTTTGGCCCAAACGATCTACAAGCGCATGCAAGCCAAAGAAGCTGAAATCAACTTTGTTTCCTCGGTTTAAAAATTAAAACAACTAGTTTCAAATTTTGTTTATTACATTATTATATACTAAATTACTGCAATAAAATCAGCCAAGCTAGTACTGTAGGTTTTCTTGTTACTGGTAATAAAAACGATAGGTATATAACATTTGCAGTTGCTTCAACTCCAAATTATAGAAACGGTAAAATCCGAACACAATCGACACCACTTTGCTTAAAGGTTGACTTGCAACAAAAATCACATTACAGTTATTTGGTATTAAAAGATTCACCATATCTTACTCTCCTGTGTTGTAGGTGCAAAATATGTGGAAATGTGATTACAAGCTCTTAAAAGCTCAAAAACGAACAGTTAATTGCCGCCATCACGAAAACGACTGTAGGTTGGAATGCCTTTCCAACACGATGGCTTCTGTTTCCACTTTCATGCAACCTGATTCGTCGAAATATTTTCACAAATATACTTCACGCATTCAATAAAACCATGTCTATTGTCCTTACACGTCTATTTCATCATTATTGAGCACTGATATCTCAAAACCTACCGTAAAAATTCGTTTAATTTTTAATCTTAACTCGAAGAAGTGCTCATTCTCTGATGAACATGAGGAGCCTGTTGGTCCCCTGTGATAGTCAAAAAATGCTGCAGAAATTGTTTGTGCCATTTGGCAGTAAATATGGGTTACATGATCAGATTACGACTAAATGTTTAGACCAGGCTGAAACGAAACTGTAAAGTAGCGAACGTCTATATTTGATAAGGGCTTTCCAGTAGAACCCGAAGTGTTTGTCATAAACTAGTGCTATGAGACGTTTTATTTTGAGCTTTTCATTGACCTTTAATTTCCATCACGTGTCTAACAATAACCACAATGATCGAGTATGTCGCCGAAATAAAGAGATTCCTAACTACGGCGTTTTCGTGATGGCGAGAGTTAACTGTTTGTTTTTGAGCTTTTAAGAGCTTGTAATCACATTTCCAAATATTTTGCACCTACAATACAACACAACAGAGTAAGACATGGTGAACCTTTTGGTACCAAATAACTGTAATGTGAATATTGTTGTAAGTAAACCTTTAAGTGAGACTTGCCTATTATCAACTGAATGAATGTAAATGCTAGCTATCTTTGAAGCAGGTATAACAAAAATTTCACAGATTTTATGCAACAATAAATATTCATATATTGATTTTTGCTACAACCAAGTTTAGATGTGCCTCCCTTTGTACGACGATGATACATTCAAATACTGCCAACTATGCATTTTACTAATGCAAGTGCAATACTTTACTAATGCATGTACAATACTTTATGGACCATAATTTATGATATAACAATCCTTCAAGTAAGCAGATCCAGCGCAATATTTTTCAACTGCCCATTTTCAAATATGTACATTTTTAGTGTAATTGAAAATAGGAGATTCGACATTTTGTAATATTCGAAATTTCATAAAAACAATAAAAACCAAATGGTAAATATGGCTGGAATTTGAAATATTACAACAAACAGTACACAATTAACCTTATTGCAACAGTGATATTACAATGTCAATAATAATAGACAGCAAACATTGCACAATTAACCTAAATTCCTTGTGTACATGTATGTGCACCTGGAGCTAGGCTCAATAACAATGCAGACAGAATTGTGTAGGCAGCAGAATTAGGCTACCAAAAGAGAAGCAGCAATAACATATCTCCAATAGCATCAGTTTTCAAATGACCCAAAAAATAGCCATACAACCAGAATAAAAATAATTTATCGACATCACTGAACTACTGTAGATCACGAGCAAGCATGAACAACACGATTATAAATTATTCTATGATAAAACTACTGTTCAATATAAAGCAGCCTGTTCTATAACAATTTCCAAAAACTTTGGGCTGTCATACCTTATACACGCATTTATATTTACAAAGATTTGTTTTCTCCTTTTTCCGCACAACAACAAATAGACTGAATTCTTCAAACTCTCTTCATACAACCACTACTTGAGCCTCTGAGAAGATTAGTGAGGCTATGACTGAACTATCCATGTTGGCAAGGGCACACCAAGGATATTTATGCAGTAAGTGCATGTAGTCATGAATGACAGCCAGATAAGGATGTCGAGGAATACATTACTGACTCACTCTAAGGCGGCGCGGAGAGTCTGCACACACCCAGATACTACTTTGGGCTGTTTGTTCTCAAAGCCCTTCATGAGCTCTTCCTGAACTGTTTCCTGTTTGTCGATCTCGATGTACATGAGTATAATCTCTTTTGCCTTCTCTTTCGTCTTGGCTCTGCTAGCGTTCAAACATTTGGTTACTAGGGCAGTCATCACTTCCCCGCAAGACCTGCAAATACAAACCTCCGAGTTTACAGCCATAAAAATTAATATGACGGAAAGCTACTGCGCAGTGAAAATGATGGCTCGCAAAGAAATAGTGTTTTACCTAAAAACTTTTTTACAATAATAGAGCAAACTAATAGAGCAAACCATTCATTATAGCACAGAATTTGAACATGCCCATTTAATACAAGAGTCAACATGTGACTTTGCTACATGTAGAATTATGTTAATGCGAACTCAAGCAGACCGCAACAGTAGTTTCAAGGAGTTGCTGATATGCAAACTTTCATAATAACTCAGTTTTTAATTGTGAGACCCTAACAGCAGACATATACAGAATCAGCCACACTAACCTACACAAAGAAAGATAAAAACTATTTGATGCGAGATTCCTAATGGCGATTGACTTAAGGCTGCCCATATGATGTGTTCCAACACACCGACATTATAATATAATACATTCAAAAAGCAAAGGCCATCTAAAGGGACTGACAAAGCAAGCATAGAAGCAAGGATACCAAACAGCAAGACCACACTATAATTACTTCCTATCTGACTATTAAATAAGGGCTCCTGTGAGCCGTGGCAGCCTCCATTCAACCCGTTTTACTATGAATTGTTTCACCCTATTCAGCCGCACTAACGAATTACATGTTTTTGTGAAAGCACCATTGACTGGTAATAATATTTCCAACTCGAAGCATTAGACTAGGAGCAATCACAAAGGGCTGCACCCTCCCTGTATAATGCGGGAGACCTGCTGAGCAGCAGTAGACAACTAACGTCTTACATTTTAAGATAACCATCTACACGCATCACAATTTCCTACATCATTCTATTGATCCATTCATTTAACCATCCCAGTCTTCAGTGCAGAGTTTAACTCAACTTGGAGAGCGACGTTTTTGAGCGATATCGTGTGTATACTGACAAAACATGTGCACCAAACAGACAGCGCAGTAGCCTTAGGAAATAACTAGTGTTTAGGAGAATAAAAAACGAAACTATGAAAAGGTTGGTTGTACGAATGGTAAGATTTTAACCCACAGCTAGACAGACAATAAGAATAATAGGGAATAATCCAAAGTCACATGAACGATAGACAACTTTCATATCCTAATAATGCTTCCCATTGAAATAATAAAGATGTTGAACCAGCCATTAATTAACACCATGCTTAAATACAACTCAAATAAATGCGTAATTTTATAACTATCTTCTGATAGAGTGAAATACTAATGAGGAATACTGACCAACTGCTTATTGCCCGTACGATAAGTCCTTTGTGTTTCAACATTTTGATTTTACGCTTTTTACTTAGTGAGAACGTGCCACGGAAGATTTGTCGATGGAACTGAATTTTCTTCAGAGATTGGGTTTCCAAATGATGGATTTCCTTATAAACCACTAATTATGCCAAAACACTAACTTAGGCAATATAGATCTACCAGACGGTTGAAATAACAGCTACCGCTCAAATTATGTTGACCAGTACATCAACAACCAAACTCACATAAACCAAAAAAAAATGGCCATCACAAGATAGCATTATCTTTGACAGTTTCCAAAAACAAACAGGAAATGAAGCTGAAAAAAATGATAATTTTCAAGCACGTTTTGCGTGCCAGACTTACAAATATTTCATTTCTAAGCCAGCTATCTATTACTATACCAAGTATAGTACCAGGTATACCAGGTATCTATTACTATACCAAGGCCTGTTTGTGGGATTTCACGTTACCAATGTAATTATGCATCTACGCAATTCCAGTGTCAAAGTCAACAGCATAATTTGACAATACGACAGCAAACAAAAAATAGAAAAGCTTTTATTACCAATAATGTAGATAACATTCATAACCAACCTTCCAGCGACGTGAGCATTCTCAACAAAAGCTAACACAGTGTCGAGAGCCTTTTCTTGTGCAATAGCATTTGTATCCACACAAATCTTTTTCAGCACACCGAGATACTTGGTGAACTCTGGACTTTTCTCATCGAGGCTTAGAAAGAGTTTCAGCGCTTCCTCATAACCAGCAACTCTTGCCTTCCATTGCTAGCAACAGCCAACAATTCTCTTTAAACACTAGCAATTGACCAACAGTGCGCATCACTTCCTACACCCAGTATTGTATGTACATTGACCAACAGTGCGCATCACTTCCTACACTCAGTATTGTATGTACATTGACCAACAGTGCGCATCACTTCCTACACCCAGTATTGTAAGTACATTGACCAACAGTGCGCATCATTTCCTACAACCAGTATTGTATGTACATTGACCAACAGTGCGCATCACTTCCTACACCCAGTATTGTATGTACATTGACCAACAGTGCGCATCACTTCCTACACCCAGCATTGTATGTACATACCACATTCAATTATTAACCCTAGATAAAGGTGCTAAGTGTTCAAAGCATGTTAAAAGAAATTATAATAAAAAGTATAGTAGTCTTCTGCCTCAACCTGAAGTAAGTAACTTAAGTGAGGAGCTAAGGTAAGTAAGCAAGGTAAGTAGATAAAATAAAGACTACGGTAAGTAGATCAATAACTAGCTAAAATTGTAACTTAAGTAGATAGAATAACTTAAGTAGATAAAACAACTAAAGTAAGTAACTAAGGTAAGCCACTACAGTAAGTCACTAAAGTAAGTAACCAAGGTAAGCCACTAAAGTAAATAAAGTAAGTCACTAAACTACAGTAAGTAGCAAAATGAGGAAACTAAAGCAAGTAATTAAAGCAAGGGGTCTGTGAGTGGCAGATGTAAAAACAAGCATAAAGCAAACAATTCACCTTATGAAGACAGAAAAGCTGCCATAACCTATAAGATACCACTATCCCACGCATCCACTATAAAAACATTTCTCTTAGTACAAGGGACATTGCAGTGCACTGACCTCATTAAACAATAATACTCACATGCACTTCAAATCAGAACAACGAGTGCTGTGAGATGGACTGTCATACTAAATTTATTTGATTATGAAATTCAAATTTGTTAATGGAGTTCAAAATGACAATAGTGCTAACAACACTAAAGCTCTCATATCGCCCATTCACCCTCCATGCACCTTGTTAATTTCATAAAATTGGAAAGCTCTGACAAGCCTAGAAAATATTGGTATTAAATCAACTATACTGTGCAATTTGATTTGTATTTATTCACAACCTTATTCATAATCTTATATCATAAGATAGGTTGTGAATAGCCTATCTTATCTTATATCATAAGAGTCTTCTGAGGAAGGAAAGTTGATGACCAAGAAGTAATCATAACAACGCATAAGGGAGCGATGGCCCTTCACTATGGGTCACACTACCATAATCTCAGAATCTTTTACGCATTTGGTCAATCAGAATACAATTAAGCACCTAATTTGATTGTGTTTTTTTGTGTTACGCAAAGATATTATAATATACATGCTATAAAATAGAACATATATACTTATTATGCTCAATAACATAAAACAGAACAAACTGCTCTGATATTGGATGCTCTGAGTCTTTTATCCAAAAAAGTAAAAAACAAAGTTTAAACTATTTTACATGTACCCTAGGACACTTATGTATTCGCGGCATCTAACTTTCGCGTTTTCGCGGTGTAATCCTCTCGCGAAAATTTAATGAGCGAAACTAAACTATCATAACGAACGAGCGAAAACGCGAAGTTAAATAGCTTTGTTCATTGATATCCACAATAAAATCGTAATATTAGAAATGCAGGCAACTTTCGTCTGTGGTTAGGATAAATGGGAAATTTCTGGTAAACTCATTATAGCTAATACACCAACTGAGCAGCATGGCAAAGCAATATCAGTTTAGTCACCGAATTTGTAACTGATGAGGATGAAAGTCTGGTAGGTGAAGTCGTAAAATTGAAGAATAATTATTGCAGTTATGAATTTTATTACCATCCAAAAACAATATCAACCCTCATCAGGTCCAACCACATTATCTCTTTCACTGCCAATCATGTACAAATTCGTTACCGGCCTAGTGCCAGCCATTTTATCGAAATTGCCGATATTGCTTCATGATATGTATACAGTATTTTTCAAGTTCTACTTTAATTATCTGTATAATCACGAAAATCTAAACTGGCTATTATGTCATCAACAACTAATTACCTGTTTTGTGACTCGCGCGGGGTAGTTAATGAACTCGCAGAAAAATGTTCGTTTTTAGATTAGAAATTATCAAACAAAAGTTTAAAATTGCTTCGTTGTTTTAGGCTGATTTTATAGAGAAATCTTCGGACAACACAGTCAATTTCATAGAACACTTAAAGACCGTGGGTTATGTGGTCAACAAATAATAAAATTAGGTTACCAGACAATTGCTGAGAAAGTCAGAAAATGCGTTTATGTCAGTAGCCCCTAGAAAACGCATAAATGCGTTTATGGCAGCGTAAGGGTTATACAGTTTTGGTTGTGAAGTTGGTTGTTACCTATCTATTTTCTTCTTCTTGGGATTCGAGTGTGAAAGTCACGGCGGGAGGGACCTAGACGTCATTGATAGTCTAAGAAACAAATGGCAGCAAGTGATCAAATTGAATTGTCGATCTCACCCACACATTTCAACCTGTGGTTTACAAATACAAACTATTCCCAAATTGAATTTTTTTCTTATTAGTGAACTGGACCTGAGGAATGTAATGTTTTTTCCACTGCATTTATTTTCACACCACTATATTTTCGCACTCATCAGAGCCACGAAATTAAGTTGCAGCGAAATTTTACTCTGTGTGCTACTCACGAAACTAAATACTAGCGAAATATAAGTGTCCTAGGGTATGCTGTATCTTTCAGGAAGGGCAAAAACTGGCAATGTTCTGTAAGGTATAAGTATTAATATTTTTAATTGATAATAGGAAGACAGGCTATAATAAATAAACAGTGTTATATATAAAAGTAGTAAGCAATGAGTGAAAACGTCAAATAGGTTTGTAGAACTGCTCAAAAAAAGCTTCTAAATTGGCAGAAAATTTGAATCACAAAATTAGGTATCTAGCACAAAGGGTCGAGCCTGGTGAAAAGGCAGCAAAGAATAACTGAAAGTTACCTTGTTTAACATTTTATCCTAAATGATCTTGTGGATTAAAAAATTAAAAAACATTTTACACTGATGATCTTTATATAAAAATCTTTATAAAAAACTTTCCTAAAGTAAATATGTAAAATACCTTCTTAATAAACTACAAACATACAAACTACAAATGACTGCAAGAACAGTTTCTCACATTGCAAGAGAAAAGCTAACCTTGTGAACACATTTTTCATCAGGAGGAAGTTTAATCCACTCTGTCTGATCCTCTGCCATTCTTGACAACAATATCTGTGCAGGCCTACACAGTGTCTTCTACTATTCACCTAGTAACAAATGCTCAACGAATAACATAAGCGTAACATGTTGATATTTTCGTTATTAATATGACAATCAAGTACTGACAAGCCAAAGAGAAATTTTAAGCATCGCCAAGAAACTATATAAAAACATAGCTATCCCTTTAATTAATTATAGAACTCCATTAGCATTCTTAAAATCTCACTTTCAGCACAAGGTTAACCGAGATGCCTGTACTTTCGCTGCGACTGTGCAAACTGACGACTGTCAAACTTACCTAATACATATGCATGCACTATATTCCATGGCGCATAGCTCATGGTAAATGTATCAACAACATTACGAAGCAATTTATGGTTAAAACGAGAAAACACGCAATGATACGTGGGACAATCCTATCAAAGTAAGTGATAGCAAAGCTTACAAAGGTTATTGGTAGTTTTATGGCGGATACAAGTAACAAGCTAAAGCGACTAAGTTTTCAAAAACTTAAAATTGGATGAAAAAAGTAGATCACAGCTAGTTCTCACATAAGGTAAGGTGCTATATGTCACGGCTACGAAGATTATTAGACTTGAAGGCCTGCTCGGTTTGAAATCTAATGTAAAACGCCTCAAACAAAGTGTTCACATTGAAAAGATTTTTATGAAAAATTATATTGAATATTTGTTATGTATAACTAATAAATATTAAAAAAAAAATATAACGCGTACATAAAAAAAAACATAAAATGATTTGTTATAATTGAGACAAAAAAGATGTCTGCGCCCGTCCTCGAGCGTGGTTTTTTGTTTCCTAACGCCGAAGAAAAGCTTTTGAACGAATATGCTTGTCTCTCTATAGTTGAACGAGAAATATCTATTGCATTACCACCAAAATATATTGGCAATGAAGCAGAATACATAAAATCAATGCTCAATGCTAAGCTTGGTAAATTTGATGAGAGGTATATATATGCAATTTAATTTCAATTATATATATGTACAGACCTGCCAACCCCAGAGTGGGGCAATGCGTGATATTTGGTTTTGGGGCAATTGATGTATCAATGATAGTATATATAAAATCGTGGAAATTGCGGCAAAAATCTCACGCATTTTTATTTTTTCTTTGGGGTGATTGTGTGAGTCTCACGCCCAATGCGTGAGAGTTGGCAGGTACGTATATCTTACCTCAGATGTACATGTCTGGCTATTCTACATTGAACATTTCTATGTTGCTTTGTTTTTAATTTTATTATTTGTCAGTTGCAACATTTTCAAAATGATGAGAGCGCATGGCGGCATTAGCAATCTATCTATCTATCTCGATAAAATATCTCTTGTGGCCCGATAAGCCTTTAGAGATAAGATGCGACTATAACGATAAAAGAGATCAGATATTCTTGTGAAATCGAGAGTTAAATAAAATCTGCTATTGAGCTTGTTCCATATATATCAAAACTTCATGACTCGGTTAAAAAATGAGAACTTCATGGCATCTGTATTAATAGTGTGCCTAATATTAGACCCACGAGTAAAATAGGCGGAGTTGCACAGTGTAAACTTTTTAAAATCGACCATAGGGTCTTGATTTAAAATTTTCAGTAAAGTGTTTTTATCCTTAGTGCATCTTCTCTCCTCAAGAGTGTGCCAAGACATGTTTTCCATTGAAGATGTAATACTGTCATACTTTCTAAAACCGTTTGCCCATGTGAACGCTCTTCTGTTTATGGCTTCTAAATCCCTAATGATGTACATAAAATGTGGATTCCACACCTCTGAAGCATACTCCAGTAAAGGACGACATACACTAAAATAAGCCGTTCTCTTAACAGCATGGGAAGTTCCTTTGAGAGTTCGCATAAGCATGTAAAGGGTGGCATTAGCCTTACGCATAATAAAATTTATATGATCACTAAAATTGAGTGATTTAGAAACCTGTATGCCCAGGTACACAAAGGAATGGGATGAAATAAGCGGAGTGCCTCCATAACTGTATGTATGCAAAAATTTAACCGGCTCCATTGACGTGGATGTGCATTTAGCTACATTAAACTTTAGCTGCCAAGATCCGGCCCACGCAGCAACTCTGCTCAACTGGTCCTGCAATGCTTGGCTGTCGGACACGCAACTAACAGGCCTGTAAAGGATGGCATCATCGGCAAATAAGCGTATAGATGTTGATGGACAGTTTAAAGCATCTGGCAGGTCATTGATGTAAATGAGAAAAAGTAGTGGTCCGAGCACTGAACCCTGAGGCACACCCGAGGTCACCTGGGTCGGCTGAGAAAGACAACCATTAACGATGACCCTGAATGTTCGACCCGAGAGCCAGTCTCGGATCCATGCCACTATGTTTGGATTTAGGCCATAGTATATAAGTTTATGCAATAATTTATTGTGAGGGACCGTATCAAAGGCTTTACTAAAATCTAGATCTAAAACGTCTACTTGAGTATTGTGATTGTTATAAGAAGCTAAATCTGATATTGTATGAATAAGCTGTGATTCACAGCTGTGTTTTTGCGGAAACCATGTTGAGTTTCACTTAGGATGTTGTTATGATCGATCATGATCGATCATCATACTTTAGCGAACATGATCGCAATCATGTTCGCTAAAGTATTCTCCTAAATTGACAGGTTTTATTAGTTAGTTGTATACTGTACATTACTTCAATGCGTTCCATGATTCAGCATACTCTGTGGTTCACTATAGATTCATGCATTTCATAAACAGTTGATTTGCAAACGTTCTTTTAATACCCTGCCTTTATCCCAGCACGGTACAACTTAGTTTTCTTGCTTGTTTGTTTCGCACAACAAATAAAACTTTATCGTGCATCGTATTAGGCTATATATGTGAAAAAGCATATGAATAGTTATGAATAGTTATGAAAAGTTATGAATAGCATAACATTTTAATTAAAAACGATTTACTTGCGAAATATCTTTAAATTATGCTACATGTCTGTTTTGGCGATTTGCCAGTATCTTCTTGGGTCTTCTGTTAGTCAACATACAACACTTTGGGATTTTGTTACTATGTAAAATTATGATGAAGAGGGCAAATATTATGTCAACAAAATATGGAATTTTTTCAATTGTAGCTGACTTGAAAGTTTACTTGCAACAAAATTCACATTACAGTTGTTTGGTATCAAAAGATTCACCATGTCTTACTCTGCTGTGTTGTAGGTACGAAATATGTGGAAGTGTTATTTAATTTCTTAAAAGCTCAAAAACACGAACAGTTAATTCCAGCCATCATGAAAACGCCATAGATTAGAATCCCTTTCCAAAACGGCTCAAATGGGACATGGCTAAACAATATGGCTTCTGTTAACACTTTCATGCAACCTCATTCGTCGAAACATTTTCACAAATATACTTCTCGCATTCAATAAAACCATGTTTAGTGTTCTTACGCGTCTATTTCATCATCATTGTAATGCGTCATTTTTAGCACTGATATCTCAGTACCCACCGTAAAAATTCGTTTAATATTTTAACCTTAGCTTGAAGGAGTGCATATCATCCTCTGATAAACATGACGAGTCTGTTGGTCATCTGTGATAGTCGAAAAATGCGCAGAAATTATTCACGCTGTATGGCAGGAAGTTATGAGTCAAATGATCAAATTACGACTTGCCAATCAGACCAGGCCGAAACAAAACTGTAAAATAGCGAGCATCTATATTTGATGTGGGCTTTTTCGGTAAAACTCGAAATGTTTGTCATAAACTAGTGCTACGATAAGTTTTATATTGAGCCTTTTATTGGCCTTTCAATTCGCGTGATGACATCACGTGCCAAAACAATAACCAAATTGCTTGAGTACGTCTGAGAAATAACTCGATTTCAATCTACGGGTTTTCGTAATGGTGGCGATTAACTGTTCGTTTTTGAGCGTTTAAGAGCTTGTAATCACATTTCCACATATTTTGCACCTACAACACAGCAGAGTAAGACATGGTGCATCTTTTGATACCAAATAACTGTAATGTGAATTTTGTTGCAAGTCAACCTTTACAAATACGAAAGCATCTTGGTTTCTTAAGTTTCCACTGTATTTGGCTCCTTGGGAATATTGCTTAACAGTTTAAAAGTAGGTGTCACGGAAGGCAAGTCTAAGTTTTGATATATCCTTATTCAGAATTTAATTACTGGGATGCGCTACACTCTGGTCTTAAGGCACGAAATAGGTAGCTTATTTGGTAGGCTCTGAAATGGGCTGTTTGTTTGCGTAATAATTCATTTTAAGAGCCCTCACCCTATCATGACTATTTGTAGGTTGCAGTGTATACCGGTGAGCATAAGAAAAACTAGGCGCTTGGGCAACACTGGAATTATATCTGGTGAAAGGCCCCATATATACTTCAAAGTTCTTACAGAATTTATAGCCTTCCAGCCTGTAGTTGCCAAGCAAATAGCTGGAACAGTACAAAAGCTAAGTCCGTCACACATTGGTCTCCTTGTTCACGAGTGGTTCAATGCCTCTGTGGTGAGGAATGCACAAACTGCCAAGGTTGGCCAAGTGAAGTGCGGAGATGAAGTGTTACTGGAGGTGGTGCGCTCTGTTGTCAACAGAAGCATACTGTCACTGGAATGCAAACTGCTCAAAATCTTGTATGTTTGTTAGATTCAGTAATTCTCCATATATAACTATCTCATATTACAGTATTTCTGTGTAATGTAAGCAGTAGTCTTATTTCCTAAGTGTTTCTAGGCTAAAAGTTTATAGGTCGTCCTATAACTCATTCTTGATCAAATGGACTTGTTTAATTGCAAGCTTTCATACTCTGCAATCTTGATTCTTTTAATTGTATCTTATTCTATACTCATTGTATCACTGTATCTTATTCTATACTCACTGTTTCACCGTCTCTTATTCTATACTCATTGCATCATTGTATCTTATTCTATACTCATGGTATCGATCTACAGTAATACCTTGAGATACAAACTAAATTCATTCTGGGATGTATTACAATTCACATGTATCTCAAATCAAAATTTCCTATGTAAAATAACTAGATGAATATTTGCTAGTCATTGTTATTGAGTAGCGAAGTCTATTTGCTAACTCCAAATTCTTATGGTTTTTTCTTGGAAACTTTTAAAGCGGCACTATCGAAATCTATACTATCATAAAAGTTTTTCTGTTCATCTATCCAAAGTGCGCTAAAGCGATAAAAAAAGTTGCCCACACGGCAATTGAATTCAGGGTGCCTGATTCAAAGGCAAGCACACTGCCATAACACCACTCAAGAGCCCTTACGATTCGCTGGATAATTCTCAATATACTTATTGCTCATGATGCAAAGGACTGCCGAGCGTACTAGTAATTAATAGCTGTATATGGGTAATATTTTTATAGTTTTCTTGTTAAACTCGGTCTAATACTTCAAAGTATATGAAAAACGGTTTAGCAAAATGCTACGTCTAACAGCATTAATGTCTGCCCAAAGGAGAGTGCAAAATATAGGCGACCTTAGCATCGCTTTGCTCGAAAAAGGGTTAAATTTATCTTCCCAAATTTCTGACAAGCTAGTCGAAAGATACATCACCACCCTCTATTTAAACGTCACCTTCAATAAAACGCCACTACAGTGAACCCTCGCCACATGATTTTAATTCATTCTAGTTATGGCATTGTAGGGTGAAAATGTTGTATAGAAAGGTATAAAAACCTATAGTAATTATCCAATGCAAACACCTGCTAGAAATCGTCGTAATTTTATATGCATACTGAACATAATAAGAATTAGTTAAAAATAATATGTTGACTTCAGTAACTATAGTTACTTACAATAGCTTTAGTTTATTTAGTACATTTAGTGGTTATGATCTGCAGTAAAATGTAGCATTACGATGTATGTTGTGCAGTACGTATCATAGGGAGTTCTTACCTTCGAGACAGAAGTATAACATGAACGTTGAATCCAACTTAAACCAATTTACCTTACTAAACACCTACTTAAAGCTAAGTTTTAGTATGTACATGTATTTTACTAAACTGAACTTCGACATCGTCTAAAATTTTATCACCTGTCTGTTTCATTATTATTTCCTGCTATAACAAATAACTGAACGAACAAATTGAGAGAGCGGGAGCATTGTATTTCAATCGTTCTGGGCGAGATTTCGGCGAATAGCATATCAGCATCTTCGTTATTATGATATAATCAGAACGCTGACTTGCCAAATTTGAGTTATGAGAGAATTTTTTGTTGATATCGGAATGACGAAAAAAATGTTGTATGGCAAGGGTGGAAAATCATTGTTTTGCACATCAGAAAGGCGAAAAAATTGTATAATAAGGTCATCATGACCCTATTATACAATACATGACCCGAGGGCATATAAAAGAAGGGTTGAAAAATAGACTGCCACGACGTTTAAGTTGAGGTTTTACGGTAGGTTACTATGCACCCGTTTAAAAAATACAGTGGCTCTCTGACAGTAATCCGTTCTGACGTTGGGATTAGAAAGTGAAAAGGTCGTATGGAGAGGTATAGGAACCTATAGTGATTATCTAAAGAAAACCCTTAGCAAAAACATCAAAGTTTTATATAGGTACTGTAAATATTAAAAATGAACAACAAAATAGTATAGTAACCTGGACAACTGTAGTTACCTATTTAGTGGTTATGATCTGCAATAAAATGTAACATAACTATGTACAGTACTTTATGAAGTTTTCACTTTTGAGACAAATGTAGTGGCTAACTGCAGTGTGAGAGAGACTTGGACAACAATGCTAGGTACACTAGGCTTTGTGACGCCACATAACATAAACTTCGAATTTACCTAAAAGTGAGTTTAGCTTATCAAACACACACCTAAAGCTATGTTTTAATATTTAACTAAACGTGACTTTAATTTTGTCATCAGTTTAATGTTTATTTTACCGATTTCTGCCGTAGCGTTTTTTGTCTCGCTCTCATTACATCTTTTAGCCGAGTTTATTAAAACTTTTGTTCAAACTAATTTGACAAGAAAAACCAAGCGCTGCTGTTCAAATTTAAACTTTGGAGAAAAATGTTGATGTCATCATACTAAAACGGGGTCTAAAAAAATTTGTGTTTCACATCGTTAAGCGAAAAAACTGTAAGACAGGGACGACGTAACTCAGCGGCTCACTGTAAGTTTTAATCTTACACTAGAAACTTAATGATAATTTTGTATTCTTCCGGCTTGGTTTTCTTTCCCTCGATTTTAGCCAGCCATGGTAAATCCTTTTTGATCAGATGAAAGAGACCAAGTGATGCTGTTTTCGAATGCAGCCTCTCACTTACTCGGCCACCCAGCAACTGCATCAGGAACTGTCTCATATGCTCGTATCTCAAATTTGTCTCGTATCTCAAGGCAAAGGTTTGCTCGAAAATGTCCTCGTATCCTGAATTTCTCATGTCGAGCTATGACTGCATTTTATTCTACACTTGTTCTATTCCATTCTATATATTATATATATATATTACTTTATTGACAACTCAATTTGTGTTTAAAATGCCTTTGCTAAGAGAACGGGTATTAGGTGGAAGATTGTTAAAGCAGTTGGCAATGATCTTTTCAAGGTAATTGATATTGGTATGCAATTTTTTCATATTTATTAAGTTGAAATGAATTGAAAACTTGTAAATGTCATGTAACTTCTAGACTGATTTCTTCATTGCATTTCTTTACCGAAAACATTTGTCTCTGAGCATTTCTTAATATAAAATTAATTGAAGTCTTAGTAAGTCTCAGAAAGGATTTTCATATTTTATTTCTACTTAATCCCCCAACAATATTGGTATCACGCTTTCATTCATTATAATATATAATTAAAAATTTGTCTTCTTTCGATGTGCCAAACTAAACTGTCTCATGTTCTTAGGACACGTATAGATCCTCAATACGACTAGTATGTTCTGTTTGAGTTTTGAAAGAAATTATTGTTTCCAACATTGCTAGATTTTATAAGGTTATAATAAAATAACTCAAATGAATTAGTCTTCCTTTACTAAGCTCGTATGGTCATGCTACGCCTGCATGTTATAAAGGAAGAAGATGTCAGTGGATCAAACAAGAACAGAAAGTCTAACAGATGAAGCTGTTGGCGATGTCACGGTAAGCAACTCATAGTATTTAACAGATGAAGCTGTTGGCGATGTCACGGTAAGCAACTCATAGTATTTAACAGATGAAGCTGTTGGCGATGTCACGGTAAGCAACTCATAGTATTTAACAGATGAAGCTGTTGGCGATGTCACGGTAAGCAACTCATAGTATTTAACAGATGAAGCTGTTGGCGATGTCACGGTAAGCAACTCATAGTATTTAACAGATGAAGCTGTTGGCGATGTCACGGTAAGCAACTCATAGTATTTAACAGATGAAGCTGTTGGCGATGTCACGGTAAGCAACTCATAGTATTTAACAGATGAAGCTGTTGGCGATGTCACGGTAAGCAACTCATAGTATTTAACAGGGATTAAAACAGTCCGATTAAAATCAAATGATTTAAATCGTGATTTAAATTTTCCTAAATAAATCATGTTTGATGATTTTTTCCATGTCAAAGGCTATGTTTTAAATCATCCTAAAATATCATGTTTGATTTATTTTCTTCAGAACTTTCCCATCTCATAGGTGGACCCCCAAAATGGGACTTATAGAGGTCTACTGTGAATATGAACTGCACGACTTGGTCAAAATTAAAATAAAAACAACGTGTAATAAATTAAAGTGATGCAAAGTTGTTTTGTTATGTTGCTAATGTTTTCATGTGGCACACTTCAACAAAATAAACTAATATTATGTTAGCGGTTATGAAAAAAAAAGCTGGTAATTGATGTTTTCAAAAACGTCATGATTTTTTCCAACCCTGGCATTTAAGTTTCAGTGCACCAAACGGTAAAAAGTCTCATTCTTATATTTTTGTTTATATGTGCCCATATCAGTTGTTCCACTCCACTTATAATCAGTGTTTAAAAGTGTACATGACATATGCATTAACGATTTTACACTAGGAGACCACGAGGAAACGCAAGAGAACCCGTTCCAATACAGACAGCGGTATAGATCCTGAGTCAAACCTGGATTCATCACTACCTAATCATCTTTTCAGCCAACCACCTAGTAAAAAATTGAAAGAGAATGCATTGTCAAATGGTAGGTTTACTCAGTGGTACATTGTGCCAAGTCTTGCATTCTATTCACGATTCGGAACTGATTTTCTGCATCTTTAGTTTTACATCATATACAATATCTTGCATCTAAATGCAGCTTGGGAAGGCTCTATAGGGAATGGCTGATATCTTTAGTTATTGATCATCTTTCAATTAGCATCAGATCATGCTTTATTGGTAAGTTTCCATAAAGCTATATAGTGTAGCGAAACATCAGTGCTGTCAGTGCTGAAACACTATACTGTGCCAACAAGTTAATCAAGTATCCGTAGGGTGCTATATTAGAGTGATGGTTGTTCAACGCCTTATGTAAAGGCATGTCTGTATATGAAGTAACAGGGAAGCAAGACCTATGCTCATGCACAAGTGTGACCCCATTGGTCGCTAAGGCTGTTTCCATGGGACAAAGATGGCGCATATCATGGGTATTTCGCTTCAAAAAAGCAACATTGAAACACAGCAGACTGAGAGAGACATGGCTTTCTCTATGATGTCATTGCAGCACCATATAGGGGTGTGTCGTTACACTCTTGCTATATAGAAACTTAGTATATGTGAAACATTTACCCAGAGTGCATGTGCCTACTTCAACTTTTTATTAATATAATGGAGCTTCTACATACAAATATGCAAGATGTTCCTTGATCAGCTTCACGTCTTATTTAGCTGTTCATATCTTTAGTCAAATATTTGTATAATAACGCAATCAGACTTTGTCATACAATATTAATCCATTTCTATATTTGCTTTGTATGTTGAAACTGTGATATGCTAAAGCAATTACTCTTATAAGAATACTTGTTTCATTTAGTTCATTTTGCAGGTTGCAAACTTAACAACTGCTTTAGCTAGGGTCATGCATGACTAAAACAAATAGATTATATAATACTATGTAAAAACTGAATTAATAAATTGAAGTTAGAATTAGTATGCACAAAGTTAAATAAAGTAATCTTCACAAAAAACACGCCTTGACGACAGGTGAATCGAGGCCTAGCCTTGGCGATGAAGGGGACTGATGGTGTGTAGTAGTTGGAGGTCAGGATAACTTCAACTATGGGAAATTTAGGCGAACATAACTCCTCCATATTGCCATTTTCTATGTTTGTTGCTTTTAAAATTATATTTTTGATCGACTTGTCAAGTTTTGTCTACTGTTTCTATATGGCTTCACAGAGTTTTTTACGAGCTTTTCTAAAAGTTTTTACGCTTTGTTTTCTTTTTTTTCTTTCATCACTATGAAAAATATTGTATTCCTGTATCCACCACCCCTACCGGTCGCACTTGTATTTGTAGAAACTGATTTTAAAACTAAAAAGTGAGGTATGAAGCAATGTTTTTAAAATTCTTGCAATAGAGAACTAAACTATGGGAAACGAAACTGCATCTATATGTATTGATTTACATAATTGCAGTATTTTGACAAACTTTAAACATTGTTAAGTTAAAAATCATTTTGTACATAATGACGAATACTTATTCAAATTTTACCTGGTATGTCATAAAATATACATGTTCAGTGATCGCAGGTCAAGGTTTTAGTGTACCCGCAATTGTTAGTTCATTCCACACCCCAAATCTTACGATAGTCTCATGAGAATTCTTCTTAATTAAATGCTACGGAAAAAAACGCATTGCAATTAAACAAAAACATTAAAAGATAAAAAACAGGTAAAAGATAAAAAAAATTGAACAAAAAGTAATCAATACAAAAAGATTTTAATATTACGTAACCTTAGAGAATCGGAGTGTACTCTTGGCAATCTAGGTACATGGTCCCAGAGGTAGAGGTGGTGATAGAGATATATGGTATAACAACCCAACCTGTTTTAATATTGTCTATAGATATTTTTGTCTTGGTAGTTGATCTGAGTTTAGGGTGCTTTCAGATTTCCTTATATGGCTTCCTCTATTGTAAAAGTCAAATATTGCTATGACGACTGGGGTATATCTGATGAGCAATAATTTATGTCTACATATGTTGTACCCATACACCTGGTGTTATTTTCTGCGCTTTCTAGAAAATCATAATGTACGTACAGTCAAACTAAAATATTCTGTAACAACCTCCAGAGTTTTATTTATTTTATTTACTGGTTTGGTGGCTTGTTTTCACCGTCCATAGAAAAGACAAATATGTAACATTGAATCGTGAAGTTTTAACTTGGCATGTATATTTTTGTGTTATTCCCATAATTCAGGTTTTTTAAAATTATTGTCTTTGTATTTTTGCAAAACATCGAACATCGCGGGTTGAAAATTACTTAAGAGTGTGGAATTAACCAATTGTTCAATTTTCTATTGAATTTTGGAAACTTTGTAGGTTAGTATACGTGTAAGTAGAGGTTTGACTATATAGCGCAACATAAACTATGCAGAATATGATGATATAGGGCTGCCAAACAATGGCCAGCTAGTCATAACATACCTGCTTGAACAATTGGTAACTCATATATTAAATGTTGTATTAAACATTCTTCCATTCTAAGCCTTATAAACCTTTCATGCTGCTCACAGCTTTTGCAGCTGATTCCTGGCAAATATTTTATCATGACCATATAATTCTCCATAAAACAAAAAATAACATACTGTTTTCAGTTTCTAAATCCTCCACTCTCAGATGTAATTTCATATTTAGGTTTTGTTCTCTTGCCTTCTGTAAGAATCACTTGGGTTCATCTGGTAATATTACTCGTTGTTTAGGCTTGGCTGATGCTCAAATAAAGGACCACTCATTGAATGCTGGCGAGGAGCTGACCCGCTCTATGGGAGATGAGACAATAAATAACGTACTAAATCCATCTGCCGTAAAGTCCCAGCATATAAATGAATCACAAAGTTTAGATTTAGTAGATGCGTCTCCATCTAAGTCGCCAAAGAAAAAAAAGAAGAAAAAACACAAGTCGCTGGATCCCGATGAGAGGCCAGACATATCAGAACTTTCAGCTGTTAGCCTTGACCTTAGCATGGATAATTCAGAGAAAAAAGTTGTGAAGAAAAAGAAGCACAAGAGTAGAAGAAGTGATTTAGAAGCAGAGTCCGAGAGTGCTGCTGACTTATCGATGTCTGTCGGAGATAATGGTTTGGAGTCGAGTAGGTCAAAGAAAAAGAGCAAGCATAAACGACACAGCACTCTAGAGTGAACGTAGTCTGTGTTGGAAGTTATCACCACCTATCTTGTGAAAACATTACAAATCTACAGTAACATACATTGTATTTGCTTGAGAATGTGGGATATAAGCAATGCTAATTTTATGGAGAATTGCCGGAGAACTAAGATATTTGCTTGTCAATAGCAGTAAATAATAGGAAGTCATCGCTTGTTTTATCATGCATACCGGGTATGCTTTAACTTCTTAAAGCTTCGTCTTGTTTCCATCAGTCTTCTTTAAACTTCTCTTATTATTTTACATTACAATGATGGTTATAATTGTGTCAAATTGTTGACATGACCTTTATGTCATGCATGCAGAAGTTCCATAGCAATCAACTATATGGAACATATAGTTGTCTTTTGTAAAAATATCAATGCTATAGAATAGTCAGAATTTGGCTCCTATGTGTAAAGGCATAATGTGGCAAATCATTGTATGATTTAAATAAATGTAAGTTTCAGCAACAGACCTTAATAATGTTGTGTACAACCCCAAGCAGCTAAAGTTCCCTGCTGGTAAACACAATTGGAACTAGGCTGCACTCACGAGCTGTAGTGATTGGATCATGGACACATCTATATTAGTCCTATATCAGTGTTATGGGGGAATAAATATTGTTATGTAGATGATTGACCAGTTAAATGCCCCTTGAACACATTTTTATAAATATTATTTATTTCACATATTGGCAATCTTGCAAAATTTCACTCTAGACTAATTAATATGACGAAGGGTCCACACTTCGACGGACTAATCAGGAAATTAAACCGCATAATTTCTTTAGCTTTTAACGTGATTTGGGGCAGCCTCACCAGTTTATACTTTACCGGCAGCCTCTCCCCTCTAGAT
The DNA here is from genome assembly GCF_963576615.1 of Watersipora subatra. Classification (NCBI taxonomy): domain Eukaryota; kingdom Metazoa; phylum Bryozoa; class Gymnolaemata; order Cheilostomatida; family Watersiporidae; genus Watersipora; species Watersipora subatra. Next base: position 35,810,240 of record NC_088711.1, on the reverse strand, counting down.
AAACAACAAAGAGTAATGTTCGCGGATGCAGGGGTTTATGCTAAATTTATTAATGTATACCAATTTAAAAATGAGTGCGTAATTTTCATAAAACAAAGAAATCGTTTAGAATAAAAAAATACTTATAATGCACAGGTGAGAAATATTTAATAAAAATAGTAATGAAATACTGATATTGCCACATGATTTAAAAACTCATTATTAAAACCTCTTTTTGCGTGACAAGGGAGACAAAGCCTACCTAGGATAAACATGTTAGAAAATTCATGTATTTGATCCAACAAACTGACGTAGGATAGTTAATAAAACCTTTGCAGCCTTTTTAAGCAAAATGTAATTTACTTGAAAAAATCCATACATTAGTTTAGTGAATCTTTAAGAAATTGTAAATCATCAGCCATATTCCAAATGTCTTTGTCATGAAAAAGATGTTTTATGATGATGTAATGTAGGCCTAATAGCATGTTTTTGTTTCCATTGTTTAAGAAAGATATAGTTAAATATTTGATAGCATATACATGTATAAAAATACTAAAAGTTTATTTTTAGAGTGAATGATTGTAATTACTGCCATCAAAGGTTGTAGTGCAATGACATAATGAATTTAATGCGTTTATAGTTTGTGTAATGGTTTGCTTTGAACCTTAATTTTAGTTTTCGTATGACAAATTTTAATTTCAAAGTGGCGCTGTTTGTCTTAGCAATAAACCGGCATTAGTAAATGTTCCATCAGTGCTGTGGATAGACCCAAATATCTGATACATCATAATTATCTAATATTTTAAAGACAGCATAGGACTGTTTCAGTCGTAAGCTCTGGTGATAACACTCAACAAAGACAGTAATGGATTATAAGGCTCAAAACTTATTGAAGATAATGATCTTATAACAGCATCAAACACCAGTGCTTAAATTATCTATAACTCTATTTTCAAGTTAGTAGTAAGAGTTCAAAAGTGACACTGTTTTGATGCTTTTTACATGTTTAAGAGAAAATACTACTGTGCTCTTTACACTCAGCCCTATGTAGTTACTGTCTCTCTATACTCAGGCCTATGGAGTTACTGTTTCCCTATACTCATCCCCATGTTGTTACTGTCTCTCTATACTCAGGCCTATGGAGTTACTGTCTCTCTATACTCAGGCCTATGGAGTTACTGTCTCTCTATACTCAGGCCTATGGAGTTACTGTCTCTCTATACTCATCCCTATGTAATTACTGTCTCTCTATACTCATCCCTATGTAGTTACAGCCTCTCTATACTCATCCCTATGTAGTTACTGTCTCTCTATACTCATCCCTATGGAGTTACTGTCTCTCTATACTCATCCCCATGTTGTTACTGTCTCTCTATACTCAGGCCTATGGAGTTACTGTCTCTCTATACTCAGGCCTATGGAGTTACTGTCTCTCTATACTCAGGCCTATGGAGTTACTGTCTCTCTATACTCATCCCTATGTAATTACTGTCTCTCTATACTCAGGCCTATGGAGTTACTGTCTCTCTATACTCATCCCTATGTAGTTACTGTCTCTCTATACTCAGGCCTATGTAGTGACTGTCTCTCTACATTCATCCCTATGTAATTACTGTCTCTTTATACTCATCCCTATGTAGTTACTGTCTCTCTATACTCAGGCCTATGTAGTTACTGTCTCTCTATACTCAGGCCTATGTAGTTACTGTCTCTCTATACTCATCCCTATGTAGTTACTGTCTCTCTATACTCAGGCCTATGGAGTTACTGTCTCTCTATACTCATCCCTATGTAATTACTGTCTCTCTATACTCATCCCTATGTAATTACTGTCTCTCTATACTCATCTCTATGTAATTACTGTCTCTCTATACTCATCCCTATGTGGTTACTGTCTCTCTATACTCATCCCCATGTTGTTACTGTCTTTCTATATTCAGTCCTATGTAGTGACTGTCTCTCTATACTCAGTCCTATGTTGTTACTGTCTCTCTATACTCAGACCTATGTGATTACTGTCTCCCTATACTTATCCCTATGCTGCTTCTGCCTTTCTATTATACTCAGCTCTATGTAATTACTGTGTCTCTATATTCATCCCTATGTTGTTCCTGTATGTCTATACTCAGCCCTATGTTGTTACTGTCTCTCTATACTTAGCTCCATGTGATTTCGGTCATTCCCACTAACAGTTCCACAATCCCAGAATAATTGTCATTAACAGTTCTTAGACATGCTAATAGAAAGGTGCTCAGCTTATGTCTCCATATTCATCCTATACAGCAGTTTTCTGGCTATTCCTCATTTGTATAAGAGCAGGAACATGACTTACCTCGCTGACACCAAAGTTGATGTTGTTTTAAAAAAACTATATGTAGGCAGAGTCTAGTTTCACAAGAGTTATATTGGTAAAAAATCTATTATAATAAATATTCTTGTTTGCAAACTTATTTTTTGGTCACATAGACATAGACACAGACATAGACACAATTGTGTACTCAGAGAAAACACGGAGGTGAACAATAGCAGAAGGTATAAAAATGTGTTGAAAGTAGAAAAATACTGACATGTACTTTTGATTGTGTTGTTTAGAGTCTTTGAAAACTACACTAGTAAAAAAGAAAAATCAGCATTAGGAGACCAACTATGCATGTTGATGGGGCTGCAGCTACAGCAGCATTACAATTGTCTTTATCGGAGCAGACACATAGTTCCCCAGTTACCATTTCTCCAATGTACGAAGTTGTATACTCCCCACAACCATCCTCAAAACTGTAGTTCGACTCAGAGAGCTCTTCTAGGCAGTGACGAACATCTACAATAGTATCGACAGAGAGTATAGAGCAGCGGTTCTTAGTCTGGGATCGATCGACTCTAGGAGTTTGGTGAGTCATAATCAGTGGTTCGGTGAAGGTATATCATCGATCTTTTCGGCCACCACATAAGTGATGGCCGAAGTGAAGATTCCATGTATTTTTGTGAGCAATCCTTTTTGAGGATGCTGGACATAAACATAATGACAAGGAACAGCATTTGAAAATGACATGAGAATAGCATCTTCTAAAGTGTGGTCTTTCAAAGGCAACAGCAAATGTCACACTAATTTGCAAGGTCATGTCTTTATAAAAAGACATATAATATGTTGTGGTCCATGCATTATATGTTGGACTCAATGTGTGTTGAAATGTTCAGAACATTCCAACACACAATGTTGGAAAAATCTCAACAAATTATAGCTTGAGAAGTAAAAATATATAATATAAAATATATATGCTGACAATTGAAAATATAATATAAAAATAATGATAAAAAATGTGTAAACTAAATCCGTTTAAATTACACCTTTTGATATTTTATACTGTGTATTTTAATTACTGTTTCCGAACCTACAAAAGTTTACATTTCTGTACGGTAAAGTAATGACATCTATTGAATGTTTTCTAGTTTTTTTTATGTTGTCTATCTTTTTGTCTTGATAGTTATATCGAGTCTAAAGTACTTTTGGATCTCCTTATATATGGCTCGCTCTATTGAAAAACTCAAATATTTCTATGATGACTGGGTATATCTGATGAGCAATAATTTACCTCTACACCTATCCATACACCTGGAGTTAATATACACTTACGCTTTCTATTATACACCTACACTTTCTATTATACACCTACGCTTTCTGGTTAATACACCTACGCTTTCTGGTTAATACACCTACGCTTTCTGGTTAATATACCATATGTTAGTCAAACAAAAATATAATTTTCTAACAACCTCCAAAGTTGTGTTTATTTTTATTCACTTACATGTTGGTTCATCTTTACCATCCATGAAAAAAACAAACTTATAACATTGAGTCGATTGTACATTCTGGCAAGATATTCCACCAGGATATTGTAGGTTCTTTCCACATTTACCATCCCCAGGACCTTCACAGTCATGGCATTTTCTGTTTTGATCTGTAACTGACTCAGATATCACCATGGATACCACTAAAAAATAAATAGGCAGCAAGCTATGATAATATACCTAAAAAGCTGTGACATCTCAAAATAGCAACAACATTCTTACAAGATACAAGTTCTATCGCAATGTGTTGCCGAAGTTATTTTTATCGAATCATTTTATCAGACTTTTGGTAGAACAGCATAAAAAATTGCAGGTTTCTATGACATTTAAAAACACTAAAATATCTAATTAAACGCAATACTAAAGCTATATAAATTATAGAATTATACATAAATATAATATATAAATATTATAAATACCAGTACTATTCTTATACAAATGGTAGTCAATTGGCTCAACTTTTCCATTCATGCTTATAACTTTTAGCTAAACTTTTATGGCTTGCTAAAGCAATGTCATTTCTGAAGAAAGGTTATGAAAAGTCAGCTAGAAAAAGTGTGTAAATATTTATTGAATGCTGTCAGCTTACGTGATATTCTATTCCGTAATTCCTTGTTACTCCAAAAAAGGTTTAACACCATCTTACTAAATAACATGGTCAATGCTGCTGTTCACATCTCTCTACTGCTAACTACATTGTAGTCTGTTGTAATCGATGCTGGAAATGACAAATTAAAAGTTTAAGACTAAATATTTGAAAATTAAATAGTGAAGACATTTACAATTTACATCAGCACAATCTTTTTAGACAACTTTTGTGCTCAAAGGTATATAAACTAAAAAAATAACACAGTAAAACCTCAAACTACAATTACTTTAACCTACCAATTTTTTTACAGATAATGTAAAATTTTCGCAAGTATTTGTTTCGATATACATACAAAGTAATTTTCTGCTTTTCAATATTGATCTAGTTAAAATAATTGAGCATGGAAACCTATACTGTATTGTCAAGGTGTTTATTTTGGAGTTGTCTACTTCTGATTTGATTTTTGTCTGTGCCCTTGTGTCTATGAAGGAAATAAAAAATTTCACTTCCTGTTCCTGCACAAATTTGTTAGAGCTTATCTTATCGATTCCTTCTCTGCTATATCAAAGCAATCCTAGATTTTCAGCGTATGATGTTACAAGTTCTTAAACCATGCAATTTAGCAAATCAGCACAGGTGTACAAAGGTTCCCTTTCATATAGCTTGGTACTAGTGTGCAAAGAATCTCAAACAGAGCCTTGTACCTTTTTTAGGTTTAAAATAATGAAGTCCAATAACACTAGCAGCAACGGAAGTTACTAAAACTAGAAAAGCAATGCTTTTCTAGTTTTTGCTTTTCTTAAAATCAAATCAAAAGCTCATAACCAAGTGGATAAGCATCAGTGAATAAATTTTTTAAAAACTCTTTATGAAGCTGTCTAGTCATCAACATGACGAGAAAGTGATGTGAAGAAGTAAGCACTAAGCGCGTAAAAGGGAAAAACTTTCATTCAATTTAGAAAAATTTAAAAACACAAAGTGTGGATATAATATGCAGTATTATTAGGAACTATTGAGAAGTATGTAAGGAAGTGGAACAAAAAACGAATTATTTTGTTGTCCACTTTGGTTCAGTTCATGTAGTGATGTGTGTTGGCGTAGTGTTGTGGAGGTAAGTGGTCCTAACTGTGAAATGACAAAGCCGTGAAGTGTCGGTGTTGAAGAGGTACAAGTGAGCGTTAAAATTTAATTTTTGGGAAGTGGTAGAAGTTATGATTTAAAAATAAAAGGAGAGGTGTAGAGTGGGTTGGTGGCGTAATATAGATTGTGTTCTGACGTGATGTAGATCTGATGTGACGAGATGTAAAATTGATTGTGTTGTGACATGGCGTTATCCAAAGCTGATGCTTGGTGAGCACGGTAATGGTTCGTGGGAGAGATTTGTAGAAAAGATGAATTTGTGTATTGAGAGTGCATTTAAGAGGAGAGGTTATGAAGGTGAAGGTGGCAGTAGTTGTCCTATTATGAGAGGTAGAGCTAAGTTGATGCCGCTATTGAGAGCTATTGGGCACAATAGTAAAGAAGTATTGAAAGATGCAGGGTTTGATGTAATTGGTGTTAATTCCATTAATGAAAAGGCAAGGGGGATTTTGCAAAATTATTATGGTAAACAGGAGAGCATGTTTGTAAAGGGGCATAAGTTTTTGACGCTGGAGAGACACTTGGAGAAAGTAATAGAGAGTTCTTGCTATGAGTTGAGAGTTTAAGCAGATATGCTGGGGTAGCAAATAATGCTGATAGAGAAAGGTTTGCTCTAATAGTGGCAGTTACCGGGTTAAGAGATAGAGAAGTGAGTAGAGACTTGATGAAGAATACCAAATTGACTTGGGGGATGTTGACTGAGACATTGAAAACTCGTGTGATGGCAAATAATTCAGACGGGTTCTTGAGAGCAGATAGCAGAGGTAGCGACTTAAAAAGTAAGAATAAGTAGGAGGTAGCGAGGGTATCAGAGTGCGACAGCTATGCGCAATACCGGAGTGGTGGTGGGGATAGAGGATACGATTCAGGAGGTTGAAATTCTTCTAGAAGTAGTTCTAGAAAAGGAAAAAGTAATCCTAAGGGTGATATAAAGAATCATGGAGATAATAGTGATGACCGTGATGTTAATAGGTATAGGGCAAGGGGTCAAGCGTATAGCAAGGACAGGGACAGTAGGAGGTATAGAGAAAATAGCAGGGAGAGATATGTCTCTAGTTATAAAGCAAGTAGTAGAAAAGGTAGAGAAGATAGAGTCTGCTACGATTGCAAGCATAGTGGCCATGAGATGAGGAGCTGTCCCTCCATTAAATGTTATTCTTGTGGGCAACGAGGTCATTTATCCCGAAACTGAAAATATAAGGACAGAGAAGTAAGCTATGGCAGAAGTCGAGGTAGCAGCGGAAGGCAAGGAAGTAGCCATAACAACAGTGTTGGAAAGTATGGCAGTCGAGATAGCAGTATGGAGAGGTATTGGAGCCGAGATGGCACTCATGATGCAAGGGATAAGTAGAGTAGACCCAGAGATTACAGTATGAACAGGTATGAGAGAGACAGTCGGTATGAGAAGTGAGAGATAGATAGGCATGATGAAAGGTACAGTGACCGTAGCAGGGGTATAAGTGTAAGATTTGCTGGCTCTAGAGATAAATATGGTGAAGATCAATAACTAGGCCAGATAATTGTGCAGTATTTATAAGTTATTGGAGTAAATGTTGAGTTTACATTCGATACTGGAGCTGAGGTGTCAATAGTAACCGAGGCGACAGCTAATAGGGTAAACCTATGGTTAAAGAAGCTATCAACTTTTTTAGAAAATTCTGATGGTAGTGAGTTGAATGTGGTTGGAAGTGTGGTAGTTCATTTCGAAAGTAAACACATAACTATGGATGCTGAAGTTTACGTAATGAAAGGGTTGAGAACGAACTTTTTGGGTATAACTGAGTTGAAACAGCTAAAATTATTGGCTGTTGTAAATTCGTTATGCAAGGGCAAGTTTGAGTTCGTTAAGGAGTGTAGAAGTATTAAGCTAGTTTGGCTGTTTTTGTTGAAAGCCACTATTGCTGGGTTAAGTTGTGATGTTTCAGATGATCTTAAACTGCAAAACCTGGCAAACAAGTCTGACAGTTGAGACAGTTTAACAGGGTTGAGAAAGGTTATACAGGTCGAGATTTGTGAACTTGTGAAACCAAAGGAGTGACGAGTAATGTATGCACAGCAATAGAAAGGTATATCGAAAACCAGCACTAAGACAGTGGTGGAGACATTGGTAGTCAAGGGGGGACAACCCAAAGCACCAGAAAGGTGAACGTCTCTATGGAGCATGATAAGGAACACAGTAATGCTGAGGTAAGTGAAGGTACTAAGAAAGTGGTTGGACTAGTATCTGTAATGGAGGTGTGCTATTATTATTGGGGAGAGCGAGGCGAAAACGGAAGAGACAGAGATGAGGTTGAGGAGTCATTACTGACCCAACAAAACGTCTCTGGGCTAGTTGGGGTTGGTGGAAGTAGTGTTGGCCATGTTGTTGGTAATGGTGGCAGTGTTGGTGGTGACAGTGGAAGTATTGGTAGTGGTCAGGGTGATGGAGGTAGAGGTCAGGGTGATTAAAAAGTGAGTACGCGCTGGTAATGGTGCTGGCAGCAACAAGGAGAGTATTTTTGGCAGTTGCACAGGGTCAGACAAGCCAGAGGCATAGCTTATGGAGACTACCCTAACGGAGTCAGGTAACGAGCGACACAAGTAAGGTGAATTACTACGCCTGCTTGTTGGTAGTTATGGTGTGGCCAGAAAATAGAAAAAAGAGGACATGTTGTATTATGGGACTTGTTAGGTTCAGTCTATATCGGCGTCTGAGCTGAAAGCAGCTGCGGGTGGTCGTGGTAATTACGGGGAACAATTAAAGCTAGTGGATACAATTAGTGGATAAAGCTAGTGGATAAGATAGTATTAGGCAGTATTAGGTAGCATATAAGGAAGTGGAGCGAACGACGGATTTTTGTCTTCTCCCTCATTGCTTCAGTTCATGTAAGTTCATCCATCTATAAATCACAGGCAGTTTGATTTAACAATTGACATGGGTTTTTATTATGCGTTGCATTGTATGAACGGCTACGTCAACAAGTTCTTTTGCAACAGCCTTATAAGGACTCCGGTTCAAACCTAATACCGCTATTGATATCCCGCAATAGGCAATACTTAGAAAATGAGATTGTGACAATTGTTATAAATACAGTTTACCAGATTGCATAATACACTAATTCGCTATTGTATAGTAATTCCAATAAGTTAAAAGAGCAAAGTAAACAACAATCACCTGACGCAGCTATCAATGAGCTCAAGATATATTTCATGGATGCTCGCTTGTGTTGACGTTTACTAGCTTATCCTAGGCGTTTCGTCGCGTTTTCTAGCACTATAATTATACCCGAGTGGAACATATAATCATAATCGTAAACTCGGCATTATACAGTTTTGATAGCTCTCCGCCTACCGAATATGGCTTACATGGCTTACATTGAAATAGCATTGTCACACGATCGCGATATGGTAATACAAAGACACGGTTAGACAATGATTGCCCTTGTGGCTTGTAATCAGACGCAGATTCACGAGTACATACTGTAAATCTATTTTACAATTTGCGCAAGGCGTAACATCTGTGCGTAGATTACACGGAGGCTTTACAGTTTTAGTCGTCCCAACTTTTTCAGCTCTACGTCAGATGTTTGTATGTATGTAGCCAAGTTATCAATAGCCGTCATTTTATAGTGCTTGATACGGTTAGGGGACTTAACGTAAACTCAACTCCGGAATATGGAAAAGCAAAATGTAAGCTATTAGCCTGCGAGCCTGTTGGGCTAAAAAACCAGGTATCAATATTAGGTTGACTAAACAAACTTGCTGTTTCTCGAATCTTACGTAGGTGAAGGACATCGATAAAATCTTCGGATTAAGCATTTTTTATTTTGTACAGGGCACAAGTGAGCGTCTTGAGACAGCTTTTATCCGGTAGAGTAACACGGTGAACATAATATTTAAAAGCTATAACTTTTACATTGATTGGCTCACAAATGACTCTCGCTAAGCTGAAACATGTTTGTGCGATGAGCCCGTTTTGTCATGGTGACAAAAAGCGCAAATACAAAAAAGTGAAAGAATAAAGATTGAGCTTTATCTGTGTGGTGGTAATATATTAGTTTTTAAATGTGCAAGTCTAAAACAGCTTTTACTAAAAGTTAGCTTTTTTTGAAAACACCTTATTACAAAGATATTCCTTACTGAGAGCTGTCTTTGTTGGGAGAACACAACTCATTAAAAAAATAGTTTTCACTAGGAGTTGTCTTTGTTGGGAGAGCACAACTCGTTAAAAACTTGAACGTTTAACGCAGAATACATAAATTACATGTATTTTTAGTTGTGTTCATGTAGTAAGAAATCATAGCCTTATAATCTACAGAAATTGCCAAATTCAATTTTCTCAGCTTGAGTAATTTGCTATAATGTTCCTATTATCAATGATATACAGCCCCTATGGGGGCCAATATCATTGCTATTATCAATGATAGCTTATATGAAAGTCCGTGGCCAACACTTATAGTAATGAATGAGCAGCATTTGAATACAATTACGTACATAGAGCTCGAGATTTACTGTTACCTCTAATGATGATCACTAGTTCAGTTCTTTTCACATTTGAAAATTCGTCATTAAGTTGACTAGAAATTCCCCTGTCATACAGCCCACGACCAAAGTGATATTGGAAAAAAGAAAGGGTACTGATGGTTGAGAAATGCAATATTAGCAGTCAAATGGCACTGCAGTGCCATTGATAACTGCAATGGTAGCTGTATTGTACTGGGTGTGGGTGTTATTATGTACAACAAACAGCAATAATGAAAGGAAAAGATTATATGTTTATATCTCTCCCCTGCATTAGGAGAAATGCAATATTAGAAGTAAAATGCACTGATATTATTAGAATAACCAATATTATTAATATAACAATACAGTAATAATAGAAAACCAATGCACAATTTTGTTTACATTTCAAAACGTCATAGCTAACAATATCAAGAAGTTGTGATATTTATATAGACTTTTAGAAAATCTATTTAACAAAACTCTTTGGAAAAAATAATAACAGTAACATATTGCCCATCATCGATGTTGTTAGTGTGACTATAACACTTCAATAGTCATCCAAACTTGTAATTAAATATTGTAATAATCTCATAAGAATCGTTAAAAAAAAATATCATCGTCATTTCCTTTACTTACAGTGCGTTGGACATCAGTTAGAATACAATAGTACTCAAAATGTTCCAAAATGTCAGTTACTTTGAAATTGGCAAAAAAGAAACGATTTCAGTACTCCTACGTTAATTACAAAAACCTTCGGCAATTCGACAATGCTATAGACTGGTGAAATGTGCACGTTATTTTTTCGGGAAATGCTCACGACTTAATGGTTCTATTCTCTGTCGCTTGGCGGTTCGTTTGCCGGTTTTAATTTTGATACAAGCAAGGCTTGGCAAGTTTTAATAACGATTTTCCGCCAAATTAATCTGTCTATTTGTGTATAATCCGATCAGATGGGTAAGTTTTAAGATACTGTCGACAATTTACAAAGACTTGGTAACATATTTAAATATGTTTTTATGTGTTTTGTATCGTTATTATACTTAAACGACTCTACACAAAAATGGTTAAATTTGTTGAGGAGATTTCGGTACAAGGGTTTGCGACGTTGTTGATGAACAATTTTTGTGAGTTGTGTGGACATGCATTTATCATAAAACTCTCAAACCTTCGCTCCGCTCGCTTAGTCGTGGGACAACAAAACATTTATTGCACATTTATCTTTTTTGACCCCAACCTGACCCCGACCCCAACCATAAGTGTAAATTTGACAAACTTTTTATATATATTATTATTATTATTAGTTATTGTAGTTTAGATAATTAGAACGACTAATGCTAATTTATTTTGCTCGGCATCTCCTATTGCTATCAGTAGCTTGTGCATTTATGTGAGGCCTTACCAAATACTGCTCACATGTATACTGTTTCTCAACTATTAATTATCCCTGCCAGTCCAGTGCACTGTGAATGATCGTCAAGTGTCTCAATAAAACACAGTGAAGAGTGAATAATTGTCTGCAAAGTTATTGCGAATTACCTAAAGGCAGTCGATTGGTGCAGGTGTTAGGGCGCTGATTGTCATGAGCTCGAGTCTCGTTTGAAGCAAACTTTTATCCTAACCTCTAACTGTGGCTTCACACGGACAGCAGACAGGCAGACAGCAGACAGACAGCAGGCAGACAGACAGCAGACACAGCTCTTATTACAGTAAAATCATCATTTTCAACATTCTTTGTGAATCTTAATCAATTAAGCATTAATCAACCAATCTTTACTATAATAAGATCTTTGTCTGTTCGTTTGTCCGAAGCCATGCTAAAAGCATTAGCAAAAATAATTCCACAGCATGAGGATCAAACCCAGATATTCAGCTTTCTTGCCACATGTGCTACCATCAGCGCCGCTTCATCACCTTTCCTAATAGAGAATTAATTGTACAGATACTCATGACACAATTTTTCATTATTCTAACGATGCACAGAGCTGACAGCCTACTGGTTCCTTCCTATAATGTGTGCTTATTATTGTCTATAGACACAGTTGTTATCAATACAAAAAATACTAACTCTAAGATAACTACTCATTGATGCCCAAATCTAAAATGCCTTGCAGTTGCAGTAAATTTTTGGCTAGTTGCATTAGATTTGCAGTAGCAGCAGTAAGCATACCACAGCCATGCAGTATGCAGTATAGTTGTGTACATTCACTACTGCGCAGTACGCAGTATATTTGCAGTACAACTACACTGAAACATGGATAACTCGCCCTCGGATATAGCGAACACATGGTTAACTCGACTGGATTTGCTTGGTCCGTTCCCACGCAATGATAAATGGCTCTATATAACTCGAACTCAACACTGTTAATTCAAACTGTTTTTTGCCCAACGGCTACCGAAACGGTTGCTATCGCTTTAGAAAATCACTTTATTCCAAGCCATAGAGGTAAACCTCAACTTTTCGTAATTCATAAGCGTCGTTACTACCTCCATCGGCAAAATATTTTTGTCAACGACTGTTCTAAAGGTTTGGTGAAATTTGATTTATACTGCGATACGATGAATAGCACGGGCTAGCCGGGTCACAGGCGCAAGGATTTTTGCCATGCACGTACAAAACAAAAACAGCATGTTGTTTTTGTTTTGTATTTGCGTGGCGAAAATCCTTGAGTGCGTGACCCGGCTAGCCCGTGATGAATAGTTTTCCGACATTGATTCCGTGTTGAATCAACGTCGGAATGTTGAATGTTTAAAACGTTTTAAAAATTGTGGTAATTAAACGTATACGTTGTCTTAGCTAAAAAAACTATTCATCGTTTGACCTAAACACAGAATACGTGTGTACATTCAATAAGTATTCATTCAAAAAACGTTAGTGATATACAATGTACCGTAAAACCTTGTAAAACTTTTAATTGAACTGCCTCGGTGTGTTGCTCTTAACGAATGCCAGGTAAAGTAAGTTAATCTTTGCATAAACTTCAAGAAAAATCGGCAAAATTGATCGTGGGTAAAACGCTCAAAAGAAAAAGATGTCTTTTCTTTTGAGCATTTCAGCAACGATCAAGTTTTGCCAATGTCAATCTAAAAAACGTCCTGGCAATAACATCACCTCAAACAACAAACCAATCTCAAGTGATAGAAAAATCTCTATACTTTTTGATAAAAACGTTTTAAACTTTACATTAGAAGCATTTAATTTGAAACAAGCCATTTGTGCTTTTGATTTATATTATAGTTTGTATATGTTCATGTATCTACTAATAAATAAGTAAATACATGGACTTGTGACAGTGCTCTGATAACTTGAACACTCTGATAATTCGAACACTTTTGCTCGGTCCCTTGAAGTTTGAGTTATCCGAGTTTCACTGTATTTTCTAATGTGTAGTAAGCAGAATGGGTGCAGTAGCACAATTACCTACATTGTGCAGTGCTAGATGCACATGTGGGAGTGTTGCTAGTGCACATTTTGTCAGGCTGAATGCTGTTGAGACTTTTGCACTGCACACACTGCACATACTGCACGTAAAGCACATTTTCATAAAAATTCATCACAAAATCAAGTATTGAGTTTACTTGGTCGTAACCACAATGCAACTACCAGATAGGAATGGTGCTCAAACTTGAGTAAAAGTGGGCAAAAAATTGGCTTGTTGTATATGGCTGAAATTAAAATATACGACAGTTGTAATATATAAGAGTAATGAAAATACAATACACAAAGATCTCAATTTCATTGATAGGAATGGTGATAATGATCGACTCCCTATTTCAAAATGATATGGGCGTAAGTGTGGAAGTTTATGAGTTTGCTACATATAGCGTCTGACAATCTTTTGTAAAATGCAGCTGCTTGATGCTTACAAAGCCAGCAGTGTCAGTTGATCTATAGCATCAAGTCCATACTACTGCGCAGTTGCACTACACATGCAGTTTCAAGTTTTAAAAAATGTGTATTTTCATTGTGCGTAAATTACTGGGTTTCAAGTAATACGACATGAACATGAATGTGCAGTAGTTCTTAGTTTGCAATTAGCGGTAAGAATACTGGTGCAGTAACCGTGGATATCAACTGCGCATTGGAAAATTGTAATGCACTGCAAAATTACTGCTTACTGCCCAACAATGATGCATTGTTGCAGTATGCAGTAATTTCAATGCAGTAATTCAATGCTACAATTTCACTTACTATAGTGTGTCTTTATTACTGTTGTTATTATGTCTCTTTGTATTGTAGTTGTGCAGCAAGTCATCATAATGTCTTTGTTTCTACATCTGCTTGTCACTTAAAGGTTTACTTGCAACAAATTTCACATTACAGCTATTTGGTATCAAAAGGTTCACCGTGTCTTACTCTGTTGTGTTGAAAATGCAAAATATGTGGAAATGTAATTACAAGCTGTTAAGAGCTCAAAAACGAGCAGTTAATCGCCGCTCAAGCAATTTGGTTATTGTTTTGACACGTGATGTTATCACGTGAATTAAAAGGCCAAATAAAGGGCTCAATATAAAACTTCTCGTAGCACTAGTTTATGACAAACACTTCAGGTTTTATCGAAAAGCCCGTATCAAATATAGATGCTCGCTACTTTACAGTTATGTTTCGGTTTGGTCTAATCATCTAGTCGTAATCTGATCATGTGACCCATACTTCCTGATAAACAGCGTACATAATTTCTGCAGCATTTTCCGACTATCCCAGGTGACCAACAGGCTCGTTATGTGTATCAGAAGATGATATGCACTCCTTCGAGCTAAGGTTAAAAGATAAAACGAATTTATACGGTGGGTTTTGAGATATCAGTGCTCAAAATGGCAGTATTACAATGATGATGAAATAGACGTGTAAAGAGAATATACATGGTTTTATTGAATGCGAGAAGAATATTCCTGACAATATTTCGACGAATGAGGTTGCATGAATGTGTAAACAGAAGCCTACGCCCCATTTGAGTTCAGCTAGACCCCATTTGAGTTCAGCTATGCCCCATTTGAGCCGTCTTGGAAAGGGATTCTAATCTACGGCGTTTTCGTAATGGCTGCGATGAACTGTTCGTTTTTGAGCTTTTAAGAACTTGTAATCACATTTCCACATATTTTGCACCTACAACACAGCAGAATAAGACATGGTGAATCTTTTGATACCAAATAACTGTAATGTGAATTTTGTTGCAAGTCAACCCTTAAAACTAGTCCAAGGGTTTTGTAGTTGTGCAGTAGGTCATCATAATGTCTCTGTTTCTACATCTGTTTGTCACTTAAAACTAGTACAAGGGTTTGGAGAGCAGCTGTCGTTAATAGTCAGCATAACAATATATCCTTCAGTCTGCGTGCTGTAATATAGCTTTTGAAAAACTGCTAGAATTTATATTTTTATTGTATTACTGCTTACCCACGATGCTAAGTTCTATATAATATTATTATTTATTGGATTGACTAGGCTAGCACGTTTTTCTAGCAAGTAAATTTCCATCTGTACTCCATTAGAAACCCACAACGGTCCAGTTTAAATTGCATAATTCAATTGTAACCATGCATTACATATTCTTCAGGTAATTTACATAAGCTGCCAATTTTCACTGACGTAAGCCTGTGAAGGTGTTTTAACAATTTATATTTGGGTTCTTCTCTAACAATAAAATTTGTACTATATTTCTGCTTTCATACATGTAAATGCAAAATAAAAATAAGATTTATCACAGGCAATTTGTAAACGGGTGATTTTAATACAATATATACAATAGTTATACATGCAACTCTTTAGTTGACCCTTCGAAGCCTCAGGTTTTGTCTTGTTCTGACATTTTATTAGAAAAGTAAATGCTGATCATCTCCTTTTGATGCCCATAGTCTATAATACGTCTCCTGTAATTAAAATAATATAGTGACTGTTAATACAACTATGTATGAATAGGCTATTATGCCAGATCTGGTACTTGTACCTGCAACTAGATAGCCATGAAGACCGCTACAACCTGCATCATGAGTCAGATTGGCAACGACTAAACTGGCACCACTAGCTCTAAGCTGGAGAGTGAATCTGAGCATCTTGTTGGAACAAAGTGAAATAGCCAGCAATAACAACATACAAAAACACATAAAGGTACCCCGAGCATGTTGGTGAGCACATGGTGCATGTCGTGTTATATATATATATATATATATATATATATATATAAATATATATATATATATGTGATAATTACTCAGACTCCAACAAGAATAGTTTATTTTATGATGACATTTGATATATAGGCCTACTATCTATAAGAATATGGTATTAGCCACTTATTATCCACCTGCTATCAGACAATCATGAAGATTGATACAACCTGCATCATGAGTCAGATTACTAGCGACTAAACTTGTACCACCAGCTCTAAGCTGGGTGAATCTGAGCATCCTGATGAAATAAAGTAAAATATCCAGTAATAGACTTCCCAAAAGTGCCGTGGTCACACTCAAAGGGTAGATAAACTTATCTGGCTAGCAGCTGCAGCAGACACGACTCTGTACCGCTGAGAGAGGGACTTTATTAATGCAAAAGCTAGTGTTCCTTTAGCATGCAGTTTTATAAAAATGGAATGGAATAGAATAGGCTAGTAACTACATGTTACAACTTAGATGATGGTATCAAACTTAATACCGCTATATTCTGCAGGGCTCTGTGAAATAAACACGGCATGGTTAGCATATCCTATAATTACAGCTTTACCAACAAATGCATCCAAACAGGAAATAACAGGCTTACAGTTATGTCTATGCTGGAGCTGCCTTTTAACTCGAGTTCTATTCGCTCTGTGATGAGAGGTAGGAAAGTCACCCACTTCTAGCGCTGACTCCAAGTCATCAGGAGATTTTTTGTTATTAATCTTGTTATGCTTTTTGCTGCTCGTAAACTGTGACATGAGTGACTGGTCTGCAAGGAAAGACAACATCGAAAGGTATTTGTTTATAATTTAAATGAACCTATGAGTTATCATTGTTACATATCAATTTATCAAACAGCTAAGGGTGCTGCTGATTGCACTGTGGAATGCAGTTTCTCTTTGAATATGAGCATTATTTAGCATCATCATTACTTTTGGCACCTCTCCTCTATTTAGCCAAGTGCTATTCAAACCGGTGTGCAGTTTGAAAGGAGTTATCTACTAATTGACATAGAGCAGATAATTCCAGGTTACAAACATGAATTGTTGCTACTTCATTAACCTGCTGCCGCAGGTGTATAAGGGAGGCCTGTTGTTATTTCTCAGTGTTTTAAAGAGTTGGTAACAGAGAAAGAGCAAAACATTTATTGTACCTTTTGAGATGCAAGAGTTGCGATGCTATGCAAAATACCTTACAAATTCAATATTTCAACTATTTCAATTTCAACCCTTCAATTTTTTCAACAAACGATGTAAAATGTAACACAAATATTTAACTTTACATGCAAAACAATTTCTCAAAAAAATTCAAGTTTTTAAACAACGTATATTTTTGTATGCTAAATTTATGAGGATGGTGAAAAAATGAAAATGAAAAATTCAAATATATAATTTGAGCTGGAAGAAACTTTACCTAAACTACTGTAGTTTATGCTGACTACGTCTCTTCTTACTTCAAAGTACCACAGTAAGAAGTTGGTTCAATGACATGACCTTACAATTCAGTCATGCATTGTCAGCGAGAGGCTGACCTCTCAATGCAAGTGACCTCTCTGAGAAGTTGACTTTTTAGAGAAGTTGAACTCTTAAAAGACGCTAGCAACTATTTATTTTCTACCAAAGAACTTTCAAAATGAAGTGTTAAATATTTCCACTACATATTATGCAATCTTAAATTTATAAAGGAACTACACTATAAGGAATATGCATGTGCACATATTATAAATAACACCACAGAAATTGACTTCAACTTTTGGTGCAATGAAGATCTTAGGAGAAGCATTGAATCTTGCAGATAACATGAAATCAACCCTAACGGGTGGCTGTGGCTCAGTGGTTGGAGGGCAAACTTGTGATCAATAGGTTGGTCGTGTGAGTCACACAAGCAGCATTGGTGGTGGCAACAAAGGCATCCAACCACAATCGCTCTTGTATATCAGTTAACCATCATATCAGCATCAGTACAAGATACATATGAACCCCTAATGAGTGGGGTCAGCAGTGACCTCCACTCATTTGAGGTCAGCAGTGACCCCAATGAGTGGAGAAAAGATAGTACTAGCAGAATTAATATTTAGTATAATAATTAGATAGAAAGCTAGAAACAGGGTAATAATCCTACCAACAGTCATCCTCTTTTTGGTCTTAGCACTTTTTACAGATGAGTCAGAAGCGTAGCCGTCTTTCAAAATATTGTTGAGTAGGTTCTCAGCATTCCGCACCTCTATCGCACTTTTGCCAATGTTTTTTGTCTAAAACAAGAATGGATTAGCCAGCTCTGAATAACCAAGCTTATAGAATGGCCTCAGATCTACGATACAAACGCTTGAGGCATGAAGATATTCTTTTTTTGCACCAAATGGTTAAAACTGATATCAAGAAAGACAACGTTCAGTTGAAGAAGTGCTATGAAGTTAGTGTCTAAACCTGGACGGAGCGCCGACTTACCTTACTGAACTGAGCAGCTAGAGAGTACTCAAATGTATAACTAGCTTTACTCAATTTCACTTTAATAATGTCATCTACTCCACAAGACAAGCTTCATCCCTAACAATTAACTAACTGAGACCAGTTGTTAAAGATTGTGCATGGAGCAGCTTTCTCCATTTTATGGTTTCTACTTCTAGTGCTTAAACATCTATAACCACTAACACATACACCTTCTGCAGTTACTGACACTGAATGATGCATGGTGCTACTATTTAGAATTTATAAAACGACTTGGGTGTATGAAATAATAACAATAATACGGTGATTGGGAGTGTTTGCTATCCTGATTTCTAATAACTTCTAAATGCTGACGCCCACTATATCGCAATATGTCGGCTGTGCATCCTTGTGGTGCACTGAAAAACCTTGGATTCAGTCGATGTAGAAGAACTTGTACTTACCCAACAAATCTAACTCACATCTACAAACTTGTACTAACAAATAACAGTAACTTACACCTACAAACTTGTATTTACGCAATAAATGTAACTTAATCTACAAACTTGTACTAACACAATAAAAGTAAGTTGCTAGTTAACTAGTTCTTACGCAATAAATGCAACTTACATCTACAACGACTTGCTTCTTCTTTTGCTGCTGTTTCTGTCGTTCCTTAGCCTTCTTCATGCTTACATGATGTTGATAAAGAATCTTTTCTCTTGTTGTTTTATACTCCAGAGAGAAATCTGCTACTATCTTGCAAAAGGTTTGTATCTTCAAATCTTTGCAACCTGTCGCGGATATGCCAAGGTAGAGAAGAAGGTTATTATACCTGCAATTAATAAAAGATTTCAAGTCAATTGTAGTTGAGGTATGAAGTCTTCCAAATATTGAGGGGTACCCAAGCTGCCTGTATATGGCAGCCGTCAGCTCAGTCTCCAGGTCTGAAGGCCAGCGATCTAAACCACTACAATGTGATTGTTCAACTGACTGTAGAGATGAACGATTGTGATGACATTCATTACATAGACTAAAATGCTAACACTTAAAATGCTTGGGGTTAATAACTAGCATGTTTGGTCATAATGATTATTAAGCTGGCCCCAACACGGCTATGACTTTAGTAAAAATTGATTACTACTAGCTTATGAGGTTAAGTTACTCAAATTTATTGAGTAATTATTTTATTTTTTCCGTGCAACGCTGGGCATTCATCTAGTCTGACTGATATAACAAGTCTTTTCATAAAATTTCCAGCCTAAGATGCGATACCATTTTTACAGTGATTGCTGGATTTGATGAGCTTCTCAGAAAATTTTGAGTAAACTTCAGAAGAGGTAAGTTTGTTCACTTTAGTTTACTGTCCTCAGGAGGAAGGGTATGGTGGATTTATGTTCAAGTTCGTGAGACATGCATGTTCACTACTCAATACACTCTATTCCAGCTAATCAATAGACCATCTACAATGCTTTATTATCCTTCTAGCTGTTCATTTGTTCAGACCTGAAGCATGTAGTCTTCAGCCTTATCAAATACGCGTTAACAAAAATGTTTAATATGTTGCATCTTTCCTTGGTGACAAGCCGATAAATTTAAATAAAAGTTACATTTCAAAATTTTAATGTAAGCCACCAACAAATCTCAAATTCATAAGCTAACAGCAAATGACAGCAATTCAATGGCATCTCACAGATCTACCACACACTTGTTATCCTGACTTGCCTGTTACGTACTCTTCTAGATATGATCTTCAATACGCATATTTTCTGAGCACACTGATGGAGCATGTCAGTCAGTTGGTTCTTCAAGTTTGGTGTGTGATAACTGTCATGTCTGACAATACTTGACAGGTTGTTCATTGCCAGCTGGCAGTCCTTCTCCAACTTCTTCAGCTTATCCGATAGCTCTTCAAAGTCTTCCTAAGTTTACAATAACAAAGTGAAGGCTAGCGGTTTTACTATGATAAGAGCCATGTTCGTTTCGTTCGAAGTCACAGTTGGATTTTAACTTTTAGCTGATAGACTAACACTCAACTAGTGTGACAATCAACTACTCACTGGCATGCTATAATAATTGTTATTCTCTGTGCTTTAAGGGCAGCTTCACCATCTCTTGCAGCACACTAGACTGTCAAGATACTACTATTTATAAGAGTGCTACATAACTACAGTTAGGGGTAAGTGATCAGCTCATCGTAGAATAAAATGAAATTAAACGGAAAAGAATTAGAATGAAATTTAGTAAAATTGGAATGGAATAAAATGGAATTGAATAAAATTGCTGAGAATAAGTATTAGCTAAAGTAATTAATTGTTCAATTGCACTGTCTTTTTCAATTAGCATTACCAAAGGGAAATCTTTTTAAAAGTTCAACTCGAAAAACTTAAAGTGGAAGTTATTTATCCATTCAACTGCTTTCAGCTCATATATTTTTTAATCCGTGTTTTAATTGACTTCACTTTGTGTTTATATGCTGATATTGCATCATAATATTATTTGAATATAAATAACTCATTTCTAAGTATCGACATCTCTCTAGTTATGAACAAGCTTTTTAACATTACATCAAAAACTTAAAAGCAAATTTTTAAAATTCCCTAAGCACTTGAGCTAATATGCTAAGCTAGACATCATTAGCAATGAACATCAACAAACTTACCCTAGAGCAACGGGCTAATGAGCCGAACTCTGAATAGAGATCACTGCTGGAGGGAGATGACTCCAAAACTGTATGGCACAGGTGATAGAGAAGAGATTGTCTCTGTTGCGTATCTTTTATTTCAGGCACCTTTGATAGATATTCTATGTGGAATCCAGCTGCCTGTAATGTGAGATACCACCGCAAGTATTAAAGTTGCTATCATAGTGTGAATTAAATAGAAGTACATTATTACTTTACTGGTATACAAAGAACTTGGGCTAAATTATCTTCTTATAAGAGAACAATATTAGTTCACAAAAAATGTACCTGTGAGCCATTGAGGACATTTCCGATGGAAAGTAGAGTTGAGAGAACTTTCTGGAATGTTGTGGATTCTTCTACAGCAGTTATTCCCTCCTTCAAGTCATGCAGCGGTTCAGCTATCTCCTACAAAGTTTAGAAGTATCCTTTTTGTAGTCAGCATACAAATACATTTTAAGAAATTCTATGACAAATACTTCATGTCAATGTCTATATATTAATTTGTCATTTTGAAATTGCAAACTACAACTATTTTTAGTTGTGTGATGAAACACACGATAAAACTTGTTAAACGTGCGTTTAAACTTAAATCAATGAGTAGATGAGAGAATATGCAGCCTCTAGTGTATGTGAACTGTATGCATTTAGTGCATTAAACTCTGTTATTGCAAAAAAGAATTATTTCAAATGAATAAAAGGTTTGTTCAAAAAGTGATGTAATTATTGAAGCATTCAAATGCAGCTTTCTCTGTCAAAATGAGGTGAATTCTTAAATCTGTTGATAAGATGTAGCAAATAAACATGAAAAGGCTGGTCTTATTTTGACCAATTCAAATGATGCCAGTAATTGTTTCTCTGACCAGAGATCACTTGCTGATTGCTTCAAGTAACCAGTAGAATGCTAATTGCTCTTCTATGAACCAATGGCAGTGCATCTTTATTAACCTCATGATTTTGTGTATACATCGTTTCCCTTTATTCTGGCTACTGTGGTATAACTACAACCTGTATAGAGTTGTCCCCCCTTACTCCATAGGCACCTAGCTAATTTGGTGGATTGTCTACAGAGAATCATTATTTTAGTATACACAAACAATAGAGATGTTCTAACTAAATCACTTCAATTACAATTACTGAATTATATCTTACATACAATTTGTACAAAGAATGAATGCATCATGTGTACTATGCAAAATAATCTAAACAAGATAATAGATAATATGTTTAGTGATCGAATTTTTGGGGCAGACATTATGTCTGATGTGGTGATAAAGAAAATACACACAGACAATATCCTATATACTATATACATACTACTAGCCAAATGTCTGGCATTGCACTGGTAATAGAATACAAGGACTTAGGAATCTAATGAATTTGAGAAACTTACCTGGAAAGCTAGATCTTCACTAAAATCTATACTAAAACAATACACATGTTTTGGGCCAGCTTATCAATTGTTACATGTAACGGTCAACGGTGCTAGCTATTAACTAGTATAAAACCCAGAAAGTTACTGTTTGCTGCAACCCTTTCTCAGTTTTTGGCGGCTGTTTTCTGGAGACAAGACAAATTTTCTGCTAACAACGCTGACGTTAGTTATGTAGTAATTGTCCTCATTCAAAAAGCTATTTTGCAGCAGGAACACCGAGTACTTTGGCTCAACTTCATCTTTGCCTGATTAGACAAACAGCCATACTTTCCCTCTTTTGAATGTTTCTGACTATGCTGTTAGCCCCTTTCTCACACTTTGTCTTTTCACTTTTTTTACTCATTTGACTTTCTTAAAGACGTTGAGTAAGAACAGAGCCAATTTTATTGCTTTGTTTAAATAATGATGTACGTACGTGTGTATTGTATATCCTACATAATCTATACAAATCATGAATCTTGATAACGGCAAGATTTACCTTTTCTCTCTGATTATAATCAAGTTTAAAAGCCCAGAGATTGAGCCTCGGAATAAGTTCAGTTATGGATGACATAGTGATGAGGAGATGCTCAGCCGCCCCTAATTCTTTCTCAGGAGTTAGCTTTGTTGCTTCGATTATAGCCTGTACTTCATCTTGATTCGGAATCATCGTCGAGAGAATCTTCTGCAAGAGTTTGAAATAGACCTTCGAACGACCATAATATATAAAATAGACCTACACCTGACCGTACTTTATAACATAGACCTACACCTGACCATAATATATAAAATAGACCTACACCTGACCATACATTATAAAATAGACCTACAACTTTACCATACTATATAAAATAGACCAACACCTGGCCATACTTTATAAAATAGACCTACACCAACCATAATATATAAAATAGACCTACACCTGACCATACTTTATATAATAGACCTATACCTGCTATTCCTATCTCCAAACACAATTGCTCAGTCAAAGTTCACAATTATCTTAACTTTTTCCAACACGCATACAGCTGAATGAAATAATTTTTCAGGAGGCAAAAGGTGTTTAGATAGTAGGAATTACATCCATCCAATTTACCTCTATGCCTTCTCTGTTGATTATACTGCTGTCCATTTTCATGATGGCTGCCTTTATAGTTCTGGCTGGAGGTAGTTTGGTAAGACCAATATTTATAGCATTGGACCTTTTTGAGTCTAGCACCGTAATATACTTGCTTCCAGTGTCTCCTACTTTCTGCAGTACAGTCCAATAAAATCATAAAGCAGCTTGCAGAACTGAAGAAAGTAATTGCTGTAATATTTGTAATAAATCAGAGAGAGTAGTCAGCATCTCACAAATTAATACCTACAGAGTTGATAACAACTACAGACCTTACTGCTTTTGAACCAACTAAATACCAACACATGTTTGTGTAGAAAACATGCTGGTGAGTTTTGGTATCACAGTTCAGTCATTTTTAGTGTTTTCTCTTCACAAGTACCTGCGGAGATTGACATTTATGTAGCAAATATACATCATCTTTATCTATATATATAAATTTCAAAGTTTGTTTGTCATCTGTGATTTTGTAAATCGGTGTGTCCTGCTATAGTTATTAAAATCTTAGAATAAACAGCTTGCTTCGGGCTGGGTTTGAACTCACGAAAATTGCAGCCACAAGTTTCTAACCACACATTTAACCATTGAGCTACACAGTCCTTAAAATTTTATTGCTCTTATCATATACAGTATACCCATTTCTTGATCAAACGCTAAATGTAGTACTAATTGATACATTGCGCTTAAGGGTTACGTTGCGCTAGTTATAAAATATTTTTCGCCTAACTCAATAAAAATTTTGTTTTTTGGCAAATTTGCTTTTCGCCATACGATATCAACAAAAATCTACCTCAAAAAAAATTTGTCGATTGATGTACTGATTAAAACGAAATAAAAAAGATCGATATGCTAATTTGTCGCTATCTCACTCAGTTCAGCTTTATCCATTATGGTAAAATCGGACTCGCAAACAGATAAGTGATCAAATGTTAGTTAAAAGTTTGAAGTCGACTTGAAAAAAGTTTTAATTATGTAAAATTTTTTACATAAGCCAACCCTAAAGTGGTTGCAAAAGAGAATTCATAAAAATAATGACCATTATTGTTATATATTACTTCCACCACTAATAATAGTAAGACTTTTTCAATTGTGGTAGTACTAATGTAAATACATTTCATGTAAAGTTGTATGTGACAAGCATAAACACACAAGTGATCAAGTGTGTGACCAACTAACCAGAGACTAGTATTGCCAACAAGAGCTGCTATGCCTGGGTGTGTGCAAGCTCTTATCATGAGAACAAAAGCTGGACAGAAGGAGAAATGTGTCAGGTTTATTGCACTTTTTAAAGAAACTTCTACATGCACTTTTTGTCAAGCGCAAACCCTCAGTGCTGCATAAAACAAACTAACAAGCTACCAGCCGCATGCTCAGCATGGTTCGAGTTGTAGTTGTTGTTAGAATCAAGTTAGCATGTTATTTAATTTAGTGTGATCAGAGTTATGTGCATGTGAACTGAACCCCTTAATTCGGCAAATTCTTGTTTTGAATTTCAAACTCAGCTTATTTGTGAGGATATATGGTATATTAATTTAAAGATTCATGTGTTGTGTTGTAGAAAGACTTTCCATATCCCAGGCAACACCGGGCATTCAACTAGATTAATATAATTCTAAGTGTTTGTTAATCTATTTTATGTCCAGCTATAGCGATGTTATGCACAAAAAATGCTTGGCACTGGACTCAAAAACACCGGTTATGCAGACAGAACCACTAAGCGTTATGCGTGTCTAACCACTAAGCCACGCAGCCAATTTGCCATACTATGGAATATTTGTGAACATAATAATTACACCTGCCAATCTTTAAGGATGATTGGTTAAAATGCACTTGCTTCACGCTTCATCTAGCCCACTTGAACTACTAGAAGAATAATGTTATAATGCCAAATGCTATAAATATATATAGACTAGGTGAATGACTGATGTTGCACGGGTAATAAAATTATTACTCAATGAATTTGAGTAACTTACCTGGTAGGCTAGTCTAAACCTTTGCTAAAGTAAAAGCAGCGTCAGAAGCAAGCTTAAAGGTTGACTTGCAACAAAATTCACATTACAGTTATTTGGTATCAAAAGATTCACCATGTCTTACTCCGTTGTGTTGTAGGTGCCAAATATGTGGAAATGTGATTACAAGCTCTTAAAAGCTCAAAAACAAACAGAAAATCGCAGCCACACGAGACCGCCGTAGTTTGGATTCCCTTTCCAAAACGGCTCAAATGTGACGTAGTTGTGAGAGATGGTTTCTGTTTACACTTTCATGCAACCTTATTCGTCGAAATATTACTTTACATTACATTACTTTACACATGATGATCAAACGTAATCTAGCTGGGAGTGTGCCAACCGCTTCAAGTGCGAGAATTTCAACTGATATAATGAATATGTGCTTCATTATTCATCGCTATTATCAGTTGAACTTGTAGTCTATTAGTGTAGATTGCCTGTCTGAATACCCGGAGGTTCCGAGTTCAAATCTTCTGTGAAGTGGATTTTCCGTTTTAAAACTTTAGTACAAACACTGGACAGACGATTGACAAAAACTGACATGTATATATGTATATAGATTAGCATAAACTTAATTGAACACACAGAAATAAACAAACGCCCTTATTTAAAGGTTAGAATAGTGAATGTTGTATATGCTGATTAAAAAAAGTTTTCTGTGAAAAATCTTTTTATTACCTGTGCAACTCCGGACATTCACCTAGTATAAGTACAAAAATAAGATTTACCCTAATAGATATTATTAGATACTAACCTCTAGTTCCTGTAGAAGTTAGCGGTCAAGCAATCCATTGTCAAAGCATAGATGCCATGCAGAGAGAGAAAGAAAAGAGATAGAAACAGAAAGTGATAGACAAGAAATAAAATCTATCAATTATTACAAATCCTCACATAGAGGCACTTGCTGTAACATGTCATAATATTGCACACGCATGCCATAAAATGTAGCATTTTTTAAGCATCAGTGGATATGATATTTTTGGTGCATATTATTAAAGCATTAGGAAAGACTGGCATGTTGTTAGCTGCAGCATACATTCAGAGTTAAGCTAGTGTGAGCAATCTATAGCTATCGGCCATTGCAAGTGTATTCCACATCAAATCATATAACACTAGAAATTAGGCTTTACCTTAGCTTTGCTCTCGACACTTCTGGTTTTAAACAAGGTTTCAAATTTCTCCATATCCAAAGAAGTAGTCGCTAAACCTTGCCAGATGGTTCCCTGTTTTTGCATTTTTGGTGTTGGGTTTGGAATGTGCACCTGTCAGAGATAAAGTAACGAAACTGTTGTTATTCCAATTTAGATTGGTAGAAAAAACAAACAATATTTTAAAGTGAAGTTAATGGATAAGTTAGTGTGAACAGCACTTTACATTCTGAAAAGTGTGGAGTGTTACAAATAAGGTAACTAGCGCTGAAATAGGTTAACTGTACTTGTTCATTTTCAACTTGATCCTGTTCTCTGAAAATAGAGCTGTAGTGACTTCAGAGAAAAACCTCAAAACAAAAAAATATAAGTACAGTTAACCTATTATAACACTGTAGTTATTTAAAGTGGAAATTATGTTTATTCGATATTCATGCAATTAAAATTAAACGAAATATCCAAAGAACATTCCGCTCACTTTACATCATTTTACGTTTTGATTGTTTAGCGACAGTCAGAAAACTTTGAATCAGCATTATGTTGGTAAGGTTACCTTGGAAGCAACCTCCTTCCAGTGAAGTTTGACAAACTTTTGAACAGTTTTGTTGCTAGGTGGAGAACTGTTTGACAGCGGGGGTGATTTTTGTAGACCTGGTGGTAACGGAGGCGGGGCTAGATGGGGCAGTGGCGGTGGTGGAAGAGGTGCTGGACCAAATGGCGGTGGAGCACACGGCGGTGGTGGAGGTGGTGCAAGACCAAATGGTGGTGGAGCGGGTGGAGGTGGTGAAGGCCCGGTCAACACTAACGTAGCCTGACTAGTGAAGATATCTATGTCATCGTCAGCATCTAGGTCAGTAAAATCTATTCCCATCACTTTCAACATCTTTGCCCTTGCAGAACTAAAACCAACAGTTATCTAGTTATGATAATCAAGCAATGTTCACGCATGATGTATACAGCATCAATAAAAGCTTGCTAAAATGTGGTTAGATGTAACTACCGGTATTTCAATTTTGACTAAAATAGTGATGGCTTACAGTCAATAATTTACAGGTCAGCACATATTGCACATAGTTCATAGCCCATAATCAATAGTTCATAGTCAATAGTCCATGACCTTAAGTTCATTGTCTATAAGCA